>NC_056479.1:6412983-6725483 GCF_008729295.1 Plectropomus leopardus | reverse complement strand
CTCCGTTTGTCCTTTGGAGAGCCAAGGTTACCATGTCCATCTCTCCCTCCCGCCACAGCAGAGATCTGTCAACAAACTTCTGAAGACTTTCTCACTTGGCAAACTTAAAGAGGAGCGCGCTTGTCCCAGGAGGTAATCAAGCTCCTTCTCCCGCAACCGGTATCTTTAAACAGAATAGATAAAGGAGGAGCGGGTCATGCAGGAGAGCTCAGGTACTCGGCAGGAAAAGTTCAGTGTATTGATGTGCTGCAAAGGGCTGCTGCTTCACAGAGAGAGGAGCCCGTCAGACCCCAGGCTTGATACCTGCACAGGTAGCCCAAAGGGAGCTAGGTTAGTGCCCAGAGAAATTGACTTGCTGAAAAAAAGATTACTCCCTCTTTCTATCTTTTTTTTTATTTCTTACCCACAAGAAGAACCTTCTTTTGCACTTAAACTTTTGTGGAAAAGAGGAGAAAAAAAAACACTTGGATAAATGACTGGCTTCTTCACTGGAGACTAATGATCCACTGGTGTCTTTCAGTCTTGGCACTGAAAGTGGAGAAGAGCCTTGATGATGGAGGATTGCGGCTGACAGATAAAAGCTGGATGCCCCCCCCCCCCCGAGATGCTCCCTATCTTTCATACTACTTAGTTATGTGCTCCACTGTTATTGCTATGGTAACCCATTGTTATTGTATTTCGTCTTTGACACAAAAGTTCAAGCTGAAGGCAGAGGAACCTGATGCGAATGGAGGCTGCCGCTCACTCTTGTCTGCCTTCCTCGTCTGCCTTTCCGTTCTTTTTCTGTCTGGATGCGTTCCTCATACAGATTGGTAACGCGATGGCATGTCATTGAAAGTCATCTTTTTCTATCGGTGTTTCTACAGCAAGAGTTTAAGCTTCCTTTTGTTAGTCTTCCTATTCAGGTCTTGGGGTAAACACTGGCATTTTTCTAACGTTTTTTCTTATATCACACATTCTGTGACACAATTATACAATGAAAGGTCACAATATTGAGTGCTACATGTCTAAAACTCTGCAAAGCTCTCGCTGATCTTTGTATTCTCCGCACTGACTTCCTTACCTACCCCTCCACTTGACTTTGTCTCCAATAAAACGGTTGCCGCCTTAAAGTTGCCTTTGTGCAAATTCATCTGCATTATTTACTAAATTGCTGCTCTGAGCTATTAAAGGGTAGAAAGAACTTGAGAAAATGTGACTGTTTTTCAAGCCCTTTTCCCTCTCCTTCCCCCACTCCCCACTTTTTCATCCAAGCACAATTTGATTTGACTTGATTTGATTTGAGCCCTGCCACTTTCAGTTTGAATAAGGTAACCAAGAGTTATTTGCTAGGAGAGACAAGGGCCTCACCGGCCGGGGAGGTTTGATGAGTTTTCCACGCTGCTTAAAAATTCTAACTTTGCTTTATTCAAATGTAACACATGACTACAAAGACCTGGTGTTTGATGAGGTGTATGAGATGTAAATGTCGAACGGAGCCTCTCCACTTATCGGCCCTGCTGAGGAAGGTGCCCAGCATTGTAATCATCTGATCTGAATGGATTCAAAGTGTGCTCCTTTATGTGAATGAGTGCTGCTCCATTGCTTTGACGGGAGAGCCGTACAGTAGCGTCCCCCGGGGGGCTCGGTGGATCAGATGGAGCGGGCTGGGGAGATACGTGCTTTGGCTTCTCAGGGATCTGAGATGTGGAGTATTTTTCTCAGCATCTATTTTTCCTAAAGAAGAAACACTTCAAATCCTAGAATCCCACTACATTCATGCTACATTTTAGTGGTGCCCCCCCCCAAAAAAAAAAAAATCAGCTCTGCTGGTGCTCCATTTACTACTAGATCGTGTATTTCCAATGCATTGAGATTTTTTTTCCCATCATCTAGCCACTCTGATTTTAACCTTTGCACTCCTCATTGTCAGCTGCAGCTTAAGTATTTGCAATTCAGTCATTTGGAATTGCTCTTGTATGTATAGTAAGGCACTCTGACTAAGAGTGTCAGCTAAATGTCTAAGATGTAAATGTATGTAAATGTGCGACCTCCTGTGTACAACTATGTCTGACTGTGCATAACCATCAGCAGCTCTAGTAGGGAACCACATCAACTCCTTTCATTCAGTCCGCGGAGTGCCCCACTGTTCAGCCACTCTGCAGTACCCATTCATGGCTGCAGTTCTCTATTGGCTTAATGAAAAAAACAGTAAAAACTAATAAAATATCAGAGCTTAGGTCTGAACTATTAAACAGCAGATGTTTAGCAACACAGCAGATGTTCCTGAATCATCAGCAGTGAGAGGCTGCAAACACTCACTCTCTGCTTGTACAGTAGCTAATGTTTGAGCTAGCTCTGCACGTGCCTCTGGATGGGCCGTGCATTCGTCTGGGGGGACTGAGCTAAGCTCCAACCTTAAACACTTTTGGGCAAGTGTGTGTGCATGCATAGGCTTGCATTTGTTGCTGTGTATTTGTGTGTGAGCTGCGAATCAAGCTGCTCACTGCCTGCCTGTCTCTTGTCCCCTCCAGAGGGTCATTCAGCGCCTCTCCCAGCTTCTAATCCCGTCTGTCCGGGGGAGATAGAGGGGAGCGGACGGCCGCGGCGCACCCGGGGCGCCGCAAACACAATCACCAGCCTTTCACAGACACTTAACGGGGCTTTGCGCTTGTTCAACAAGGCAAAACGCGGCAGGAGGGATCAATTTAATACAAGGCCTGACTCAAATGGAAAGAGGGTAAATAAATAAGCAATGACAGCGAGGACTGTTGCACAATTTGTGTAGTGGCTGTCCACTTTCTCTCAGTCTCTCCTCTGTGTCTTTTTTTCCTCCATAGCACCTATATGATTCCATTTCCTGCCTCAGCGGCATATGGGGACGAGCTAAGAAAGAGCAACCCTGGCTCCTCTCTCTCATCAGGGTGTGTTATTTTAATAAATCACTTCTGCCATTGCTTGGTACATTAATTCCCCGGGCCCAGAGGGCTGTGTTGCCACTAGCAGCGATCTGCATGAGGCGCTAAATGATGTGGGGGATCCCCCGGTGAGAGAACAGAGGCTTGCTGAATCTTCCCTCCATCTCAGCCTTGTCGGTTTGGCTCTCACCCTGGGCTGGCCCGGCTCTCAGCAGACATCATAATCAGAAGAGAGCCAAGGCCTCATCGCGTCGCACATACCAATGAGACGCACATATAGCCAGGAGGAAAGTCACCTGACACCTCGCTCTGCAGACACTAGCCCCTTGCGTGACTTCATTACGCTTCCTCACTCTGGGGCTTTGTCATACCATGCATGTATGTATGTATGCATGTATGAGCCATGCGCTCTTTCTAAACCGATTTTTAGAGCCGTGTATTTTCTCTTGGGGAGTTGTTCCTTTCTCGTGTAATCCAGTGTTTAACCTCCATCTTCCTCAACCTTTCTGTTTGCAGGAATGCCCCCCTTGTCAAATGAAATTCCATCACGTTGGTGCGTACTGAGACAACCATAGCCCTCTGAATGAGCCATGTGTCTGCAGGTGGTCGCATGCATAAACACTACGTAGCTGTTTTACATGGCCGGTTGATTGAATCCAGCGCAGTGTGACTGCACAGAGGCAGGTGGTAGGAGTAGCAGCCGCCAAAGTGGTAACACTGGCACTGGCAGTGTTGATGGGAGTGATGTGAATATATTTCTCCACTGGGGGTTTCCAGACACCCCCATTTCCCCCAGCAACATCTTGACGCATCATGGACTGGCTCGCAGTTATTTCCCTTTTCTTTATACATCATAACTCCTTAGACAGAGGTGAGGTTGCCATTGGTATGCACAGACAACACTGGCAGATTCACCACCCAGAATACCGCTGGGAGATTATACCCTTCCCGCTCCACGCAGCAGGGATCCGGCCACCGTAAATAGAGCGCTTGGGAGTGTGCGGTGTGCCCAGAATGACAGAGCACCGCCGCAGCTGAGCACGCCAGCCCGACGCCGAGCACAAACTCAAGGACTGCCGCAAATACAGTAATCTCTCATGCTTTCGGTTGTGGTTTTTACCTTTTCCTACGGGGACTCCGATGCACCGGAGATCCGTCTGGCTGATTGTCAGTGTGCAACCGTTGGGGCATGCAGGACATAAACTACAAAGAAAATCTGTTGGACTTCAGAAGAGATATATCACACAGGAAAGCAAAGAGAAAATGACTTTGGTACAAAGTTGCTCACACAGAAACCTTGTCGTCTACATATGTCATCCTTTATGTTAAAGCTACTCAGTCAAGGCGAGAACTCAGCACTAATCTGAGTTTACAAAAAAGAAAGTTGGCCCCATTTATTTGTTTTTTGCTCAAATATTAAACTAGTTTATCAATAAATTATTCATTGTCTGTTTATATCAAATCTTCTAAGGGCTGGAGCACAAGTTGTAGCAGTGGTTCAACATGCAGATTGAATCATAAATGAAAAGCAGGAGTTCTTCTGAAGGGCTTATGTAGTACTGGAGAGAAAAAAGCTGAATGACGGTGAGGGAGGTATTTTGAACGAGTATAATGACTGGCTGTTGCTATGGTGTGCAATGACACACAGTGGAAACACAGACGCAGCACAGTGAAATTCTAGATAAGAAATACTTTGGCATGTTTTAACAACAAGTCCAGCCACCTATTACGTTATGAATGGGTAAATAATGCAAGCGTACACCCCAACTTCAAGTTATTTCAAGTTTAATTAAAACATTTCATGGTCATTTCCAGTTTTCATCATCGCCGGCGTCTGTTTTTGGCACATGCTGATTTCCATTTGTCTTACTTGTGCATACTCTGACCCATTAAAACTGCATCTGTGCATTTGACTTAATATGGACACGGAGGGCTGTCTTAATTAATAAGCAGGCATCCACCAAACTAATCTGCCTGTGTTGTGAAGTCTGTCCTTTCCATTAAGTGGGACTCACATTATCTCCTAATCAAATTAGTCACTTAATTGTGGCCCTCCCTTGATGGATCCCATGAAAAAAGGAGCGGCGTGTTTGCTGGAGGGGGATGTGTGAAGATGGAACACGGCTGTTTCATTACGATATGAATTTTTTAATAACCAAAGCGTTCGCTGTCATCTCCTTGCTTTGAACCTTTGCGAAGGGTGAAGTTGAATTTGACATTTTATCCACTCTCACCATTGAGTGTCTAGCTGGTGTGTTGGGGCTAAGTACCTCGCCCAAGGCCACTACCCAATTGCCCAACAGGGGATTGACCCCTGTCATCCACTGATCACTAGTCTGCTTTCTTAATCACTTCCCCACAATCGCCTGCTGCACTACCTGATCTTAGTCAATACATTCGCTCCTTCAGCCCTGATAGAACTGCTATTCCCCGAGTCATGATTAAAGAGAGAAACCTGATTTGACCAAAAGACGCCACTCTGTCCATCCTTGGCTGTGTAGATTGGCCCCAGGGAGCTCACGTTTTCAAGGAGCGGCGAAGGCTACCCCTGCAGCGTTAGGTGTCTCGTGGTAGTCCACGGGGGGAAACCCCGGGCGTCTGATGAATGGCGGCATGTGTGGTCGTTTGTCCCGCTGATGGAGTTTTATCCCCTGCCCTTTCAGAGCGGCCAGACAATAAAGAGAGCCACAGCCAAGCGTGACAGGTTAACCCAACAGTAATAGAATACCCTTAATAGTCTGGCTTGAGCCAAAGTCGGCGACGGAGCCCGGCCAAATCGCCAGGCTACCTCGGCGGTGAGAGTGCGGGGGGGGGGGGGTACACCGGCTCTCGCTGTTGTTGTCAGACGGGAGCAAGGACAAAGAGGGCAGCCTGATGGCTTAATGGGTGGTTTGATGGCTTCATAGGGTGAAATTGGAGTTGGTGAGGGCAACCAAACAGATGAAACAGGGCACAGGGGGCATTCTACAAAATGGAAATTAGCCATCTATAAGATGATGTCAACCAACTGTATCACTTATATACAATGTCAAATCTGTTGAGTTGATTTTACTTTAAAAAATATAGGAAACCGATTGCCTTGAAAAATCTAAATAACTATAAATATTAGTCTTAATTTATGTTTACTTTGTATGTAATTGTTAAATTTACTTAAAATGTGATTATATTTACTTAATTTTGTGAAGTTGTTGCAACTTAAAAATGACTGTATTCTGCTGGGTGAAAACTAGCTAATCATATTTGTATTTTCTTAAACATGTCAATAAAACAGAGCTTGCAGATCTCTGAACTTCATCATTAATGATGATCAGCAAAATTGTCTTTGAGATGATCAAGTTAAGTCAAACTAAACTGGTTTACTGGCATTGCAACTTAAAAAGCACACACTTAGAAAGCAAACACTTACAAAGCACAAAGTAATTCCACATGCCATTTTTAAGTTGCAATGACTTCACTAAATTGAGTAACAAAAATTTAAAGTAAACTTTAAAGTAAACTTTGAAGTAAACAATTAGAAAGAAGTATCATTCAGAGCTTTTATATTGAAGTGCGATTTTTTGCCATAGAGTGACATTTTTTCCCTCAGTACCTACAACAACATTGTATCACTTTGTTCTTGGTGTTATTTGGCTTATTAACATGTCGTGCCTTTGCAGCACTTTTGTCACTGGTCTTGAAACAATAATATTGCACTTTTTTGAAATCAACACTTTTTTTCTTCCAAGTTTTAAGTGATTGAACTTAATTCTTCTAATATGTGTTGTTTCATTGTGTGCAAAGCCCATTTTGTCTACATTTAGTGAAATTGAATTGAAGATGTGGTAATTTATCTTATGTGTGGACCTTGAATAGAGAAATCTGGACCCCATAGCTGGACCAGTTGGAAACCACTGTTTTATAGAAATCCTTGAGCTTTAGCGAGGTGGCATTGTGTCTCTGCCACTATGTTTATAGTTTATAGTATGACACTGTGTTGATGCCTATACACAAGGTTGAAAATAAACATGATCAAACCGAGCAAACAGTCAAAAGAGATTTAGATGATGTTGTCATGACGTTGACGTGAACGTGCCTGTTTTCTGGCAGATAATCCTCACAAAGAGAATCCTCCGGGCTACGCGCACCCGCGCAGGAGGCGACGCTTCTGTCGGTGTTTGTTTCTGTAGCACCTCTGCTTGCAGTTTGTCATGTCTGACTCGGGCTTTAATTAGGCCTGCGAATTGAAGCGGCGGCGGCGGCAGCAGGGCTGGGAGCCCCTCTGTCCACAGCTCAGCCGTCCTCCACGGCGTCTCCTCGGAGGACCTCTCTTGCTCTGTGTGGTTAAGATAATAGAGGCTCGCTCAGAAGATGTTAATTGAGGGGAGATAAAGTGCAGTAGTGGCTGGAGGGATGCAATGTGCGGGGGTGGAGGGGAAGGAGGGAGGGCTACCTGATTAGAGGCTGAGGTGTTTGACTTACAGCTCCCCCTTTTTTTTTTTGGTGATATATGTACTGCTAGATTTTCAAAAGAGGGAAAGAAGAAAAAACAGGAGCAGCATGCATCAAAAAAAACCAAAAAAACCCCACACCTGAAAGACAGTTATTAAAGTTTCTCCTGAATCATTTGTGCCGTGCCGTGCTGTGCCGCACTAGCCTTGCAAGACCTGATAAGGCCGGGAGGATTAATATATTTTACCTCTCAGGAGCTGCTGGAGCTGAATGGTGCTGTCAGAATGTGCAAGGTGGAGTTTTGTGGATGTTTTCTGGGGAAAGGTGTAGCGGGAAGGAGGCCGAGGAAGGTGGAAGCGGGAGTGATGTGACCAGCTGAAGTGACAGAAGCTACATTAATAGTGGCATATGTCTAGAGTGCGGAGAAACTGAAAGAGAGAGAAAACAGACCCTCCGTCAGCCTGAGAGAGGACAGAGGGAACGGGAAGAGGAGGGAGGACGCAAAAAAAAAAAAAAAAAAAAAAAGCAGAAAACAGTGCCAGCAGCCTCTATAATTGCCTCAATGCCACTGGGATTGCTTTCATTCAATTGAAGCATTCTCTTTCTCTGTACATTCGAGGTGGAAGAGGGGAGAGGGTGGGGAGCGGGCGGGTGGCGTGGGCGTGTGGGAGATCCAGCGGTGCCCTCCCTCTCTTTTGGTAACATACAGCGATGAGGGCGATAGCTTCCCTGTAGCGGCTGAATCTCTGGCATCAGTGTGAGCAGCAGAGAGAGAAAGACAGAGCTTGAGAGAGTGAGAGAGTGTGTGTGTGTGTGTGTGAGAGAGATAGTTTTGTGTGTGTGTGTGTGAGAGAGAGAGAGAGAGAGAGAGAGCGAGAGCTGTGGATGAGTGAGGTAGCGATAAGGAGGTAGGTGGACCGCAGATCAGACCTGTCAGATGTGATTGCGCACCCAAGTGCAACCCTGCATGTGTGTGTGTGTGTGTGTGTGTGTGTGTGTGTGTGTGTGTGTGTGTGTGTTTTATATTTCCCAAATACAACCCCCCACCACCGACTCATAACACACACAAACACTGCCCAAACACACTCACATTCCTCGAGGAATCCTTTATTTCTTTATTTGGGCTCCTGTTGGTGCGTGCATTTGGATGCTCTGCTCCCTCCTCCTTCTTCTTCTTCTTCTCCTCCTCCTCCTTGTCCTGCTCTTCTCTCCTCCTCCTCCTCCTCCTCCTCTCCCCTCTTTGCCGCTCTCACAGCCTAGTTTTCTTTTTTTTTCCTCTTCAATCTTGTGTGTGCAGGTTGTATCTGACGGAGGGACCGGTGCCGCGCTCCCATCCCCGCGCTCCTTCAACAACAACACTGTGAGTATTCTCATGCTAATTTGGCTTCTCCAGCCTTTTCCCCAACGTCGGTTTGTCTCTCTCTTTTTTTCCCTCCAATTCTTTGCCTCTTTTATGTTTTCATCTGCCGCGCCAAATGCAGCGGTAGCGCGGGAAGGGAGAAAAAGAAGTGGAGACAAAAAGGAATGAGAGAGGCTGTACGGAAATAGTGAGAGGAGAGGAAAAGGGAACGGGAGGGGAAACAGAGACAAGGGGGGAAGGAGATTGCTGCTGCCGCTGCTGCTGCTGCTGCTGCTGCTGCTGCTGCTGCTGCTCCTGCCGCCGCGAGCTGCCCATTCTGCTTTCGGAGGTGTTCCTCTTGGAGGATGGTGGAATTGCCGAAGGGATGAAGGGGGCGGGTCTTGGTTTTGTGAGTAGATAGTTGTGCGAGAATGATAGGGGATGTTGTTGACAAGCATAGAGTGTCTCATCAGACAGCCGGGCAGCTGGAACCAAGGTTTTCTCTGTTGACTAAACTTCTGATTCATCCGTCACTTTCTATATTTACACTCAGAACCTCTCCTGTGTCTTCTGTCCTTTTTTTACTCTTATTTTATTATTTTGGACTTTTTGATGTCATCTAGTCACATCCCGTGACGATGTGAGGTGTGTGCAGATGGGAGATGAATTCTTGTGGAGTGAACTGCCATTCATAATATGCAACAGCGTCACAACAGCAGCTCTGCAAAAATGAGCTTTTTCCATTCAACATTTGTGTTAATAATTGTCATTTGTGTGTTTTTGCTGGCAGGAAACATGCTAACTGTTACGCTAGAACTGTAAGAGTCGCCTTCTTATGCATTCACAGTAATGAGTACAGTGTATGAATATATATTTAGTGTGTGTGTGTGTGTGTGTGTGTGAGTGTGTGTGGAGGTCAATAAGCCAGTGTCCATTCCCACACGCTGCCCTTTGATCAAAGGGCCACATTTAGTCCGCCCACGGCATGTGTCTGAGCCATATGAAGAGTGGGTGTACTCAGTGTGTGTGTGTTTGTGTGTGTGTGGGCTGAGATGGATAAGGCCCCTGTGCCCCTCACTGCAACGCCATGGCTAATGGGCACGCAGGTCAGCGGGGATAGACACGCAACCGGCTGTGCCGATATGTCACCGCGACCTCTCCCAGGCCTTCCGCCCAGGGACGGAGTCACGAAAAACACGAATCTTTGTAAGAGAAAAGCATATTGGGCCAACAAAAACGCTCGCAACATACTTTGGCAGATTCATTTGGCAGAGTAAAAGGGATTGATCTGAGCGTGGCAATTAGGCAAATTTCAGAACTAAGCATCTGGCGAGGCGAGAACGCTTCGCCTGGCAGAGGATTACCATTTTAGTTCCATTTTGAGACGACGCAGCCCAGAATGTGTTATTTCACAGCACTCCAGCAGCACGGGGGCTCAGGCAAAAAAAAACACATGAGGGATCTCTGTGCAGCGTTTACGTTGTGTATGTTGATTTCCACGACCCGCGAAGTAAGAGCAGTGCTTTGATTAATGATGATTAGGTTTAATATGTGTGTTCGTAGCCGCCGCGGCCGACCTCCCTTTCCCGGGCCCTTTATGAAAATGAATCGTCAGAGTAAAATGCCTGGGATGATAGCAGTCTGCCGATGAGCTTGCTTTCTAAAGTAGGCTGATATAAATGAGAACCATTCCCCCAATTACGGAAGATTAGGTTACCCTCCACCAATCTGAATCCTTAAATCCCTTCTGTTTTTACAGCTCTGTCTGCCGAATGTAATTCAGCCTGGAGACCTGGGCAGAATAGCAATAAAAGAAGGTAGAAACTTTAGCAGTGAAACCAAGGCAGTAAAAATATCCATTGGGAGAAAGCACATGATAATTGACACAGCACTGTGTTGCACTTGGCTGTAATTAACTGTGTAACAGAGGTTGTCAGTTGGAAAGGGAGAAAGCCCAGGCTATCTTAGTGCATTTCACACACTTAAAAGTGCAACATTTATCGTGTCTTTCAGCCTTCGCTGAGGGTGCGTTCCAGGTTAGCGTGGGCCCTCTCAGCTGTATTTATCCAGATCTTTCAATACACTTCCAGTCAGAAATTATACTTCCTTTATCCTTTTACCACCACAGTTTGAACAAAATCAAAAGAAGCCATTGTTTCTGGGGCGAGCACGCAAAAAAAAGAAAGAAAAAAGCTTATCATCTATTTTTAGTGCGCTTTTTCCTCATTGTTGCCTGGGCCACGATTCATGCTTACGTCTAGTGGTTGTGTGCCATAAACTATGTTGTGCTTCGCAGCCAGGCGCTGGCTGGTGACAACTCTCACCCACACATTAGTGATCTATGAGCCATATACCACGGGGCCCCCTACTGCCTCGCCAGCCGCTTTGAAACGCGCAGGACCACAACAATGTCATTCTCCCCGTGTGATAGCACCCATATGTGTGGAGAGCACCTGTATTAGCGTAATGCGCCAACCCCTTTATTTCTCATCACTTATCACAAGCCCTGCTACATGCTGTAGCGAAAAACGGGGGGGGGGGGGGTGAAAAAAGCTCATAAAGATAAAAATCACATTTCACTAGAGGGTGCTTGTGTGACAGTGATATATGCTGTGAGCATCCTGCCACCTCATTGAGATGGGAGTGAGTTCTGGGTGGCTAAATCAATTTGTGCAAAGGCTGTTGGTGCTCGGATTGGTGTCGTGATATGATCTTTGTTGTCCATTTTTAGAGGTCAGCGGCAAGCGCAACGACAAGGGCAAAAGAATCTGACCGCTTTCTCTCTCGTTTCCATGCTGGTAAATGATCTCGCCCAAGAGGATTGTGGGTAAAGTCAGTCTTGTTTGTTTTATTTTTTTTAGGTTTAGACAATATGGATTCTCTATTAAGAATGGAGTTTCATCCATTACTGCACGCGTCCTGATAGAGTGTCTAGAGCCAGAGGCGAGCTCCAACCATGCATTAATCGCTGTAATTACTCAGTGAGGGTGACAGTGATTCTGGAGGTGCGTCTGAGTACATATACCAGTAGAGGAGGGGGGGGGGGGGGGGGGATGATGGTAGACCAGTCAATTGGTGAACCTGATCTCCGGACAGGAAGGAATGAAAAAGTAGGCTTCAAGATCAGCAAGTCAAGCCATTTCCTCATATCAATCTCATGAGGTAGACAGGTTGATCTTACTCAAAATTATCTTGGAAACCGGTTAGGAAAGTAAATATAACTATAAATCCCAATTTATTTACTTTATATCTAATTTAATTTACTTGAAATTTACTTATTTTTATTAAGTTATTCCAACTTAAAAATGACAAGTGAAATCACCTTGTGTTGTTAGCAACTTTAGTAAATCTAGTGAGTCTGACTTAACTTGATCTTGACAGAGAGGATTTTGCCTGTGATGGAAGTAGGAGATCTGCAAGTTCTGTATTGTTAACATATTTAAGAAAATACAAATATGACTGATTATTTTGCAACCAGCAGATACAGATATGTAGCATAATAAACAGAATACAGATATACAGTAAACTTGGTTTACAGAAGTTTCTAAAATTAAAAATATTGATTTAATTTAACTTGTAATTTTAAAGTTGCAACAACTTAACAAAATGCAATATACGTATAAATAAACATTGATTTATATGATTTTTTTTAGTAAAATTAACAACTCAAATTAAGACTAAAGTTACAATTACTTTCCTTGATTTTTTAAAGTAAAATTCACTTGTCAGATTTTACAGTGAGTTACACAATAAAAGACCATAATCTGGTGGATTTTCTCTCTTTTATTGTGCGTTCATGTGGCTGAGTATTGCATAGCTTTTACAAATACTGTTTGATGCACATGAAGTGATGCGTTTCATGCTTCAAGTGTAAAAAACCCCAAAGAATAACCGAATGTGAAGCATTCAGATAACATAAAAACACAGAAGTCAAAGTTCCCTCTCATCAAATTCAGGGAGGAAGACGTCACAGCCCCGGCCACACTCTTTGACTGACTTGTGATCTCTGGGAAGTGCAGTGCAAAATCACCACAGCAACGACTGCTTAGCAACAAAGATGTTGCCATCATAAAAAAAAGCAAACAAAGAAACAAAAACAACAACAACAAGAAAAAGGAGATCTCGGCATAATCACTTGATTTGCTGGGATGTAATTCTGTTTGTTTTACGGCGGAGACTGCAACAATGCTGGCCGTACAGATGTTCAGTGTGAGGGATGCTCGTAAAGAAAAGGAGGCGAGTGGTCAAATCAAGGCTGTCAAGTCAGGGAAATAAAAAGCGGAGGAGTGTGAGCTGAACAAGCAGCACCTCCGAGGGCTCCTTATTGTCTGCGCGGAGGGCAGCGGAGTTACTCTTTGTTTGACGCTTCTCGTCTTGTAACGATGTGAATGTGCCAGTTAATCAGAGCGGCATTGTTGGTCATAATAAGTGAATGGAGTTTAATAGGTGAATGTCCTCCACTTCCTTTCTTATCTTACTGTGACTTTCACTTTCTTGTACCGCCTGCAGCAAGTAATCATGGGAAGTATACGACTCAGACACATCGCTTTTAATTAGGAAGCATTTTTAGCATCATGGAAGGGGGAAAAAAGGGACATTTTGGACGTGCGGGAAGACTTGTGTGCACACACACATGCATGTCGAGCCATTTTCTTTGGGTTTGGTTTTCTCATTAATCACAGCAGAACCATGTCTGATACTAGCGTACAGGAGATGAAACCAGGGCTGGAACGACGGAGTCGAATATTTGAACATCTCAGTGCTGATGTGTGCAAAGCAGAGTGTGTGTCTGCAGGGGAGGCTTTGAAATTTCATCCACTCCATCCCTTTTAACTCTGCGGAGGGGATGTGTGTGTCTCACTCCAGTCGGCCAATGGCTGTTAGGGAAGCTCCTGAACACCCCCACCTCCACCGCCGCCGCCACCGCTGCCGCCCCTCCAACCATTCACACACACACACACACACACACACACACACACGCCTCACTATCTGCCTCCCCTCTTCTTCACCCGCCTCCCCCCTCCTCTACTCCACAGACCTGCATTGTGTCAGATAGTTTAATGTGAAATTGCTTTTCTTTCAAATTTCCCCCTGGAAACGCAGGTCGTCGCAAAATGTTACATCTCATAATGCCGTGTTATTGTTGTTCTTTCATACGAGTCCTTGGCTTCTTAGTGCAGGATTTTGTCAGCGCCGAGCTGAGGTCACACTCGGCTATTTCTCTCTCTGCTGCTGCTGCTGCCGCTTCAACTCTCTCTTTGCCATCTCAGATTCTGCACCGAGCTCTTCCTCTGCTGCGCCCATGGTAACCCCGCTGAAAAATTTATCACCACCTCACTCTATGATTACGCTATGCATTAGCAGGGCTTAAATTTAATTTGTCGGCGGGCCCTCGCGGCAGTGCTACGGGCCTGGCCTATCAGAGACACTTTGTAAAGGCCCTGGAAGAGCCTCCCGGGGTGATCCTATCAGTCAGACACACTGTCAGCAGACACACTCAGTTAGTCAGCATTGAGTCAGAAATGTGGCCCAGCCAAGCCACACGCCACCGTTGGCTGCTCCGCTGGGCCGCTGCTCTGGGCATCAAGCTCCCCCGCCTGCCAATCAAAGCTCCAGCAAGGATGCTGACCTTTGTCCCCCTGTTGAAATGAATGCTCTTCAACAGGTGATCCAACCGACATCCGGCCTCGGCACCCTCAAGTTTAAATATAGCATTCTTTTTTCTTCCAGCCTCCCTTCACATTAGTTACAGCACTGCTGTGTTTATGTCAGGAGCTCTGTAGGATGTACTCACATTATTTCATATATTTTTAGGCTTTATTCAGCACACACTGTCAATCCTCCGACGATCGCCTCAATAATGATCACCTGTCCTAAAGTGGCTATTAGCGTCTTCCACTCCTGTGATTTACATTAATACCTGGTGGTTAATGTCATGTTTCTTTACCGAGAGTATGCTGAACATTTAAGTGCAAGGCGCTACCTCTGCAGTTATACGCTGTGTGATTATGTTCCCTTATACTTCGCCTTATTTTTACTTTCACATTTTCATCCTCACAGACGACGATCAAAATAGCTTGATCCGAGGCCACTCAAGGCTGCTTTTATCGCTGCCCGCCGAATGAGAAGGTCAATTTTTAAGGCATTTCGTAGGGGCGAAGTGTTTAAACCAGCTAGTTACTAAGAGAACCAAGAGGGCCTTATGCTTCCCGCAGCTCTAATTGGGATCCATTTTCATTTTCATATGGTTTTAAATGTCAAGAACAGAGCGCACGCAAAGTGTTTTGAATTTGCTCGGGAAGGCCTCAGTCCCTGGGTCAGAAAGGTTGAAAGCATATTCGTTTATTATGAAAAGAAGACATACTGTAACAAGGCACTCTGTGGCAGCGTTTTTCCATTGAAAAGGCAAAGAAAGAAAAAAGATGATATACTGCTTCTGACCTCGTCCGTGGTCCGCTGAGAACATAATGTCAAAAGTTGCCAGTGCCTTTCTTCATTTGACAGAAACAAATCCTCAGGAAGGACTCAGTGGCCCTCCCTGTGTGGAGGCTGTACACTCTCTTCATGCCTGTGTGGGTTTCCCCTGGGTGCTCCAGTCTCCCCTCATGGTGCAAAGATATACAAGTTAGGTGGACTGGAGACTCCATGTTGCCTGAATTTATGAATGGGAATGCGTATTGTATAGTGCTTGGTCAAAGACTTTTAACACATACTTATATACTATACTTACTTATATAGCAATATTTTTAAATTTCATTTATGATAATGTAATGTTTGTTCAACCAAATCTAACCCTAATGTTTTCATTAGGGTTATCTGAGAAGGTAATTCTGAGTGGTAATAATAATAAGTCTGTATTACCATGATACTGTGAAACCACAATATTTTGTGAGACAGTTATCTTACTATGAAAATCTCATACCAGTGCCACCTCGTGCCTAATAAAGATTTATTTGGGTTAAAGGGAAAAAGCACCCTAGCAGTGGTAAGAATGATTCTTGTCAGAGGGGGAAGTGGCATGACAATTGCTATGAATCTACAAATTCAGCAGAGGTTAGGCTGGTTGGATGGGTAAAGGGCGTTTCATTTCAACATTGATGGGGACATATATCCGCGAATTTTTGTGCATCAAATGCTTACTTTTCTGCATTCTGGATATTTTTTTTTCTGCATCAGTTTTTGTCTTTCTGCATTATTTTAGGGCTGTGCCCGACTCAGAATTGGGTGAGGCAAATGCGATGTAGCCATTCAATACAAATATTCGTTTTGTTTTCCATAAAATAAAAAATATAAATGTGCTCCTTTGGACATTCGGTGTGACAACACAGCGTTCGTGTCAGTTAGTACAGTTAGTAAACTAGCAAATGGCCCCAATCATGGGTCCTAAATATGCAACATTTTTTGGTGACACTACATATCAAACAAAAGCTAAAGACTGTGTTGAATTAAGTTGTTGTGAGCTATAAATTCACCACTACTAAGCAGAAGATCTCTCTAGTTTTCTCCTCTGTGATGTTGCCTGCATGTCTGTAGCTCCCTGTATCAAAGAGCAGCATGAAACTGCAGCAAAAAAAAAAAAAACGACTGCTCATTTTGAAGCAATCTCAGTCGATCGAGGGGTCTCTGACTGATGATTTGAATTTCCACTTTCAAGGGGCAGCCCTAATCAATTTATGATGGAAATGTCTTTAATTTTATCAAGACAAACATCCCCTGATACTTTGATTTTTTTATTGGATATGGAAATGCAAATGTTCTAAATACTGAGGGAGACGTGCCTCCTACACCCCCCTCTGGAATCTACACAGTTTAAAAAATGGTTTATTCCACCAACAGTTAACCTTGGTTTCTATTAACAATACACACACCTATAACTTTTTTTTTAACCCAAACTACAATCTTTCTCAGACCCTGATAAGAAGTTTTTGCACAAAACTATCAGAATCCTAACTATCGCAATGTCAGATCAGAAAACATGTATATAACATAGTCAGCCTGATCTCACTTATAGCTGCTGTAGAGATCCCACTGGAGGGAAAGCTCTGTACTGTATGTTAGGCATCTATCCTGATCACTTTGCCGCAGGCCGCAAGGCAGTGCCCTTGATTAATATATGCCTGCTCCGGGCTACGAGAGTGATTACGTTCATGTGGAAGAATATGGATGGCCCTACACCTGAAATGTGGTTATGGAAAATAGCTTGCTTTGGAGAAATTAACCTATGTGGTCTGAGGGAAATCAAATACATTCAGGGAAATATGAAACACTTTCATGCACTAGAAGCAGGGTGGAGTTTCTGGCACAACTTTAGTTTTTATCAAGGTGCATAGAGAAGGGAAATAAATCAGCAGAAGTTGAAGCTCCAGCAACACTTGTAGTGTTATTATTCATCAGGGTCATCAAGAAAACCATTATAAACAGCAAGTAAATAAAGTACAGACATCTTACCAGAAAATGACTTTGGTATAAATTAAAGGCACCTATTACCATATTACTTGAGTCAAAGCCTTAAAGTAACTGATCTTTACTATACTTAGTATATCAAAAGTAATTTTAGGATATGAAATGTACTGAAGTATTGAAAGTAAAAGTACAAGTACATGCTATACACATCCCCCCTTAAAATGGAGCCTGTATTACACCTGAGGAGAAAACAAGGTCTTTCTTTAAAAGGTACATTAAAAGTAATGTCTGACCACCTATCTGGAATACTGTCCCTCTTATTAATGTACTATTATTGTTATAATTTTTCTCATTTTCTTTTTTTCCTGAATATTTGATGTGGAGGGCGAGGGAAGGGGGGGGTGTTTACAAACACTAAATAATGCTCCAATGAATGCTTTTTAATTACCTTACCTCAGTGGTGATTAAAAAACATTAATGGGAGCATTAACTAATGTGCAGACTCTATCTTTCTGTCTTAAACACTCCTCCGGCCAGCACCGAACATTTATCATCCAATGCGTGCATCATTTTTTTAAACCTTTTTTGGTGCTTACAAATGTCAGTGTATGTATGACTATATGTTCTTACAATGCTAAAAATCAATACATGTAACATTAAAGAAGCACAAAGAGAAAACAACTCTATGTTTTGCTCTGGAGAGCAGTATCCATGTTAAATACTAAGTTACTGAGTTTTTGGGAGTATTTACTTCCTTCTACTCCTTTTCGCACATGAAATACTTATGTTTTTAATATGTCTAATACATCTCCTAGGTTTTCTGTTGTTGTTTTCATCTGTTTTTATTTTTTATTTTATTTGCATGTTTGAAATACAAATCTTAAAAATCTGTTACAAACAACATCGTTTGTGGTTTAATTAGGTGGACTTGAAATTAACTAAAATGGTAGATTCCTACCTCTATTTTGGACTCTCTGACTCAAAGGTCAGAAGTGTCAGTTGCTTTGCATTTGGTTAATTGCACGGCTTCATGTCATATTTTAAAACTTGTATGCAAGCAAAGTAAACACTTTTTCAGATTTGTAGCAATTTATGTCACTCACCATTTTAAATGCTGGTGTGGAGGATCCCTCAGCCCAGTAATTTGCACAGAACTCCGTCCAGGTTTAATCAGGAACTTCCACCTAATGCTGTGTATATGTGACCATGAATAGCTGCCGGGAAAATGAATTAATGAAATACCCTGGAGACTGGATTTTGTATCCGAGGTTCAAATGCAATTCTTCTTCCCATAACAATGTATAATCCCTTGTCCAAGCAGGCCTGTATTTCTACCTTAAACATCCCTTTCATTCCTTCATTTAATAAATGACACCCAGAGGACGAAACGGGGACAAGTCCCCGCTGACACCTGTGAAATATAGACTGATAATGCTCCTGCCACTCGCTTAATGCCGCTCCCTTCCACCTTCTTCTGTCTGACAGGCCGGCCCGATGCATGTATCATAATGAGCGGATCTCTACGCCGTCAATTAGGAGCACCTTAAGCATGTGAGTGAACTTCTGTGATTCCTGAGAATAAAGGCAGAGATGAAGGATCTCTCCTGGCTCATGGGAGCGGACGCCATTTCTCCTTCGAGTGCACGTAGCATCCCCCTATGCGTTAGCTATTTCTGCCAGACGCTTGTGAGCAGAGCGTCTATAGGTTCTCCATTTTGTGTATGTGTGTGCAGTGGATATGCGGTCCCAGGGGTGGTGCGATGGAGAGGAGCAGGGCGTACCAGCTCTTCCATGCCCCCCTTCCCCTCGCAGATGTGAAAAACTCACTCATTGTCTGTGTGGCTCACTTTGAATGATTTAATTACTTGCTTTAGACTTGAGCAATTATAGCTGAGCAGCACATATGTTAATTATATCTGACCTCACATTTTTGCTGCTCTGTTAATTGTTCGCTCAGATGACATTCCGAGATGACTGTCATTGCTGCCTGCGTATCGGGCAATTTAAGAAAAAAATGACAGCGAAATGGCTGTGTGACAGATTTTGGTCGACGGAAAAGTTTAAGCTGCGGCGCTCGGTTCCAGATGGAGGGGCTCACGGCGTGTAGGCCTCATGACTTGTCCTTTTAACCCCTCTTGTCTGCCTCTGTTGCTAACGGATACATCCACCCCCTCTGAATCTCTATGAACAAGGACTATTTGTGTTTTTATTAGCTATTTTAACAGGCTGACAAGCACATATTACAGCCGAGGACTGCAAAAATTGTGCGTGCTGGCAGGGAGGGCAAACTTTTTCCGAATGCAGAACTCACTTCCTGTTGTTTATCAGATGATGCATTTTGTTTTTCTTTTGCCATTATTGCCCAGGAAACATCTAAACCCACTAATGTCCCAGTTCAAAGCTCATCCTCTCTGTTCTAATGCATTCCCTTCCGGAAGTCCTCGGCTCCGAAAATCCATTAAAAACAGCTTGTAGAGACAAATTGCTACCTGAACTAATACGTCTTGTTGAACGACACATGTATTGCAATTTTTTCCGAACATGGTTTTTATCACGCGGCTTATTATCACATTTAATGGAGACTGTTTTCACTTGTGCCATTACTGCACACTGTGCTTTAATTCTCCTGGCAGTGAGGAGGCAGAGCAGAAGTTAAGGCAGCGTGGAAGGCAGATACACACAGCGAGCTCTTCAAATTCATTTTGTCTTGTGATATGATTGCAGCTGCGTGACTGTGGCCTTATGAAGCAACGGCAGGAGAAATGAAAAATACATGTGCCGCTCAACACGATTACATTTACTAATGCAGCAGTATGTCTCAGCGTGCTGTTTTCTAATGGACTGTGCTTTTGTTGTCACCTTAAGTGAGCAGAGACGTTTTCTTGTTTCACTTCACTACGCCGGCGTCGAATTTGGGGAAAATAGGATGAATCTGTGGTGTTGTTTTTCAGGAAGGAATGTTTCCTGTGTCAGAGTTTGTTATTTCAGATACTTCTAGTGCAGCATAGCTTAAATTGCTACAATTGTATCTTAAAGGTTAAATGTTGTTACTAGTTATTATATTAAGTTATGTCTATATAAGTTGTCATAACTGATGTGAAACTGTCACTGAATTTCGTCTTCCTTCACAAATATCAAGAAAACACATCCTTATATAACGGTTCATATTTTAGAGTCAAGTTATTGAAGGTTAAAGATAAAGTGGTTAGATTTAGAAAAAGAAACAGTGACCAAGTACCTTAAAGTACATGCGGTTCTGAAATTTTTGTGCAATACTTTTAGTTGCAAAACATATTTAGAGTGCAACTTTTGTGGTCTGCTTTGAAATACTTTTTCCATGCTGACATGAAATGTGACAACAATATGGTTAAGTTCTGGTTAGGTTTAGGCACACAAAAGCACTTGGTTACGGTTGGGAAAGATAATGGTTTGGGTGAAATTGATCACTTGAAAGATAAAATATGGGATCTCGTGGGAGTTTTTGTGAATCTTGGGTTATCAGCTAGATGCAGCCTTTGACCAATATTTCCATTTGTTAGGCAGTGATTTCTAGTGGTTGTAGTAAAAAGAGAAAAGAGAAAGTGTGGGGAGCTGCTATAAAGAACTCCAGAGTCTGCAGACTGAGGTGGTTGCAATGGACGAATGGGTCAAACAGCCACAGAACTTTGACCAGGGAGATTGCTGCTCATGTCCTGTATGACACCAAAAGTAAACAATGACTTATTTCAGCTTATGTACCTATGTGATATCACATTAAATACTTAACGTAATGTCATCAGGTTATGTTAGGTACCTGT
Source organism: Plectropomus leopardus (assembly GCF_008729295.1). NCBI lineage: Eukaryota > Metazoa > Chordata > Actinopteri > Perciformes > Serranidae > Plectropomus > Plectropomus leopardus. The sequence goes on along the minus strand of NC_056479.1, from coordinate 6,704,619 downwards.
CATGACAACTTGACGTTATATACGTACACAAGTGAAGTTATATTACAGACATACCCATTTTAACCAAAGCAATGATAATTTTCCTCCCCACACCGGTAGGGGTGCTAATTTTGGAAATTCTACTGAGTCCTTTGATTGGAGGACTCTTTGTTTCTAACGTATCAGTATCAGCTGCAGTACATAAAGCCTGACCCATTTCCTATTTTCGGTCTATTTGCTCCAACTGAAACCACAAAGTGTTGTGACCTGGTGAACAGAAAGTCCCACAAAATAAACAGCAGCCAGCAGTTTCAGCTCATGAGTGATGCAACTAGAGCCTGACTGAGTTTTAAAGACATGCAGAGGTTGTCAAAACCTATCCAAAGCCTCTGGCAAAACATATCCACCCTGACACTTATCTCTTGACATAATATATACAGAATATGATAGAAATAAGCTATAGGACAGCTGGAATACAGGCTGTTTTCTTTACAGTTGTGAAACTGTATTAAAAATTACAAACAAATTATTTTCCTTCCTTCAATGTGTAGTGGTATTATGTTGTATAAAAACATTTCTTTACGGAATGTAATAGTTGGCTGATATACAATACAGTATCTATGTATATATGTGTGTGTGTGTGTGTGTGTGTGTGTGTGTGTTTGTGTGTCCCGGTCAAAGGTCACAGTCTTGCCTCAGGGAAACAGGAGACCTTACGGTTTTCTTAAAAGAAATGGTGATAACTGTTATTGTTAATGAAAATTTACAGTACTCAAATGATTTTCCTTCATCCTTCATTGTGTTAGTGGTATTATGTGTATCCCTTAAAAACCTGAATAAGAAGAGGGAAATGAGCAAGGAAACAAGATATGGCCCAAAAATTAACAAGAATTTAGTAAAAGGTTACAAGAAAATGACCTAAAGATGTGTGTGTTTGTTTTTTGTGAATATGGGTATATATATATATATAGATATATATATATATATATATATATATATATATATATCTGTGGGTTGTCACGTCCCTGTTGGTATGTTTCAGCATGTGTCTGCTTTCAGTATTTGGCAGATGTTGTGCTCTTTTCCAGAATTGTTCCCCTTGAGATATTAAATCATTTAGCCTTTTTTGTTTGACTGATGCCTTCTAATGTGGGCACAGATGATTTGTCCTCTTTGGAACTGTTATGTTAGTTTGAAAAGTCACATAAGTGCTGGTTGCCAGACGTTTTTTTATAGCTGACAATGCTGCTCATTGGCATTCAACCTAATATGAATCACCACAGTGTTTGTAATTGTGATTAAGTTTATCCAAATAACTATTTTTCTATTAGGAGTTTAGATTTTTTGCTTATGTTGCAGTATACTTCATGCTTGTGTATGTGTGTGTATATGTGTGTGTGGGCTCGTCTGTTTTGGTTGATATTCGGAGTTGATGGCAGCACACATTCATTAAGCGCGGTGGCTCAGGCTTCTCCCCACTAGGATTCACAGACAGCTGTCAGTTCAGTGAGGGACTCCTCCGCTGATTGTACGTCAACATTCACTCCGACTTGCACATTCCACTGCACATCTACTTCCTTCGACATTTACATATCCATCAACACGGGACCGCTGCAGTGTGAGCGCTGGGTGACTGTCAGGACCGATTACACATATATGACCTTTGCTCCCCCATGTACCCAAATGCAGCCTTGTCTCCAACAAATTAGGTGTATATACAACTAATTTGAGACAGCATATATATTTTTGAGGTTAACACAAGCAAATTATGTTTTCTGTTAACTTTGCTAATTAGGTAACTAATTACTAATACTAATGTATCAATTAAGTCATATTAAATGATTTTTTTAAACTTTACAGAAAGCAGTCACGCAGACACGCAGCCCTGACCGCATGGTTGTTACACTGAAAATTTTATCAGAGTTTTTCTATTTACAAATCCAGCAGTCTAATAGTTGCTCCACTTTTAGCTAAGTTTTGGTCTCCACCAGCTTGTTTGACTCTTGTTTGGCATCTGTTTTACAGTACAGTGGGTTTATCAGAGCTTGTTTGCTTATAGCAGTTAAGTGCTGCTGCTAGAAATGTGGTTGATGGGACCCCTGAGACTGACCGATACATTCAATTAGGCATAAAACTTAAAACTATGAACAAAAAGAGGCTAAAAAAGTGCAGTTGGTGAAAGTAATCTGCAAATGTTATAACTGGGATGTCATATTCTGGAGCAAATGTGAAGATTTGCTGTTTCTATCATTTTAAACAGCATGTTGTTGGTTTTGGACTGTTGGTGAGACAAAACAAGCAATTGAAAATGTCACTGAGAGCTTTTTGAACTTAACGTAGCAGCCATTTTCATTGTGTTTTTGATATTGTATAGACTATACAATGAATTAAAGGGGACCTATTATGCTTTAATGATTAGAAAATTATATTAATTTCCTCATACTGTCTCTGGTAGAACACCTGTATTTGCACTCTTTTAATTGCCTGTCTCTTTAAGACCCCCTCCTAAAGAAATACATAGTCTGCTCTGACTGCCTTTGCGGGTCTTATGTACCTGTGCTCAAAGCTTCCCTGCACTGCTGCTACTACAGCCAAGGAATAATTGTTAAGGAGACACCAATTAAAGCCTCTAAACCAAAATCCTGCAGGAATATCATCAGAAATCTGCAACTAAGATGTGTTTCCTTGGCATAAGCCTGTAGCTACATGTAGCAGTATACTTGCAACCCAGGAATGACTGTAACAGAGTGTAGCTGCACTTTCTACCATGACAAATTACAAATAATAGCTTCTAGCCCAAAATCTTCACAAACAGACCTTTTCCAGCAAGAACATGATACAAAATTGTGAAGAAATGAATCACAGTATCAGCAACCAAGATTACATCTTCCCCATGTGTTGCTACATGTAGCAGCGTAGGCTACATAATATTAACACTTGCAGTAGTCTGCATAGAGCAGACGACCATATAAAGAAGTCAGCTTGCCTTGAAAGAATAGAGAAAAAAATGTTGGAAACAGATTTCAGAACTGTCTTGAGATTTTTGCCCACAAATATTTTTTTTTACAAATGTTTAACTCATTATTTGAAATGTTGGCAATGTCTAATATGAGCATTCATTATTGTACCATGACAGAAAATAAAGTAAAGCAATAGGTGCCCATTATAAAAACAATATTTGTATAATAGACATAATAATGAAGAATGAAAATGATCCATCGTTGCAGTTCTATTTGATTCATTTTCAATACATAAGTAAAAATATGAACTTTCATTATAGTACAAGTGCACGCAAAGAAAAAAGTTGACGGCCTAACTTTGTGCCAAAAGAAAGTTTTACTAGGTCACTGTTTGTTATAATGTATGTCTCTTTTGTTTTACCTCGCTGTTCCTGTCCGTTGCTGCAGTCAGGAGGTTTTTTTTATTCATTGGTATTCAGGTATGCTGGCCTGAGGTGGCAATCTGTTAAAGAACGTGGAGGGGGGTGTCACCTCTCAGTTAAGGTGGTGCTGCCATCCTCGAGGCCTGGTGTGCTTGGACAGCTGGCCTCAGAGTTAGCGAGTGTGACTGTGGAGGAATGGACGCTAAATAACAGAGCCTACAGCTCTGCCCTCCTGCCTGGCCGGCTGGCTGGCTGGCTAGCAGGCGTGACGCGACAGGACGGAGGCCAGAGCCAGCTACAATCCATTACTTTTACCTGAGGAAGAGAGGGGAGGCAGAGGGAGAGAGGGAGAGATTGAGTTAAGGGCCAGAGCACCTTTCAGCGCTCTCCTCTGCATGCTAATTCCTGCCAGCGCTTCGAAAGGGATCAAAATCTGCTGGCTGAGAAACGTGGCCTCTCGACACACTAAAGGAAGGAAAAAATCCTCCTTCCTGCTTGACGCTTCACGAGCAACCAGTTTGCACACATATGCATATTAACACAGCTGCACGCAGTGTTTAAATTGAGTGTTTTGGAGTCTGGCATTCTTTGACTGTACCATCAGCTGGCTCATAAGGACCCTCAATAGATATGAAGACTGAACGTGGAAATTCAGTGGTATTCTTCTGTTCTTCTTACTATTTGATGCATTATGGTTACACAAAAGCCCCTCTTCTGAATGCAAAGCAAGTATAAAATTAATTTAAATTGATGGATTTTTCAGATTAGTCTGCTGTTTTGATCAGTCAAGTTTTGTTTTTTTTTTCTGATGACTGATATGAAAAAAGGGAAAAAGGTACTAAATGCCTACCTGTCACGTACCATGTTTTTCCCAGATTTATCACTTGCTCAATGATGTCACGACACACACATCCACCCCGACACAAATCACCTAAAATTTCCCATGCACGCCAGACAGCGAACGCGATGAGCATTTGTGCAGAGACCATGAAGCAGAGGGTGATTTTTGAGGCGCTGCTTAAAGCTATCACTATCGGAGTGGAAAGTACACATGACAACTGGTTTGCAGGTTCCAAATGAGAAACCACCACAAACAGTGTAGGTGGGGGTGACGGGGGGGAGAAAAAAAAAACAGCTTGGATTGGCACCCGGTGACAGTGATAAATTTCACCAATCGTCCAGTGTGAAGATCTGTCTAATCTTTGCGGTGGCTCGCAGCGGGGTAGGACCCCATCACTCTCCCATTATTTGACAACAAAACATCCACGGAGAGCAGTGAGCCAGGTTCAGTTAGCTACAATACACTCCCCGCATACACAAATACCCAGCGAGGGGGATTATAAAGTAGCTCATAGCCGGCCGTTAAAGGGGCAGGCCATTAAAATGCTGCCGCAACCACCTATCTCCACTCAAACCGTAGAGTGGTTGAAAGAGAACAAAACAACGCCGTCTGTCAATAGCCTTTAATTTTGAATAGAGAGCAAATAAAATTCAATGCCTATAATGGCCTTAATTTTCCTCCAGACTCTTGAAATTGATTCGATGGCTTAATTTGGCGCTGGCAGGTGGGATGCGATTGGCAAACATATACAGCCGCATGCAGTTCACACCAGATGACTCAATAAACAGCATTTGCAGCAGTTTAGCAACAAAACATTTTTCCGAGGCCATGCATCACGCTCCATATGCATCTATCACGGCCATGTGGTGTTCTGTTGGCAGCTACAAGCTCGGCGTTTACACCCAAAATGTTATTTTGATTTCACTGACACAGAGATAATGTTTCATAACACACAGTCAGTCACGAATTAGCCCATCTGTCTGTTTGAGCTTCCCAGTGCTGATGGAGTCTCTCTGTGTTTGTGTTTGGGTGTGTGTGTGTGTGTGTGCGCGTGTGTGCGTGTGTGTGTGTACTGTATGAGTGTGTTTGACCACAGTGGCTCAGCCCTCTCCCCACCAGGATTCACTGACGGCTGTCAGCTCATTGAGTGACTCCTCCACAGATTGTATTTGAGCCAAAATCCTGATCCCTCGTCTCGCTGCTCCTCTCGTGCTTTGCTTTCCTCGCTCCTCCCCGGCTTGTCGACATGCATACTGACACACTCGCACATGTATATACACGGGATGGTTTTGTTGTGTTACAGCTTGTGGTGTTCAACAGGAGACACTATGCGAAACTGAATCTGAAAGTATCTGTTGATTCTAATCAGCCCGGTCAGATCCAGCTCTGCAGTTTCTCCTAACAAACCAAACCACTGCTTGCCAATCTTATTCCTTTTTGTCAAAGAACTTATTTACTGCTGTTCAGGCCTCTTAATCCGACTTCAAGTGGCTCAGTGGCCTGATGCTTTTATAGAGATTCTGTTTCTCTTTCTGAGTGATGATACAACTCTGTGTTTGCCAGTGCAGATACTAGTGTTTGGCAATAAGAAGATAGATACCATCAGAGATTTCGCCATATCGTTTTTGCAGTGGTAGCCCTTCTTCAAATATCTCTGTTTCTATTGCGCCATTATTTTGCAAATCAATGCGTACTTTGCTTTATGGCATTATCTGATTTTCATCGTATTTACTGGATTAGCAATTACATGCATTTGTGTCTGGTTATTACCCCGATGCTGCATTAGTGGATTTTCCAGAAATGCACTATTTCTCAGCCAACATTTGTATGTGGGGCCCATGTGGGTAGTAAATGGGCTGAAAATGGGCCCTATATGGGATTATCCATGAGTGTCAAAATGACCCCATGCTAATTGCCCACATGGGTGGGTTTACCCAAGTGGGGCCCAAATGCTTGTGCTACCTGGGTACCAGATGGGTAAGAGCCTAAAACGGACATCTTATCTGGGGCTCACTTGGGTCATTTATTCATTGCATTAAATGAAGTACTCTATTAGCATTGGTATCAATTTAAGGGTACTGGTCTTAGTACTGCTATCATAATTGTTTAAACTACACTTGGCCCTAATAATGCTATGGATCAAAATTATATGTTAAATATAAATGACATATACTACAATTGGAACCCGGTTGCTATCATCAGATGATGATAGCCTTTGGGCGAAGCTACCAATATTTCAACGGCTACGGTGTACCCAGCAGATATTCAGGCCAAGACTTCCTCTGCAATGCGCTGCTAATTGTTTGCAGTTCAATTAGCAACTTGAGAGAGGTCCAGGAAACATTTCAGCTGTAATATAAACAGATATCTGCATTTTAATGCCTGTAAAGCCAATTAAAACAATTGTCATGTGATAGCAAATGGGTTCTGAGATTACATTTCAGCCTATGCTTTCCACCTCTTTTGCTTTCTACTCAGACTTTTTACCTGCATGCAACTAAAGCTCACTCAAATGTGATTGGTCAATACTTCTCTTAGTACAAAAGGACACCAGAACACTTCCAATCCCCAACTTGCCTACAGATTCTGCATACATATGCAGATATCTGTTTATAGAGATTACACATATCATAATAGAACATTTTTATTCAAATTGCCCAACCCTTGCTGATGCTTATCAACACTAGAAAGGCATTGGTTTTTATCAAATTCACTCCCCTGCTATGCTGCCTTTACTGTTTGTGTGTGTGGTGTGTCTGGTGTGTGTGTGTGTGCTACAGGAGTCAAATGAGGTGACGCCACAGGGCCACTTAATACATCTATGAGTTTGAAGGATTAATAGATGTCACAACACTGTGCAGCTGAGAGGCAAGATTTTACATTTCGAAAAAATGTATCACAATGACAACCAATTTATCCCCCAACTTGATGACCTCAAAGGAAGCAGAATTTTGGCTGTTCATGTTGCTTGCATCTAACTTATTGACCAGTGCAGGTGTTGGTGGATGACATTGCATCGCTTTGCTCCAAAAAGGTTATTTGTTTGAGCTGACCATATTTTGTTGTTCTTTAAGGCAAACATGAAGATTAGAAATTGCAGGATGCCCTATATAATTTTGGTTTGATTAAGTTTTTCTTTGCTAATTTAATGTTATTTTTAAAGGTTAAAAAAAGTATTTAATCCTCTTTATACAGTTAAAAAAAGTTTCCCCTCTTTACTCTTTTGCCTGACATTTTAATGAGACCCTCCTCAGTGATTTTCTCCTATACATTACTATGTGGCACTAAAGCTGCTCTGTTGTGAACAAAGCTCATACAGACCTCCTTGTCCGTCCCTCTGTCTCATCAGACTCCTTCTCTCCATCTTCTCCTTATTCATCATCAAAGAAGAGGCTGAAAGCCTTCGTGCTGGAAGTCTCAATTTTGATCACGGTATGAATTTTTAAATCTGAATCCAACAGGAAAATTGAGTTCAGCTCTGAATAAAGAATCAAAGCTCCTTTTTTCAAGTGTTTTTCATATCCTCCTCCTTGTCAAACTCTTCTTTTATTGTCTTTTTTTCCCCTTGTGCTCTCTTTTTCTCTCCCCTAAACCTCACCCATCGCCTCCGCATGCCATTTTCTAAAACAAGTACAAAGAAATGATGATGCCCAGATTGAGAACCAGTGCGATTTACATGACTGATTACAGTGTAATTTCACACTTATTTGCATGGATCTCCGCAACATCCTCAGCGAGCTAATGGATTGTTAGAGCTCTGCATCCCAGGCCATGTAAATGAGAATGAGCAAGATGGAGTGAAAGAGGGAAGAGAAGAAGACAGAAAAGAGACGGAGAGGCAGATAAAGTTCAAGTTAAAGTTCAAGGTCATTTATCTCCATAGCCCTTTATCACGCGTGAGTCTCAAAGGACTTTAAAGGGATAGACCAAAAAATAAAAGACACACAGGAACAACAACAAAAATACCCCTGAAACAATTACATCCAACTAATCAGCAACCAACCACAAAAAGAAAATGAAAGAATGTGTGGAAAGGATGTACTAAAGATTTTAATCAGCTTGAGAAAAAGACTGAAAAATCTGCTCAATAAAATAGCTCCACACTTCTCTGCAGGGCCGGTTTCATTAATAATTGTTCACCTATCAGCAGCACTAAGTTCAAACAGCCTTGTTATAACCTAAGTATTTCCTAGGTGGAGATTAAAGCATTACTGAAATAGGTTAAACCAAACAGAAAGGAAGATTAGAGTACTACTAAATACTTACACCCATGTACTAGCAGGTGTAACCTGAAAGTAAGTAACTGAACTGTTAACACTAGCTTGCTATTATATGACCTGTATAGAGTATATAAGGAACCATTTAGTTGACAAACTGTGACTTACGCTTGATCAAAATGCTGTTTAATTGTAAATGTGAATTGTTGTAATATCAGAGGCCTTGTGAGACCAACGAACCAGATATTATTTTAGTGAAGGGGAGGAGGACAGTAAATTTAAGTGAGGCTAGCAAAAGAAAGTGGTAGCAATATTGATGGACAGCATTGCCATTCAGAGTTCTTGTGTGTTCAGTGGCCACTCTCTCTGTGTTTCACAACACCGCGCTGAGAACAAAAAACGAAGGGAAGGGGCGAGGTGTCGCTGATGCACCTCTTTGTTTTCTGAAATGCTGTTTTTACCTGTGTGTGACTTCCAGTGGTTCTGAATGTCATTCAGTGTTGTAGTGGAGGGTATACACAGGTATATGGGGCATATTTGCCTCTTTTTCTGGCTGTTTACAGTATAACCTCCTTAGAAAACATTGGATACACACTTTATTCTCTGTAACCTACCCATCTCCTTAGTAGTACATCCACCTTGCCAGCTATCACTGCACCACTAACAGACTTAAAATAATGCTCTTGAAAAATCCGTAACCATGTAGATGTAGATGCCCAACCCTGAATTTACTTTGTTTTTTTCCCATCTTTCTCTAAAATTGATCATATCATAATGGTCACCTGCAGATACTGTTGGAAAACATAAAAAAGAATACTTCGGGGGTGCCCTAGTCGCTTACATAGGAAAGCATGAGTTTAGGGTCACTTCTGATCCCCAGCCCTTCGCTTCCTCTTGCCCCCCACCCCCACCCCAATCCCCACCTCCCCTATTTCTCTGTACCTTTTTTCTGTCAGCTATACTATCAAATATAGGCAAAAAAGCCCCCAAAATAATCTCCAAAAAAGCTCTTAAAATAGGGCATTATAAAACATTCTGCAATATGCTGTGTTATGTTAATTTAACCTTATTATTACAATAAAACTTGTTAGAAAGTTGCTCGCACAGCGCAGTGGGCCAACGGGATAACAATTAACTACTTGTCATCAAAACACACAAAAACACACAAAATATCAAATAATTACCAAGACCACCACAGCAACATTTAGAGAGAATAGGAAGTTAACTTTAATAAATTGCACACTCTTATTAAAAGTGTTGTTCCTGCAACTTCTTGTTTACATTATTAGCAAGCGCTGCATACACTTTAACAGCCTTTATTAGCGAGGGCAATCCTGAGTTTTAATGAAGCAACCTGGTGAAAGTAGCTGGGAGTTACAAAGACTTCAGGGAGGTATTTGAACACAAACTCGAGTGATGTATTTATGAATCACCGGTGCAACCCCATTCAAGTGTTAATCAGCGGCAGTCTTGAAAAAGTATACAAAATGTCAAAGTGCAAAAGATGTAGAGAGGATGCATGGATTGGATTTTGTGCATCATTGTGATGCTGAAGGCTGCAGAGGATTTGTGTTGCTGCGATTAGTGGTCAAATGTGTGTCAGCGGGTCTTACATATCTGACTGTAAAAAAGCACTAAAGCAGTCCAGTTCGGCTCTATAAAGTGCAGTATTTTTTTTTTCTCTACAGATGCCATTTATAGTTTTGTCTGAGAATTTCATCAGTGCTTTTATGAGAGGTTGGCCGTATTTGACACGCTTTTATGAGGCCAGTTACTTTTTATGTGAAGCCTTCAGTGGAAATGTTGATGTGGTATGATTGCTGGATTGGGAAGTTTATAGGGATCAGTGGTTTCTGTCCAATATACACAGCTTCTGTTTAACAAAAAGACAGCATCCAAGAAATAGTCATTGGTTCTACTTAAAATACATGAATGTGTAGATAAATTACTTTAAGATTAAACTCCCACTGTGTTGAACGTTTTCATAATTATGTGTGTATTTTAGAACTCTTAAACTGTTTTTAGAGTTTCCTAAAAAGTTTTTTTTTTTTGTTTGTTTCTTCAGTGGCTCTTTTCTCTTTTTTTTCTTGCAACAAGTAATTAATTTCCACTTGTTGTCATTAGTTAAAGTGGTTGAAAAAAGAAGTATGGCCGACTGCATGCAAATAGTGATTAATTGTAGTTGGCTGTAGTCCATTTGTTCTCATGGAAGCTGTACAGGGCAGCTCCCCCGGTGATTCATTTCTCCTGCTTCCAGAGATACCTAGCTCGTCTGCCTTTTCATCACCCTTTTTGTTTCTCATTGTTTCCCTTCACTTTCATCATAAGCCACATGCTAATGTACAGTGCGGCCGAGGGATAGAGGCTGGAATATATCATTGTCTGATTACATTCTATAAATGGATTTGTGGCTATTTGCACAGAGGAAGTGTCACGGCGACATTAGATATCAGAGGCTGACTTTTTCTGCACAGGTACAGCCGCAGCAGGTTGTCAGAATGTCCGTCTGCTCTGCGGCAGCTCGCCGTTCGTGACGGGCGAACACTGCTGAGGGAATTACCGGCCGTCAAGGGGAAGCTCTATTAGAATATCTGTGATGGATCCCAGAGTGAGAGTTGAGTTTTTTTGTTTTTTTTTTTTGAGTGATTTTTTTTAGGTACCTTATGCATAAATGGTGCAATTCAGAGTGCTACTTAAGCCCTTCGCAGAGGTGCTTAAGTCTTCTCGCGCACACAATTTCCTCCCTGCTCATTCTGACATTGAACTGAAGTGCAGAGCCGTGCTGCTCCCAGCAAGTTGCACACTCTGGATTGGTCATTTGCATTATTTAAAGGTTCCTATGAAATCCAGCACTCCCTCTGACCCATATTTTTATAATTTGGGATATTTTTGTTGTTAATGTGAAGAAAATATTAAGTTTTCAAACATGATGATTAGTGTAAATATGTTTCAATCTAACGCTTTACCTCAAGGAGCTTACTTACTGAAGCTTTATTTAATCGATTACTCTCACTGAAATCAACATCTGTGAAAAAATCCTTGAGGACAAATGACATCTAACAACAAGGTGATTCAGTCACCAAAGCACTTATCACACAAAGACAGGTTTCTTAAAACCTGTGTACACGCTTACTGGTAGAATATGCACCCCATGTATTAAGGCTGTGTCCTTAATACAGGTTTAATTCCAAACTGACGCCGTCTTCCTGCGTGTCGAGGGAGAGGGTCCTCGAGAAAAGACTGTCATGAAAAGTTTGGTTTTGTTTGCTTTTTTGCTTTACATTTATTTCTAAGTAATTTGTGCCATAACTAATTTAAACTTGGCTTCATAAATTGATATATATATATGTTTTAGTTAAAAAATAACGTAGGCTCTCCTAGGGCCCTCGCAATTCTTAAAGGCACAAAATGGTCGAGTCTGGCCCTGTACTAGGATTTATTAAAAATGCAGCTAGAACCGAGTGAGTGACTGCTTGTGCTGCTGTTCGACTGTCATAAACAAGGGGAATTTCGACTGTATGATCAACTGGGAGTTAAAGATAAAGACGGAAATATGTCATTTTTTGGTGAAACTGTCACTCTATTTGGAACATGTGAAATACCACAGTTTCGTTTTTGGTGTAAGAGCACAACACCAAAAGGCAACTTTCACGTTCACATGAAACACAGCAGGACAGCGTTAGGTGACAGCACTGCCAGAGAGAATCGGTCACAGTGTTAATATATACCGCGGCATGATGGGGTGGTGGATGGATCAACTAACCTGGACTTTGATGCAGTAGTTCAGTTTTCTTTTCCCATTTGAATGTGATGTTTTTTTCTGCCCCTTACCATGTGCGTCCTTCCCCTAATCCTAACTATCTGTGACTTTGTGCCATCATGTGCTTTTATTGATGTCTCAGCATTGGTTTCCATGTGCTGTTGTTGCCTAAACATAACCATGTGCAGTGTTAAACATGTGTACTGTTAAACTGTAGAATGAAAAAGCAAAATATGTTTTTGAAAACATTTGATGTGAGAATGCAGCAACAGAATATTGATTTATATTTGATTAGTGCTTCCTAGTTTGACAGTTTGATTGTGGTTTAGTGATTGACATGAATGACAGCTGTGTTACAGACCCCTCTGCTCTTATTGGTGGCTTTTGTTGACATGCAGTTTTTCACAGAATACCCGTGTCATTTAGTGCTGTGGGAAAATAGAGACATTTTCAGAAAAATCTGAAAAAAAGTTATTTTGCATTAAATTTACTAACTGTAGTATTAATTGTATTAATTTCAACCTCATTTTTTCTCCTTTGTGTTGTTATCACGTAGATTTTTTTAATATGAATGAAAAAAAATAGTAACAGCTACCACATGGAGATGTGCTTCGGTAGGTCAGCTGCCCAATTTTTAATCATTCCATGTCAGACAGTTTTTCCTAATTAAGAAATTTCATTTAGCTCACTTTAAGCCCACGTCAAGTGCAAGAAGAGATCTTTTTCAACATCCCAATTTGAATCTCAAGTGTCAAATTTAAAGCATAAGTATGCTCAGTTGAAAATACATTTAAGAAAGGAGTACCTTGAGCCTTAAGAGGAAATAAAAATAAATACATGCAAGAGCAAAGCACCAATATTAAGGAAATGCACTTCAAATTCAGAAATGTAAAAATTGCCTCTCAAGAGTGGAAATACAAAGGAGCATTAACTCTTTAAACGCCGAAACAGAAATTCTCTGCCAGTGTCTTCATTGGTATTTTGTTTGAAAGATGTTTAAATGTTGAAACATACACAAATAGTTTTAAGAAAAGAAAAGAAAAATCACTCCCAAATCCAAAAATATCCACGTGTAAAAACTGTCAGCGTTAATATGTTAATTGCAATGTGATTAACGTCCACATAATGCTTTATTTTAGTTTGGGGTTTTTTTAAATTTTCTTTGGGGTTTTTTGTTGTTAATTTCCAGTTGACATTTCTGTCTTCAAAAGGCTGTACCAGGCTGAGTTTTTAGTGATCATACTGTTATATGAAACTAGAAGACCCGAGGAATCCAGTAATAATGTCATTCTAAAGAAACGGGCTAAATAATGTTCCAAAGTTAGGCTTAATTTTGATGACAGAAAAATAGCATGGGCATTTCACAGGGGTCCCTTGACCTTTGACCTCAAGATATCTGAAAATGGGTTCAGTGGATACCCATGAGTCTTCACTGTATAGACCAGCCAACTTTATGTTAGTCCCATGCATTTTTTTGCTGTCATTTGATTCCTAAACAAGACAATTCAGTAGAATTGCTTTATCTTTAACATGGACGTCATAATTGTTTTGTAATGCAACATAATGGAATTAATAATATGTGGTTTTAAAAGATGAGCTTAATTGGGATTAACCACTTAAATTCTGCGATTAATCGTGATTTAAAAAAATATAATTTGACAGCCCTGGTTAAAACATAAACAATAAAATAAATTCAAAAATGTCCTCACGGGCTTGCAGGAAAGAGGTCTTTAATAGCAGGGCTCAAACAACATTATCTTCTTGAGTTTGCTCATAAAATATCAGGAAGTTAGTCAAGGGAACTCAGTACCCAGCTATAAAAAACAAACAATTTTTTTATCATTGACCTGAGGGAGTTGAGCCCCCTTCTACAGTTTAAAAATCTTGTTATGCCTGCTGAATCACTACTGGGTCTAACCTGCTGTACCGCAGCTCCGACGCCTCTCCACCACTTACTGTACTGTACCTCGGTCCAGTCTGCACCTAAACCTCCACACTGCCACCCCCTCCTCGCTCTGTACTGTACTCTTTATCTCTCTCCCTCTTTGTCTTCCTCTGTCTCTGTGTCTTCCTCCCTCCTCCTCCTCACCACGGTGGGGCTCTGCCAGGGGCTTGTGATCGGATTTAGCGCTGCGTTCTCACTCCGTCTCCCAGAGATGAGTGACAGATGGTGGCCATTAGTGTATATTCCATGCATCTGTTGCAAGGCGCTAATTTATCTCATTAGGGGAACGTGTGGAAGGGGAGGAGGAGTGTGTAGGAGCGGGATGGAGCATTTTATTATGAGTGTAAAACACAGGGAAAGATGCACCGAGCTGGCTGATACGGAGAGAGGCGCTGGGCGGAGCATCACAGTCTCGGAGGTCATGGAGTACAATCATTAGGCTTTAGGATTTCTCTGCTTGTGTGTGTGTGTGTGTGTGTAAAGGTATGAGTATGAGTATTATGGGTCATTTTGAGGGGCTAACCAGGCAAACCCACTTCCATATGTGCACCCCACCCACACACACACACTCACACAAGCAGCCACGCCCCCACACACCTCTGTCATACTGCGTATTTATATTAAGAAAAGCATGCCGTGCATATGCTCGGGTCTAATTAATGTTCCAGTGCTGATATGCTTGTCTACGTGCTCTATAGACTGTGTGTTTCTTGGGGGATGGGCTGACAAAGTCTGTTGAATAAACCATTAGTGAGTCGATGTATGCTGCTACTCTGCTGTGTAGCTGTGGCTTTTTCTGTGAGCCATATATCTGCATTATGCCATAGCTTTGGAAAACACTTGTGTCCTTTTTGGCTGGCAGGAGTCTGCTGAAATCAGACTAACTTGTGTAGTTTAAACTGCAGTTGTAGTTAAAATTACCAGATACTAATCTTAAAATTAAACATGATCATCACTGTGAGTTAAACTGACTACAAACAAAATCTGAAGGTTCTGACATTCAGCTCATTAATACAGCAGCAAGCTTTGTAAAGATGTAGTGGATTTATGGTGTCCTGGGCAGAGAAGTCACGCTACCTCTGTGGGTGTTGTAATTCGTGCTTCTCTGTTGGTTGTTGTGGTAAACAGTCCAGCCATACATAAGTGTATGCGACTCCCTGTGAGTGTGTCCCACTCATAGACTGTATATAAAGATGGACAATGAGCCCCCACTTACCCCAAGTAAGTGAAGCAAGAATATCCCGTTCATGACCGCCGCCACCTTGCACTGGTGAAGTCATTTGTCGCCGGGGTCTGCACTGTAGCGATCTCCACAGCAGGGGCGTTCCCGCCAAAATACCTGTTTGACCAGTTGTAAGCAGCCCCATTGAACTCGAGACCAGGACTTAGTGAACACAGTTGGTAATCATGGTGGAAAATCCCCTTTTTATAGATTTGCATAACTCAATAAAGCCAAACTTATCATAAAGTGCTGCTTGACAAACATAAGGTGATGAGAACTAGTGTCAGAAACCATCTTTAGGGAAAAACTGATGTGGAGTTCTATTCTGTTAGTTTGGCCTGTGTCCCATTCACTAACATGGAGAGGCGGGCTTTATGACCTATGCTGCAGACTGACAGCAGGGGGCGATTGAAATTGAAAAGCTGCACTTTAGGCGAGCTGTCATGTTGTACATCTTTATATACAGTCTATGGTCTCACTGGCTAGCTAAAGCCTATCGCTGCTGCTCTACACTGCGCTCATGGTAGTTTCCACATGAAAACATTTTTGCAAAAGTGTACCTATGTAGCCACCCTCTGGGCTCAGACTCCAAGTCATAGATATGCTCTCAATGTTGTGTACAGCTTGTTTATAAAATCAGTTATGACTATTTTTGTATGCATTGACATCTTGTTGTGTGGGGCACCAAAGCTAGCTGAAAAGACAACGTCTGATATAGTTATCACCCTCCACAGTGAATGTGGAGGCAAATACTACATCCAGCAGGACCTGCACAACATCCTCCCACTGGAGGAAGTTCCTGTCTCTCTCATTTTAGCTCCGGTTTGGTCTCAACCACCTCTTGAAAAGAAAAAAAGTCACTACTTAGTTGCTAGATGTTCTGCTTACTTCATTAGTTAGTCACTAGCCTTTTTTGCCTGCCGTTCAGTGCTGGGCAGGTAGTGTACACTGGGTTCACCTGAGCTATTTTACTGAAAACGGCTTTAATGAGAGCATAATGCATGGATGCTTAAACCACAACAGTGAGCTAAAAGATGCTAAAATGCCCCTGAGATGTATAAAAAGATGTGAAAATTACTGTGGGTTTTCCACTCTGAGCAGCCACTTTTACATTATAAGACTGTCACATGATCTATTTCTAGTGTAAGTATAATAATTAGTGTAGCTTCAAATTAAAAAGGTTTCTTGTTGTGGCGGCTGTCATGATGATCCTTTTCTCTTGCACATGAAGATGAAGACAGCTTGTCAGTCAATCACTGTATTCTTCGCTATGACAATTTTCTCCTTGTATTTTCTCTTAATGAAGGCTGATTGTTTCTGCAGCACTGGTTGTTAGTGTTCCTGTTGACTAAATGGTTGAAAGACAAGTTAAATGTGACATTTTCTGTGTGGCAGCTGCTTTCAAGCCTTCGTGATCTCTCTGTGGTTCATCAGGGTCACTGTTATGTTACATCAATCCTGTGTGAGAGACAGTTTAACTATATAAACAGCTTGTAGACTGTTACTTAATGCCTGTATCTCCAGCTTTCTTTACTACTCCTTTCCATCACGTCTTTACGTTTCCTGGGTTTAATTCAGGTGACAATAATCGTGCATTGTAATGAAACAAAAAAAAAAAAAAAATGCATCCGAGCTTGTCATGTAGTCCGAAAAATTATACTAAAATGGTGTAACATACATTATTTTGACATTTATACTCATTACTACATGAATTTTGACACAGTGGTGTAATTAAACAAAGAAAAAAAGGGAAAATTGCAGAGAAGATTGGCAGCCTCCTCCACATTTTACACTGTGGTAGCATTTCAGAAGTGAGCCTAAATCCTTCAAGCTAAATTTTCCATCCAAGATTTTAGTTGAGAAAACACCAGCTGAGAACCAATTTTAGCCCAACAGCTGGAAACTGGACTAGACAGTGATCTGTGGAGCACCCTGTTTTTTAGACAATTGCGAAAAATGAGCAGTGAATGAAAGAGCTAAAAAGTTCAGATTCTCTTGTGTGGGTGCTGTAAAAGGCTAACAGTAAAAACAACAACAACAACAACAACAACAAAAAACATTTATCTTCTACATTAAAATTGATACTCTTAAGTAAAGCCTTAAATAGCACTATCTGCTTTATTGGATAAAGCAAAATGGCCTGTTTAGAAAAAAAAAAAAAAAAGAACGAAATAGTGCTCACAATACCACCAGAATGAGTCGGAGGCTCCCAATCATTGCCGCCACGGTCTCATTTGTTTGCAGTAATTATACCTACAGTAGGTAGCCTAATTACTTCAACAATAACACACCGATGATTAAAAAAGTAAAAATGTTGCCTCCACAGCCGGAGCAGCCAAAGGTGCCACATCATTTATCCTCCTTATGGGCTTAAAGTGCAGTAGTGAGCATGTTTAAATTTCTGTCCAAAGTGTTAACTAAAGTGGATTAGAGAGGCCCGTACTCTGTTCACAAACTCCCTAATACCTCCAAAAGATTGTTTCAGCACATATTCATGAATAAAGAGCGAGTTTAAGGAGATTTGGCATCAGGGCTCTTATTGACCCGTCTTCAGTGTACGGTTTTGCAGGGCTATCTGGCAGCCCAGGGGAAGGATTTAGCCTGCCCAGGAAAAATCTAATATTTCTCCACATTAAAGTCAAATAAAAGCCACCTGGCAGCCCCTGTGTGTGTGCGGTGGGGAGATGATACAGTGGTGACCTACAGCCATTCACCGCAGCCCGAGTTAAACACTCTGGTTCGGCCTCCCGCTATCTGCTCCGGGTGCCACAAGAGGTGACACATTCTCATAAGCAGGCGGGAGGCCACAGTGGGTGTTGATATGCTGTCGATTGATGTGTGTGTCTGAGTGGGTGTGTATGCCTCAGGAATGCGTCTTGCTGTACGTGGGGTGAGGCTGGGTGAGCTGTTCTGCAGTTATATGTTATATTTAGGATGCAGGCTCTGAATCTAGTGGAGCAGCATTTTTCCTGGTTTTCATTGCATGCATGGGACGTACAAGTAAGGAGAACGGGAATGCATTTTAGGTAACTTATGCAATTATGTTTGATTTATAATTCAAGTAATAAACTTGCAGGTATTTTAGGAGTTACTGTATTTGTAGGAGTCATTAAAGCACAGGCATTGATTTTAAAATGGAAATGTGAAGGTTAAAAATCTGATTTTAAAAGTGTCATTTAGTATATACACTATTATGTTACCTTACATTACATACGGTGCAAACACAGTATTTTGCCGTAATTAAGCCAAAGTTTTCACAGGAATTTCACTGTAATGGCCATGGGAAATCATTATTATTATATAATATATTAATAGCTAGAACTTTTATTCTTTTTGCTGCAGAAAGCAAATGCTTTTGTCATCCATGTCATTGTACGTTGTACCCTCGTAATGACATGATTGTGGTACATTACACGTGGTGCAAAAACATGCAATGGTAGCAAAGGAAAGAAGGATGAATCCATCACAATGCCTTTGCGCTCTGCTCTCTCTCGCTCAAATAACTTATGGAGTGTTAAGGAATATTTTGTTTATACCTCTACATTTAAAAATCTTTTGGATCAATGTTTTGTGTTTTTATTTTGTTAAATCTGATGAAAAAACATCTGATTTTTTTTTATGACATAATTTCAATACTTTTATCATACTATAGTTTATTGACTGCATCTGATATCTGTAGATCTGAAGCATTTGAAGATACTCCATGAAATGGCATCACGATAAGCAAAAATACCAATGTAGGTACTGGCAGCCCATTTCTATTGCAGAGTTTGAAGGGTTAAATCTGTGTTTTTCTTTTAACCCATTTATGACTGGCAGCAATACATGCCAATGACTTTTTATGTTTTACATGCACAACATTACAGTTTACCAGAAGTGCTTTTCTGTGCTGTTGTGCTGCGTTCACACAAAATCAGGCAGACAGTAAACGGCACGAGGACAATTACCTTGACAGTCCAACAGAATAGCAGGATGGTAAAACGAAACATGCATGAGGATATGTTTAGATTGTCAAATTGCTGACAGAATAGAATAAAATGATTCTGCGTGTAATATTTTATGTAATTATTCCACTAATGTCCAGCAACTATCGCTTCTATTTTTGTATTCATTCCTTGTGTGGAGGCTAACATCTGCTTGTAAATTCTGTCTCAGAGGATGGCAAAAAAGTTAAAATATTTTAACATAAATGGCAATGCAGTCTACTGTTAATGCTGCTGGCATTCTCTACCAACCTTACCTAATTTTACAGTTCTGCTCTGATCCACTAAAATTATATCCAGTTTGCTGTCTACAGTCTCCCTGATCAGTATCAGAATACAAGTGAATTGAATGAATAAAAAAGAAAGTACAATGAACTCAACACATAAATAAATAAATTGTGAGTATATAAACTCTACTTCTGAATCCAAAAGGCGTCATGGGGAGCTGAGGGCTCATCTAACACATACAGCCTGCTTTAGTATGGACACAGTGTACCTATAACCCTCTGGACACAAATACTGAACACTCCCACAAGCAATGTGTGCAGCACCTCGAGCATTTGGAGTTTGATCTGCCCCATTTAAAAAAAGAAATGCTTGTGTTTCTCTTTGGCAACTAAAAGTTTCAGAAAAGACGAGCCTGAAGTATATCTTCCTGTTGTCTTTTAATGCGAAGCTCTGTTTCTGATCGAGAAAAGTCTTATCTACATGAACTAACGTTGAGGGTATCAAGGACCAAAAGCTCCAATAAAATAACATAATAAAACGAAAGGAGGTGCAGAAAGGTTTGATCAGAATCTTAAATAAAACCCAGAGAGAGTTTGAACAATGCAGAAGATTTAAACCGTGTATATCATCAGGATTTTGGAATGTTACTGTGCGATTTAGCTCTGTCAATCATCTCTAGTGGGTTGCCTCGAGTTGCTTCTTTTTTGCCTCTTCTCTGTGCGTCGTGAAATAACATTGTCAAGAGATTTCATCATTTCCTGTGTAGTAGCTCATTTGGGAAAATAAGTGAACAGTTGTCACAAAGCAAAGAGGAAATAATGCACCACGCTGGCCTTGTTAAATCAACTTAACACCTTTTGGGATAAAAAAACAGAGATTTTGTTGCAGGTTTGGGGGAGATTTATTGCAGGATGGCAGGATCTTTATCTCAGTTTATGTCGCCATGGCTGCCGCGGAAAGCATTTTGCTCGTATCTCTGTGTACTTGTCTCAGGCTGCCGTCACATGTCTCTGTGAAGCTGCTGTATTGTATGTTCCCCGCTGTCTGCAGCCACAGCGGATGAAAGCGGCATTGGTAGCAGATGAGGCTCAGATGCAGGCGGCCTACAGTGAATCAGTGAGCAGCGACTTGTCTTTATGGGGGCCAGGTCACTAGGAGGTCTCCTTTCATGATGGTGACAGATGTACGGGGAGATGCACATGACTGTGTGTGTGTGTGTGTGTGTGTGTGTGTGTGTGTGTGTGTGTGTGTGTGTGTGTGTGTGTGTGTGTGTGTGTGTGTGTGGTGTGTTGTGTGTGTGTGTGTGTGTGTGTGTGTGTGTGTTTGTGTGTGTGTGACTCTGCGTGTGTGTGTGTGGAGGAGGTCCTCTTTTTTGGATTTTTGCATTGATCAAATTAGACCTTCCCATAGATGAGAATGTTCATTTAAATGTCAACACTCATATTAGCAGGCCTCCTGTGAAATATGGGGGATTGGGCGGAATCATTTAGATGTCAGCCTTCGTTTTCTATCTTCACTTTGGTGATGAATGGCGCCAGTTTGTGTCTACTGAGCAGATTCAAGGGGAAGGTCTCATCATGTCAAGTCAATATTCAAATTCAGAGATGCTGGAGATGGAAATCTGTTGAGACTAAGGAGAGGAGTTCCACAAATGTGCTTTTAAAGAGTTTTAAACAGCAGTATTCAATATTCTTAAAAGACAAATGGGGACAAAAGTGTGACTGGTTGCTATGAGAGCCAAAATCGCACCGATTCAATGGTTGGAGACAAAGCTGGATTATCACCCTGGTGAAGCTGTTAACTCCTTTGAGGTCCCAGACACCAAGGGGCCACATGGTCACAGATTCATTGCATGTAAATTCAATTGGTATTGAATTTAGAGATTTTGGGTGAATTATTATATCAGATGGGACATAATCTTGTGATCCTGTCTTTTTGAGGGTTTCGGTGTCGCAGTCTAGTTTTTTCCTGAATTGTTGCACTCACATTTTGCATGAAGTTATGTTTAAGCAAATTAACACAAACTAACGCATACCGCTTCTCCATCAAAATTAGCGCTTGTATGCAGGTTTTTAAACACGGGAAAATCCACTAGGATAGGCAATAGACTCCTTTTAAATTAAAAATGCGACCCGAGCCCTGGCTCTGCAGTAGAAAAGTGTCAAGTTTAGTGTCATAGACACACTGGAAAACTGGTAAAGAGACATTAGGAACCAGCATGGAGGCCAGTGAAAATGTAACAGTGGTTACCTCTTTTTTATATATGTTACTTATTAAGTCTCTTTTTCAAGCTTGGTGCCAACTGATTTTAACGATATTTGAGTGTGGACAAAGATGGACAGTATTTTGTGGCAGCACGTTAGTGTGTTGCATTAGAAAAAAGGTAAAAATCAGCGAATCCTCTTGAGTGTCATATTTCCATCACTGCCGATCAGAACCAATCAGAGCTGGAGCCCATAAAAACCCATAACTACTGCAGAGTCATTTGTTATGTGAGTGAATGTCAATTGTAACCTTTCCCATGTAATAAAAAAGCCAGGTATCAGTGATTGTTCATGGCTTTTCTTCACTCTGGGAAATGGGCTGCAGAGGACCTGGGGCCAGGTTGTATTACTATATTTCAAGAGTACTTATTGGTTTCCGGTCCTGTCTCTTAGAAATCGGTTTATAAATAACTAATCTGAAAGAAAAACATTTTTGAAAGAAATATAATGCCAAGGTGATTATGTCTTTTATTAAGATAATTACAAAACAATACTATTTAATGTACCTGGCAAGACAGAAAAATATTAATTTTGAACTTATCAGCAAAATGTTCCCTGCAATACAGTATCCACTCATGGGAACTAAGGCAATCTTTTTTTTTTTTTTTTGTCATAACTTAGTAACTTTTAACCAGATCGCTATCTTTCTCTGATGTCCCTGACCTGACTGCAGACATGGGTCTGGATACAAACCCAAGATTCTGGAGTCACAGTCCTGCAATTTCTATGTCCCCCATCCATCACAACCACCTTGTTACAAATCTGACATGGTACATACTACATTCTTAAATACAGTGTAACTCAAAGACCTATTTTCTCTAAATATAATCCAGATATGAATACACTGTCACTGTGATGAAATAATTAATAATATTTAATATTATACAAACGTAATTTCTCTGAAACAAGGATACAGTGTCTCAACAAATAATGAAGCCGTCATGTGAGGTCTGATGTCTGTGAATTACTGTTGGGCCCCAACAGGGGGCCTGAACACCACCTAAAAAGTTGATCTAGCCATGACAGGAGGAACATCTTGAATACATCTGGCCCTTAATGAGGAATTAATTTGTTATCAAAACAGCCTCCTATTAATGAATAGAGTCTATATTAAAAACCAAAAAACATTGCATGTTTTGAAGGCGACTATATACAAATCTACAAAGTGATGAGTCTGTGAGGCCATAGTAGGATGTTATGTATGAGGTACCATATAAAGTATAGTGGAGTTTTTCAGCTGAGCTACTTCTGCACTTCTTGTCCGAATCACCACCAACTTTTACTGTGCCCTGAAGCAAACGCACAGCACATTATAGCTGAATTCCAGTGAGAGTCAGGCTGACACCCTGAATAATTCACTCTGCTCTATCAACATGTTTTTTGGAAAAAAACAGAAAGTAAGAAAAAGTCCTTGCTGCCTCTCTCCCTTCTCCTCTCTTTTTGTTTCATTATAAATCACACCACTTCCTTTTTTTTCTTTCTTTCTCAGGCTCGGGTTTGATGTGCAGAGACGCACTGAGAGCCGTGCGACGCTAACAAAGCTAAAGTAGCTAGGATATACCCCTGTGAGAGACAGTCAGCCAGACAGGCACCTGTGTGCTTGTCAGCCTCCCTTTGTGTCAGCCACCTAATTGGGAACAATTAGCCCAAAGGTTGTTTTACATGGCAGAACATGATAGACTTCAGTTATTCCATTGTTCCTGTTTTCTGAATGGCGCTATCTGAATGAAGCTCTGATTGGAATTGTCTTTCACGACGAGGCACAGCGCCGTGTCAGCCTGTCAAAAAGACACTTCCTGAAAGCTCCCTGAAAATAGGCGGCAGAGTCGGGGAGGTCATTGTCATCAAACGAGCAGGCGTGCAGTTTTACTGCATGTATCTCATGATCGGGCCGGGTTGGGTGCTGCGGGGGCGGCGGCAACAACAAGCCTCTCATTTCTATCAGCGTTTGTACCGAGAAAATAAGAGGCTGTCATCCAAGAACAGTACAACCATGCGTGTGTATGATATGATCAGTTATGGTGATAATAAGTCATGATGGATTCTCATAATGACTCCACTGGCTTTGCCGCCGCACACACATCATCACCTTTCCCTTCCACGCTCATTTGTGAACTCGCCGAGGCCAGCTCGGCCTGCTGGTTGCCAAATGGAGCTAACCCGAAGCCAGCCAGCGCTGAGTCTCCTGTCTCCTGTGGCTCTGGAGGGGAAGCCATCTTCTGGGGCCAAGGCAACGTCTCCTCGACAGATCCCTCTCTTCTGTCACTCTGCGGGCGCAACTGTGTTTGTGTCAGAGTGTGTTCGTCTTCCTCTGTGTCTCTATTGGCTCTATGGTGGCCTTTTATTGGAAGTCAGATCTGATCCCGTCAGTGTGGACCATACCGAATATGATAAAGAAATATGTAGTTTGTTTGACTTTATATTTTTTGAAAGAATTAATGAAACAATTCTTAGAATTCCACTATTCCAGCTTCCAAAATATGAAGGTTTGCTTGCTTTTTTTTCTGTTTTATATCACTGCACATTGTCAGACAAAGCATATTTTCCATGTTTTATAGACTAATTTATTACCTAAAGTGTCCATAAATAGCTAACCAAACTAAAAAAAAAATTCTGCGGGCCTTAGAATTGATTAATAGTGCAACAGGTTGTGCATGGCAAGCTCTTAGCTTAAGATAAGATAAACTGATCCCAGTCAGGAAATGAAAGAAAAGGGTGGTTTCAACTGGTCTTGAACCAGCAGCCTCTTGTATGTAGAGCAGACAAGATAACACTACACTGAAGTTAGATAACGTACCCCTTGACTGAAAACCAAACTTTGGTCATAGCAGTAAGAGTGCCAAATCTTAACAGCCATACCAACAGGAAATCAAAGTCAATAGGTTTTTTATTGCTTTAAATGCCTTTACTATTATAGATAACTCAGTAGTAGTAGTAATAGTGTTTTAATGTTAATGCTGCAATAATTATTATTTTTTTACCACTGTGACTCCCAACCAGGGATAATAAGACTCAACAAAAAGCAAGCACATCTCAGACATATTTTAGCCAACTCACCAGAAGAGATGCTGGGATTAAACTTTTCTGCAAACCACAAATACATTTGCAGAGTTCTTATAAATCATGTAATACAGTTTATGAGTTGACTTTGTCATCTGGAGGTAGAAGAGTTGGTGGATGTTGTGACATCTTGGCAAGACACCTGCCAAGCTACAGACCACTGTTTGAGACCAACAAACAAAAAAAATAGTATTGATATAGTGAGGCATCACTGTTTTTCCAGCTGCTTTTTAGCTACCAAACGTCTGTGTTTTTAGGTATCCCATCACTCTGTTTCCAACGGGGATTGCCCCAAAAATTGGGTATTTTCAGCCAAAGCACAACTTGTCCTTAACCATGTGGATTTTGTACCTAACTAAACAAACCGCATATTGACAATGGCATTGTTGAAACAGAGCGTTTCAGTGTGTCTGTAACAGCATATATATATATATGCAAATGTATTGTATCTGTGGTTTGCAGACATGTACAATGCCAACTTTTTTTTTTTTTGCCCATTCAGGGTTTCTTACACATTCATTAATATGTGTCAGCCTGCTGCGATTAAAACATCTGCCAGCACATTGATATTCTATTTTTGGAAGTCTTTCATTAGTAGCACTGTTGAAATATACCTAGACCATTTGATTATCCATTTCAACACACTCTCAGAGTGCAGAGCATACGCTGGGCACAGACGGAGCAGCAGAATGACAAGCGCATTGAAAATGAAACTCCTCTCACCCACCAATATGATCTGATCAACTCTGAACGGATCGACAGTACAATTATCCAACCTGCGAATCAAATCACAAACTGCTGCTGAGAAAAAAAAAGGACTCATGGAGAGCTCTGCCTGAGCTGTGTCCAAATTTAGAGAGGGGACACAGAATGATACAAAGGGACACACACGTTAAAAAGAACAAAAGTTTGCTGTTGTTGTTGACAACATTATTGTTGTGGGAAACACTGCAGTTGGGTTGCATATTTTAATTTTATAAATGAGTTATGGCTTATATATTAGCAACTAATTATATGTATTCACATTAAGGAGCGACTTTATCATCCTGTTGGATTCATGTTTTTGTCCACCTGTTTTCCGTAAGTCCAATGTGCACCGTCCTTAAGCTCTGTTTTGGTCTTTACCAAACTCCTGAGAAAAATGGCTGACTCTTTATCTGCTAAATGTTAACTGCTTGGTGCTGAGCAGATAGTGAACACTGTGTTCATCAGAGTTTATTTGTTGAAAACAGCTGCCTGCCGGAGCTGGAAATAGGCTCGATGAGAGCGGAGAGACTGAACCAAACAGCAAATGTGCTGTAAAAGTGTAACTATGAGCGAGGCGAGGCTGGCTCCAGAGTCAGTGATGATTCTCTGTAGGTTTGTCCTTGTGAGAGCCCACAAATATTGCTTTGATTCATTGTTAATATAAAACTATTGATGAGTGGAGCTTCAATGTTACTTCCATTATCATTGAGCAAGGAGTTTTCTTGTCCAGAGATGTTCCAACTTCTGTTTCAGAAGCTTCTGACAAAAATAAAAATCCGGAGGAAGTATTGAACATTGTTCTTCATGGGATTTTTTTTTTTTTTTTGGGCAAGTATTGGATGTCGATGTGCAACTTTGCACCCACATCTTCTTCTCTTCTCTCCCTTGTGTTTGTATCAGCAAAATATATTTGTCGTGCATGTGTGTCCACTCCGTTTTGGGACACCTGCCACAGTCTTCCCACATCCTTTTGTGCTTTGCTGCTGGAGCTGAGTGGGTTTATGTGAGGGGCAGTATGGTCCTGTAGGGAGTGGGGGGGGGGGTGGTTTGTGTTGGCAGGCACACAGGCCTGATCCATGGCTTCACTCTTTCTTTAGAGCTTGGGCCTTGGCTGTCATTACCGGAAGTAGCAGCAGGAGGATGGCAGTGTGCTGTAATACCCAACAGTGTGTTGGTGTTGTGTTTGTGATATAAATACAGAAAATACATACCTGTGTAGTCAAAGCGGGGTTGTGTATTTTCCTGCCAGAAGAGAGCACATTACTCATTGTGTTTGTTTACATTCAGTCTTGTTATGAATATGATTTGTATGTGTAAATCCAAGCAGGTCTTTGTGCATATGCATGCCTGTGCATGTTTTTCCTGACTCTGAGTGTGTGTGTGCCAGCGGGTGCAGCTTGCAGCTCAGTGTGTTTATATATTCCTGCTCTCAGTGTGCGTCCGGCACTGCGGCACCGCGCCCGGCTTCACCTGAGGCCAAGGAATGTCCTCTCTTCCTCCTCCTCCTCCCAGCGTCCCTCACACTCCTCGCCCACACCCTCAGCGGGGCAGCGGGCGCCTCCGCACAGCCCGGGCCAAGCAGACCTGCCGGGCATCTGGGTCGACTGAACCCGTCTACACTCACCTGGACCTGGACAAGGTCAGGAAGTTGGGAAAGAATACATAACCACAAAATGCTCTGGCCTGGGGCAAGGAAGAGCAGAGGCAGCGTGAACCCAGCAGACCTTCTGTTCCTTTTCACAATGAACTGAAGGGATTCCACTGTACAGTTAGAGCAGGCTGAGAAAAACCTCGACTTTTCTCCAATAATTCAGTGATCAGGAGGTTAAAGTGAAAACAAAACTCAAATAAAAAATGTAACTCAGCCAATGTCAGTAAAAGTAGATGAGTTACGTGTTCCAATCCGTGTTTCCTTCGCCCAAAACATTCCGAGTCTTCTCTGTGTTCAGGCTGCTGTGGGAATGAGTGAACTGGGGGGTTATTCTGGGGATTTTCATGCTGTGCTGCACACCAAATAGGCAGAACCACAGTCAGTCAGAGCAGGCAGAGAAATTCAGAACTAACCCCGGGATCACTCGGTGTCTATAGCAAAAAAGCCAGATCTCTCCTTCAACGTCCTGTGTTCTCACACAGCAGACAGCATAGCTTTGTCTCGTCAATCCCACACTCCCAGAATTCAAACTAATACAAGCCCGGCCCACGAGTGTCTGACTCCGTCAGGATGCGAGCTACAAGAGATTTGCTTCACTTCAGCGCCTTTGAAACAGGTTTTCCCTCATCGCCATTGTCTGTTTGACTTTTAAAGACGATACTCCCGAGGAATATGGGCATGGCACATTCCAGGCTTTACTGGTAGACAGAAAAGAGGAGGACTGCGGGTACACAGCGGCCTCTGACTGAGAGCCAATCAGCCCGTCTAATGCCAATAGAGCTCACCGTCGAAATAGGCCTGAACTACTTCTCATGCAGAGTGATTCCCTGGATATTTTTCCGAGGCCTCGATTCTTCTCACAAGCTCATTCTCTTACTGTCACCGCTCCCCCCCCCTCCTCTGTCCCCTCTTCCTTACCCTCATTTTTATCACCGTCGTTAAACTGGACCTCCTCGCCCCCCGACAGCGGTTTTTATAGTCCTTGAAGTTATTAAACATGTATAATTACTTTTAGTCAGTTCTGCCGTGGGGAGATGAAGAGAGAGTGTAGAGGGAAAGGATGGAGATGGAGGGAGGGGGGTAGTAGAGACAAATAGAGTTGGATTTTGTGTGCTCGTATATCCTCATTCTTCATAGAGAGAGTGGGAGCACCGTGTGTGTGTGTGTGTGTGTGTGAGTGCGCGTGTGAGTGTGTGTTTGCCCTCTCGCTACATCCTGCTCATATTTCTTTTATTGGCTGTGTGGCGTTGCTGTTGGAGGGCCCGGGGCAGCCATGGGGACAGCAGGTGCAGCCTCTCTCTGCTACTGTATTAGAGGGTATAAAGGCACGGACTGCCCAGGAGTGAAGTGCATGCTGGGAGCCATCGCAACAGCTGCAGAACGGGCACCGGGGCCTCTATTGTTAAGAACGGCGTTCATCTGCTATTCATTATTCACAAGCCGACTGTGTTTGCGAGCAATCTAATTTAATCTTTTCTTTTTTTCTTTTTTTTTTCTTGTGTTTCCGGGCCTTTTCAAACAGGAGACAGGAGTGTTAAGGTCACGCTCCAGTAGGGGGCACTCACCCCGTCGTGTAGGCTGACAATTGATTTAGGTCATCCGGTGAAGGACGTACAGTAGGAAGTGGTGTGGGTTTGTGTGACATTTCGGACATGGCTTCTCACAGAGTTCGTCTCCTAGTAGCGTGCGCGCGCTAAATATAAACCAGGAGACAGTTTGCTGCTCAGGAGGATTTAACTCCTGTTTAACCGGCTGAATCTGTTCCCTCTGCAGGGTTCAGAGAGGTGACATGATGGCTCGCCTCAATTTAGGATGCAGGGGCTGATGGGTATATGCAGGCAGGTGGTTTGGTGGGGAGGCGTCGGAGGGGCCATGTTGGGTGGTTGCTGCAGTTTTGGAAGGGGTCGGCTGAGGACAGAGGAGTGGCGCGCGCCTGTGGCATTTCTGTCTGCACAGGGACATCTGGTGGACACTGACGGGACTGCAGTGTGATGTTGCAACAAATGCATAAACGTTTCAGGTTTTTTTTCTCCATGAATGTTTGTCAGCAGCAGGTTTTACAGCAGAGGTTTGGAGTCTAAAGCATTGTGAACTTAAAAAGATGGATGACATTGTTTGGTTATATGCTTCTGGGACAAATACACTGAAGTATAACTACCTTATGAAGCACTTATCAGATATATTATATGTCCTCTCAGCCGTGTTATATCCAGATGTGTGATATAATACAGTTGTGGACATGGATCTCATGCATTTGGAGTTGTCTATGCGTCTGTGTGTTGCTTTGACTCCCAGTACTGTGCTGCTCTGTTGTCAGTGGTGGCCAGTAGATGGCAGCAGTGCTCTGGATTTGCTTTTCCATAAAAACAACAATCTCAGTGAACACCCCCAGTATGTGAAGGAATGAAGCATTTATCTGTCTATTATGTTTCTTAACTCGCATGCTTGTGTGTGATTTTGTTTTTAGAATTAATAGAACACAATAAACACATTGTGTGACTTCATATTGCAAAGGAAATAATGCTCTTAATGAGATTATCTCATATCCTTCCATTTTAATACTGAGCATAAGCAGGAGGAAATTACTCAGAGCTGTTTACAAAAGCAGTTCGGTCAACTTTTTTTTCAGTGTTTGGACACCCACAAAAAAAAAAAAAATGCAAAAATGTGGTCCATTTGACAGTGATATGCATATGACTGAATTCTTACAAAGAAAATTCAAATTAATTAAATTTTCTTCCAGGATTTTTTCACCTTGATTTTTTCCATGGTTGGCTAAAAGGAGCATTTGTATTTAAATTTCATCAAGTGCACGATGACTGCAACAAATATTTTTGAATTCATGATACTGCCTTTTTTGTCATAGTT
Organism: Plectropomus leopardus; assembly: GCF_008729295.1. Classification (NCBI taxonomy): domain Eukaryota; kingdom Metazoa; phylum Chordata; class Actinopteri; order Perciformes; family Serranidae; genus Plectropomus; species Plectropomus leopardus. The sequence goes on along the minus strand of NC_056479.1, from coordinate 6,674,472 downwards.
TGCTTACATAAAATACTTTATATAAAATGTAACCAAACTATGACAAAGCCCGTCACAATTTCTCTGGACCTAAGATGATTTTACTATGATAGATTTACTATGATGAAGTCTAGTATGAAAGTATGAAAAACAGTAAATATTATCATTTAAAATCTAGAACCAGGCTGCAGTGTAACAACTCTAAGCATATTTGCGCCATTAATTTACTAAAAATGCTTGTTTTTGCCCCTGACAGGCTCAGATAGTTAATACTGATATTATCTCTTCAGAGATAGACCTTTTTGTTAAAGAGTAAGATCATTTTTATTTAACCAGAAACAGCTCCCAAATTGCTACCCCTAAACTCACCAGACTCTGTTTATGTAAATGTTAATTCATCAACCTAAAACTCTCTTCATTTAAGGATGACAGAAGCAAATTACAACTAACCAAAACCATTTATATTTGTTTTTTTCATTATTCCGACGATCACCGACTCTGGTTTGGTTAAAATTAACTCACAGTACATCCAGTTAGATGTGAAAATATGCTGGTTATACACATGTTTAAATGATTGTTTATTTAAATGGAGTCTGGTGGGTATGGCATTTGTGATTTCAGGGCTGTTTTTGGTTTAAAAAAGGGACTTTTCCATTGAGATCCTTTAAATAATGTGTCAAACAATTTAAAGGAAATAATCTACTTAAAATATACTGAAATGATTAATCAGTCATCAGAATTTTTGCAGTTTAATTTTCTGTTGTTTAGCTCTGCAGTGCATATAACACTCACAGCAATGCTGTCGTCTTTAAACCCCCAAAAAATGTAAGTGTTGAACGCGTTACTGTAAATACAATGCTGCAGGAGAAAAGGAGAAAATTCATTCATGCGTAATTATCAGTAGTGCTCTGATGTCATGTACACAGCACATGCAGGGTTCCAGGCCTCCACCAGCACCACCACCAGCAGCAGCACACTGAGAATAAACTGGGAAAGCCTTCCTGTGAACATATCAGCAGCTCTCTGCCAGCTGCCTGTCTGGAATAAACAAACACAGGCTTATTTGTTGCAGGCGGAAATAGGCAGAATCAAACTCTATGCCGCTTATTAAAAAGCTCTCCTAATCTTTCGCAGAGCACACATTGCTCTGAGATAAAGACCACCAAATTAATTACCGGTTAATTATCATTTCTCACACTGCTCGTTTCGAAAGAGGACAATGGAGTCTTTTTCCCTCCTTTTTTCGGTCCCGCTCCTCCCCCGTACATAGGTTTCCCTCGCTTCCGTGGCCCGATAGAGTGTTTATTTATTCCTACAGTATGTTTGGCACACACAACCTTTTCCCAGTTACCTCTGGAGCATCTGCACTTGAGCATGCTGGGAGAGAAAGAGGAAATATGATTTGAATGCAAATCAGTGATGTAAACACAGACAAGCAGCAACATGTTGTGTTGATTATGGAATAATATTCAAATGGAGGATATTCAAGAGGAGAAAAAGAAATCTTCAATAGGGGTGAATAATCAATTCAGTGAAGCTGCCAATGAGTTAAAAGAGAGGAGGAACATTTACAGTAAATAGTAAGGTGACTGTACTTATCCATTTGTCCTTTCACAAAGACAACATTTTTAAAATGTAATGTTTAAATTATGGAAATGTTTCATTGTGCATTCTTTTTTGTGGGCGTGTGACTGGAAGCAGCTGCTTTGAATCTGCAAGACAGGCAGGTAGTGGAAGAGAATGAATCATGCTACTTTTGACATGCCTTTAGGCAAGGTGCACTTAACATTAGAAAGACACCATTCAGGCTCCTTGAAAAGGGCGACAACAAGATGCCGCAGTTTAAGTCTGCAGACATCCTATACTTTTTTTCCCCTTTTACTCTCGACAAATCCCGTTTAAAGACCAAAACTAACAATGAATTTTCGTAATGAGATGTCTGTGTTTAATACATCTTCTTCCTCTGTGCCATAGAGCTCCATTTTGTCCAAAAACTATTAAAAACACATCAGTGAGCCACACTGTTGCACAGTTTATTTGGGCTCAATCCCACATACGCCATCTTGCTGTCATAAATACTCACTAACACACCAAATGTGGAGCAATCCGCTGCTGAAAATAGTCCTTAACAAATCCAAAACATTTGCTGCTAGTTGGCTGTCGGTCAGCTCGGCCTGCAGCTTGTGGTGGTTCTAGTTGTGTGTCTTTCTTCAAATAGAGTGTCCCGCCGTTGACAGAAATTCATTTTTCTCAGTTTTCTGATCCGGTCCAAAATGCCTCACTCTGTAAACTAAATAAATCCTTTTGATGGCAAGCCCTCTGCTGCCATGAAGTTTAAATATGTAGATTTATTGCTTTTTGAATGTGCCATATGTGCGACAGGGGGTGTGCAGTTTGGGTGTCAGCCCGTATGAGGGAAATTTTTTGTATTTTGGTTTCTCATCTAAAAAAATCACTCACATTTCCCAAAGTGTGACACAGACGTCACCTATCCTGAGGACACAAAAAAAGTTGATAAGGTACTGCAATGTTTATTTCATAGTGCCCAATAACTATGACTATAACTGTCTTGCCATAAATTTGTCTATGGAATCAAATTGAAACATTTTTGAATAGCTCCTATGCTAAATTGATAAGTTGCTGCAATATTTATTTCATATTCCACAATACTAAATATAACTGTCTTGCTTTAAATTTAGTTATGATACAATTTTTATTTTTATTTAAAATTTTCAACAAAAGTATAACAAAGGCATCACCTGTCCCGAGGACACTTAAAAAGTTTATTAGGCACAGTAATCTTAATTACATTGTGTACAATAAATAGCTGTCTAGTTGAAAATTTGGCTTAGAAATAAAATGGAATAAGCTTCAACAAAAGTGTAACTAAGAAGTCACCTGTGCCAAGGACACTGAAAAACAAGTTGCATACTGCAGAGTAAATTAACTGTTCAAAATAACAACAAATATAACTGTCCCGTTGTCAGTTTGGCTTTAATAATTTGATAATTTCCACCAAGATGCCACCTGTTCTGAGGACACTAAAAATGTTAAGAAGGTACTGCAATGTTTATTTCATAGTCCATAATCACAATAAATACAACTGCCTCACTGTAAATTTGGCTTTGGATTAAAGTTTAACAGTTTTCACAGAAAGTGTAACAAAGACATCACCTGTCTTGAGAACACTGAAAACAAATGATTTGTTAAAGTGTTTATTTAATAATAATAATAATAATAATATGATAAACTTTATTTGTTTAGCACCATTCATACAACACATGCAGCCCAACGTGTTTCACAATAAAAAATTACATAGGCCAAATGCTTTAGATAAAATGACATATTTCATAGTCTATAAGACTATGAATGTAACTATCTTGCTGCAAATTTGGTTTTGGAATAAAATGCAACAATTTTCAACAAAACAGTATCAAAGACGTCTCAATAACACTTAAAATGTTAATGAGGTACTGCAATGATTATTTCATAATACACCATAACTATGCAAAAAAAACGGTCTTGCTGTAAATTTGGCTATGAAAAAAAAATATTTGACAATTTTCACCAAAAGAAACTCATTGATTCATCTGGCTCTGTCACTTGTTTTTTATCTGCAAAAAGTGAAACTTGGATGAACTTGTGAATCACGCCAAAGGCTCTGCGACAACTTTATTTATCTGCATCAATATGTTATTTTCAAAGCCGTCTCTATCAGTTTATCATTCAAGGTAAAAAATTTATTGAACGTGTAGGAGTTTGGGCACAGAGTGTTTGACACAAGAAAGTTTCACTGTCACCGCCTGTATTCACTTGTAATGCAACAGTAAGTGCAGTGTTATCAGCTTCCCTGCAAACACACACACACACACACACACGCAGTCTGTTGGATTGCCTCTGAGATCTGGCAGATTTTAGTTTGGCCCCTTACCACTTTAGTCCAACAGTTAATGACAAATCAGTGAAAGGGGTCAGAGGTCACATCAAACATGACATGGTACGTACAGGAGCTAATTAAGTGGATCTCTTAGTGCTCAGAGTGTTTGAGTCAGTTTATCCTCCACAGTGAGACAGTCAAAACCAGATCAGAGCACGGATGGATGATCAAGTGGGGATTGTCTGATACATATGTGCACATATAGTATGCAGTGTTCAGTCTTTATGATTATTGTGGTGTTTTGTATGACAATGGCATATAAGGGCCTTTATAGTTAAAAAAAAAATCTGAATTTCCAAGATTAAAGTCGTATATATACAAGAAAAACTTGAAAATTCACCACCAGAAAATCATCTGACATACTACAGTATAAAAAGCAACATAGTAACGAGGATGTTGTGGTGGATGAGTGGTCCCATTACAGGACTTTCACCCAGGAGACTGGGGTTTGTGTCCTGTGTGAGTCAGTGTTTTCTTATTATTTCTATACTTTTTTTATTTTCAGTTTTTAGGATTTTCAAAGCTGCTGAAAGTATGTACATTGGTAATGTCGTGTACATCTGCAAAACTTTTTCTGGGAATATTTTTTAACCATAACAGGACATCTTGATTGAATGTTCAAACAAGAGTGAAAGTTCTGTGCTTGGTCCACTTTACGTAGACGGTGTGTGTAAAGCTGTAAAAATTGAAAATAATAAGCTAGTGTTGACTCGCACAGGACATGAACCCTGGTCCTCTGCCCTGCGCTTGACTCATTCATCCACCACAAGTTCCTCCCCATGTGGACTTTTTTGCTCTGTAAACTACATCATATGACTCTCTAGCACTAAGTTTGTACGTTTTTTTTCTTGTAAATTTACTACTTTAATCTGAGAGAGCATCCAAGTTTTTGTTTTTCTTGTAAATTCTGACTTTAATATTTTTTTGAAATATCATCCCCTTCCCTTGGCTCAGTAATTTCTTTTACTCTTTTTCTTTTTTTTAACCAACAGTGGCCTGAAAATGCTGTTATATATTTGCTTGCTGGACTGCATTGTTACAGTAATTGCTTTGAAGTTGTTTTTTTTTAAGCAGAGCATTTATCCATTTACATTTGTTGTTTATTTTATAACCCGATCCCATGCACTGTTTTTCTGTAATGAATAGAACACTGGGGGAGAAAACAAGCAGGAATTTGCCACATTCTGAGTGCTTGTGTTATACTGCCAAGCATGCATGTCTTCTTAGAACTTACACCTGCAAGTTACAAGGGTTGTATGTTTGCAGATTCTGATTTGCACCTTTTGGTAGATGTTATGTGCTATTTTAAGGGATTGTTTGTGGTATTCAGAACATATGAGTTGTCTGCATATGGTTCTCAACATGGAGGTGACTGAGCCGGTGGAACAGCTAATACAAATACAAGCTCGATTTATAACACACAGAGAGGGAGTGTGGCTTTATTCTTTGCTTTGGACCCCAAATATAATTTATATTTTTACATAGCAAATAGTAGTTTGCTGCTGTATTAAAGCTGACTGTTGTCCACAGAACCTGTAAAGACCATATTAGAGCATAAAAGCACTATAACACCTTTTACACCAACCACATCTTATTAGTTAGATATGAGCTTCTTTACTTTTTGCCAAAACACTTTCATTTATTTAGTTTTTATTGTCACTGCCCCTAAATACCCCATCAAATGAAATATTCCTTTTTGCCAATATAAAAGCTTTTTCATTAGATCACTTCAACCCCGAAAAAAAGGAGGAAAGGGGAAACAGTGCCTTAACAAAATTGTAGCCTCACTGTGGCACATTGTGACACTTCATCCTGGGTGGATCAGCCATTATGTCACTGTTACATCTCTTGTGTGAATAGTTGCTGGTTGAGGTATAGCTCCTCAAAAGGCAAAAGTACATTTTTAACCAAAACAGATTTCATTTCATCCTTCTTTCTCCTCCCAACCAAATAGCTAAGCTGAACCCAGCTGCCATATTGCTGCAAGCAGCGCATGCTAAGTTTCCAGCTCCCTCACACTGTTTGCCCCACCGATGGCTGCCAGTGTCAAAGACTTGACTTTGCTTCAAAGCTTGTGGCAAACAGTAGAAGGCTGTAGTTGGACCGAGCAGCCTCCAAGTGTGCATTTGTAAATGTGAATGAATAAGGAGACGCTGCAAACCTGTTCAACACACCTTTTCTTTGCAAAATGTAAACGAGTAAATGTTGGACCCGCTGTTTAATGCTGGTTGCCCTCCATATAAGGAGTCAGTAAACAGAGTGGGTTTTGGGGGCTGAGCAGTGCAGAGCAGGTACATGGATATGGTGATAAGACCCAGGGACGCAGAGGAGACCCAGCACAAATGAAAGGCTAAGTAAGGCAGGCAGGCGATCTTGTCATCACATTAGCCCAGCCTCATTGTAATTGTGAGGCTGCTGCTGTCAGCCACGGAGCAGCACAGAGCTCCGAGTCAGAGCTGGAGCCAGCGCCCCGGATAAAGTGCTCCGCCGACTGGAGATAATTGAAAATCCAAAAAGACTCGGGCTAATTTGATTACGCCAGGCAATCGCTGAATTGTTCCCATTATTAAAGGGATTTGATTATGACATGAAGTCAAGTCATTATTGGTGCCGAAACTGCAGGAGCTGTCCCTTCTGATGAGGGGCCACTGCTACAGGGAAACAATGGTCCCCGTGTGTGTGCACGGTGTGTGACGAGAGTGAGCATGAAGGTAATTTCTGTTCAAAAGGAACGAAAGAAAAACACGACATCGGTTGTAATAGTCCTTTAATCTAACAGCATTTTGCCCAAAGTGATCCTTCAGATTCAACAAGAAGCAAATGCACTGATCCACTTATTGTCCAAATGAGAAGCAAAATCTCACACTTTCAGCTCCAACAGAGTCTGAACTTCAATACCCAGATATTCTGTAACACGATGCCAAAATTCAACATGAAGACAGCTTTAACTGACTGCCACCACACTCAAGAGTGAGAAGTGATGTACAAAGTGGAAAATGGTCCCATTAGAGCGATCATCAGCTGTGAGATAAAGTTGTTTGTGAGAGAAAAAAAAGAACTGCAGTACAAATAGATAAAACAATAAAACTACAGTGCTGCTCAGCCCGATGTATATTACATTTGTGAAGGCAGCAGTATGGCTCTGCAAGCTGTTTTTTAATGGATTTTTGAGAGCAATGGGCATAGAAGCGAACCTGCAGCCGAGCAGACTGTCGTGCAGTTTCTGAAATACATCGTCAGGTTTCGCCTTTTTTTTCCAGGTTTTAACGGCGGTGAGAGAAGGGAGGGGTTGGGGAGAAAAAAAGTCAAATTGCAGCAGTTTTAGCCTTTCACTTTTGATTCATCACTTCCTGAGGACGAGGCAACCCCACCGACAGCAGAGTATAATTTGGGCAAATAGAGTGAAACTACAGCATCTCACTTAGGGGACGAGGCAGAAGCTCTTCTCTGTTTCTGCCCCACTTAAGTGATTTAGGCTGATGGGATGGGTGTGTTTGTGCACCGCAGCTTTTGGGCCACTCATCTGCGTTCACTTGCTGGGGATGTTTCCAAGCAGGTGAATAAAGGAAGGTTCAATAGTTGGACATGCTCATCATTCTCACCTCCTCTTGTTCTTGCAGCTGATTTAAATATCAGCGGAATTCACTGAACTCTCCCATTAAGGCCAAAGACAAGTCGTGTGTAATGTATGCCCCCTCATGCAGCTCCCTCATATTTGCCACACACACCGCCTCTTCTCTGCCTTTGGGCACCACATTCATATGAGGGATTAAGAATCCTTTGTCACTGGACCCCATTGACATTTGAGTGAGCATTAGTGAAATTATAACTGCATCTGGACAATATCCAGCCACGTTTTTGCTCCTGATGTGACGATGGGCTTGCTCAGGGGGTCGGGTGGTGGGGGGAGCAATGTAGCCACACGGTGCGACCAGAAGGGAGCAGTCTTGTGCCTGGGAGTGTGTGTTTTCAGTGTGTGTTTGTGCCGTACAGTACTCATGCACACACGAGGGGTATGCAGAGATGGGAGTGTGGAAGTGTGAAAGAGTGATTTTGTCCCTTTTGTATCTCGGCGAGCAGCGCCCTTAGTTCTGCTTGGATGGAGGTATGAAGAGTCACAGTAGGGGAAAAAGGCGTAGCTCTCTTTAAGGCAGGCTTTACCCACTCGAGTGTCCCCATTTGAGACACAGTGCCCAGCTTACCCCCCTCCCCCCTTTGACTTGGGGGACTTGGGGCACCTTTGACTAGGCCAGCTTCATTCTGCTCCCCACCCCACCCGGTCGGACCTCGCGCGAGGAGTGTGGGCAACCAGACCAGCAGAGATGACTCATCCTCCCTTCCATCCTCTCTTTCTCTCTCTCTCCTTTAACCAAATTTAAAAATGACTGTGTTTGTAATTCACCTCTGCGCTTGAATAAAGCTGCGCTCCTATCCGAAATGAGCTTTATATACTGTAGATGTGTGATGGCTGTTTGTGCTCCCCGCCCGTCCTTAGTGGCAGCAATAGAACATGAGTGGTTTGAGGTTTATTTATTTATGCCTTTCAGGCTCTCTTTTCCTCTTCATTTTGGGGCTAAGAAATGGCAAGCAAGTGCCGCTGAGGCTGCAGAGATTAGGTTAGCATTGATTGCTTTATTGGTGTGGTTGGATTGTTTCGTATCTGGGAACATTTGATGTAAGCACAGACATTTGTCTTGTCTCGCGCTGTCTCTGTTTCGTGGAAAGATCATTCATTTCTCTCAGTGCGTAGGATTTATTGGTAATACAGAAACAGGGGAGCAAATGCCTTTTGTTATGTACCTTGCATTTTTTGTTTTAATGATGAATGAAGACATAGGTCCACTCTTTGGACTCCTGTCATTATCACTCTCTTTGGAGCTGTTGCAAGTAATGTTCCAATTTTAATCAACACCTAATTACATCCAATAATGCACATGTAGCTAATCGGCAATTGTAATTACTACGTAGTCCAGCCTGAGATGTATGGATCTTATTGGGAGCTCTGCTGCTGCAGACTTTTTGGACGTATGGCAGCATTGATCATAAAAGTCAATCATGACACACATTATAGTAACTTTTTTATGAAGGCTCTGCAACATTATGCAATCCCTCCTCCTCAGTTTGATGCCCCTTCCTTTATTTATTGTGCTGAGCTGGTGCTATCCCCTCCAGACCTCATTGTGGATGTGTTTGAGCGCGTCAATACCATACTCTTTTGGCATCAACCATCAATAGTCCGCCCATTAAAATGTGGAATTGCTTAACGCAACACAGTAAGATGCATTTCTCTGTATGGAGACGGGTATTTGCAAATAGCCCTCAGATCAATGGTCTTTTACTGCCTTCTGAAACCATTGTCTGCAAAACAATTGGAAATCTTTGGGAGAGTATAGTGGGGGCAGCATGAGAGGGGCTGGAAGAGGCGAAGCATCCCAGCACAGCGGCGAATTAATTACCCTTGTGAAGAATGAAGGTCTGTGAGATTTGCTTTTTGGGCCATTATCAAGTGACACTGCGAACGATTGTTTGTCCCTCTCTGGGTAATGTAGCCCAAACAATGGCTGGCCCAGGCCATCATATGGATCATTAGCAGCTCGCCGTGGGACCCCGTCCTGTGAAGTTGCCCTTCCGGGGGACCGAGGGGTTGCTGGGTCCTCTCCCTCCTTCCTTCCACCAGGGGACAGACAGCTGACAGCCCACAGGAGGAGGCGGGCGCTGGTTGCCGCTCATTAGGAATGGATGCGCTCGAGTTGGGTCGTCAGAGCAAATCCCAACGGGTGAGAACGCAGCTATTACTGTAACTGCTCGACTGCTGAGGGACACCAAAGCTCGTGGAGACACCAGAGAGACGAGATGGTGCCCTCAAGTCCAAATAACAAATGCCAACAGTGTGTTTTGGGGATGGGTTTTGCTGTTGGGCTTATAGTAAAGAGTTTAAAATAATGAATTGCTCATAAAAGGAGATTCTTCACTCTAAAACAGATACCATCAGTCTGTGGTGTTCTGTGCATTTCAAACCTTTAATCATAGCATGTTCATCCCAAAGGAGAGGCACCAACTTTTTCCTCTCAATCAAAAAAATAGTCATATATGGCTATGACATGTGGCTGACAGCCAGCTAACTCATGTGTTGGGGCATGTCTAGGAGCAAGTACATTATAGCTCCTGTCCAGACAATAGCTTGAATTCTGATCCATTGTATGTTCTGTGGTTTTTTTTTTGTTTTTTTTTTACACTTTTCTTATTGCTGTTATACATCAACACAAACTTGGTTAGTCGAGAAACAAGCGTCAGCTGTTCAATTCCACAGAAATAATGGCAAGACCTGGTGGTTACTTTATCAAGAATATGATGGTTGCTATTTGTGATAGCATTATCCTGTTGTCTGTGTTGTGCTGATGGTTGCAAGCCTGTTTTTGATGCAGATATTGCTCCCTTAAAGAAGAAATTTTGATATCATCAAGCTTTTCGTCTGTTGAAATTAAGGCCTATTAATTAAACCAAAAAGAAAGAAAAGATTAGTTGCCTAACTAGGTAATTTGGGGTGGGAATCAGCAAAGGCCCCAATTCAATGTTTTTTGCAATGTTAAACCTACTAATGAAACATGTTGCAAAACACGGAGTATTGTGACAACATATATTGCAACATATTTCAGTTTATTACCTTTTAATAACTGCAAATTATGCCCTCAAAGGAAACCTTTGTCATCACTTGTTTTATCTACTTCGATATAAAGTTTTCAGTCTGATCTTCTCAATTTAGTCACTTTTATAGCTGCAAATTGTATCCATTGGACTGAAAAAAGCAAATAATCTTATTATTCTATAAGGTTTATTTGTATATGTAATATGGATACAGCATTGCCATACAAAAGTTGTGCGATACTATGCTGTGTCGATTTTCCCCCAGCCTCTAGAGGTCATATGTGCTTTGTCTTGTAGTCAGGCAGTGCCAGACCTATCATTTTTAGCGCCCTATGCCAACCTCTAAACAACCCCCCACCAAAAAATAAATAAATAAAAATAGGATTACCTTTTAGATTTTTTGTGTTTATTACAAACAACAAAAAGAGCTAATGATAAATAAACACAAATAAACAGCTTATCTAACAAACAATCGATAATAATAGATAACAATAAATTAAAGAAAACATTATGTGCAAATTTGCAAATTTTGTCATCTTCTTTTGGAATTTTGGCCCCCACCTGCCTCTGCCTCTGAAACAGGCCAGTGTATAGGCCCTCCCCAAATCCATCATACTCATATCAGTGCATCTGTCTTCTTCTCTTTTCTAGTTTAGAACACTAGAATTCCAATTACGTTGTTTTTCTGCAACAATTGCATATCGTTTTTTTTGTTTTTAGAACATACTCATACCATTTTCAGGAGAGGAGGTTTTCGTTGTAAAACAGGCTACCTTTTATTGAAGCAAAAAAAAAAAATCTGGATTTATTTTTTAATAAATTATGGGGAATTTTTTTGTTCAAATATATTATGGTTATTATAACTTATATAGAGAAGGAACATGATTAATGCAGCCCTTCATAGGGCTCCCCCTGGAACCTGGGCCCCAGAAAACCCCTTTTTCCTCTTTACGGGCAGCCCTGCATATAGTGTAAAAGAATCCACAGTTGCCTTTCATCCTCTTTGTACAGTAGGAACACAGGAAATATTTGCCAGTGACATGAAGCCAAAAGGAAAAATGTAATCATCGGCATCTGAATACTTTATGAAATGCACAGTTTGCCGCTGAACCAAACATTAATGTATCAAATACAAATAAGACATTGCAGGGTGGATTTTTTTTTCTGCTGCAGCATGAAATATTATCTTAAACTTTCTCACACATTCTACATTCTTTCCCAAACAAGCAAAGATAACAAATGTCACAATTTAAGGCTTTTCTACACACAAGCTCATATCAGCACTAAAACAAACAAGCTAACGAAATAAATGAATAAACGAGTGAAACAGTTTACCTTGAACCCATGGTCCAATTTGTTTGTCCAAACAGACGTATAATTTAATTCCAGTGCATGTTTTGAATGTAGTGTGCATTGCAAGAGAAACACATTTCCCCAGCGAAATGGGAAAAGCACAAACAAAATTGGCAAGGTGCTGATGGATTTTATGTACAGAGGATGCATAATGCCCCGTGTCAAAAAAGCAAAGTGAAATTTCCTGTTAAATATGCAAAATCCCGGCTGTCTATTGAATGATAATGGCTCGGCACCTTGTCGCTGGGTTGCTGACTCCGTTGGCTGCGCTTCAAAGGCCTGTTGACTAACTTTGAAAAGACCTTGTGTTTCCTGACTCTGGGCTTTCTAAGATTGGACAAATGCAGCAGAAAGAGGGCTGTACGAGTGCCAGTCACGGCTTCCCCGAGACGCCGGAGGGATGTCAGCCTTTGAAGTGATAAAGACCCACTGTTTCTCAAGACAGCCGTCTCATATGGCCGAGCTCTGTGATGCGCTCATGTTTTTTAAAAATGACCGTGTTGCTTTTGTGCACCGCGCCTTTCTTGGGGGGGGGTCACATGCTGCATGACTTAAAGTCTTTACAATTTCTATGAAGTCGGAGGATCTAGGTTTTGGCATGCTTGGGATGTACACTTAAGGGCCATAAGTGTGTGGACACTCTGGTATCTGGCGACTTTTGTTTGTTGTTGTTTTGTTTGGACCCATAAGTTCCAGTGAAGGGAAATTTTGACCCCACAATGACAGGTTAGACAATAGTGTGTTTCCAAATTTGTGGCACTAGTTTGGGGCAGCCACTTTTTCCAGTTTTGTGTGGACTGGCCTGCACAGACTTCAACCTCATCCAACCATAGCTGGATTCACCTGTTCAACGGCCTCAGGGCAATCATTTGTACAGCCTCTATTGAAGCTCCCACCTCCTGTCTCTTGTCTCCTGCCCTGCATGCTTTGTTTATACCCTGCAGCCCCTAAAATCCCTGTTGAATGCACATTTTTTTGTGTGTGAATTGATTTGTCATACAGAAAGTATTTTGGTAATATGCACCATGTGAGCACAGTGTGAACTGAAATAATCAAAGCTTTAAAACCAGATATTGTCACAAGCACCCTATTGTGCAGAACGTGGCCACAAGAACATCTGCATTAACCCTCTGTCTGAAACACTCAGTTTTAGTGCTGGTCTCTGTTAGTTTCCCTCACAAAAACGTTCAGTCTGCTCTGATTGGTCAGCGTTTCCAGGTCTTTGATACCTTGACGTCCCTGCATTGTCATTGCAGCCGGGGAAGGACTGTAACAGACAATAGCGACACTTTCTACCTCAAAATATTGCCATTTAAAGGTCCAGTTTGTAGGATTAAGGGACATCTAGTGGCAGAGATGGAACATTATGTTCATCACTATGTTTTTATTAGTTTATAATAACCAGAAAATAAGATTTGTTTCCTTAAAATGAGTTGTTTATATCTCCATATGGAGCAGGTCCTCCTCAATGAAGTCCATCATGTTGTTTTAAAGAAGCCGAGAATGGATAAAACAGATACCGACTCTGGGCCAATTCACTTTTTCTCATTTTGGCATTGGCCACAACAGTTTTCCTACATGCTTGGCACACAGGATAATTTTCTGTTGGTTTCAATCTGCAACCTCACTTTTGGATCCAACTCAGTCCTAGAACCTAAAGCTTCTAAACCAAAACCAAAGCTGGCTTTCTAAATTGGCACGTCTGTTCTAAACAAAATTGTCTCATCTGGACATGTTCTCATAGAAATATAATCCAAAATCGGGGAAAAAATTAACTGCATCAGGAACCAAGGTTATATGATTCCTCATGTGAGCATGTAGCTATATGTAGCAGTGTATGCTTCATAATGTAAATGCTTACAGTAGCCTGCCTGGAGCAGATGACCATATTTAAAAAAAAAAAAAAAAGAAAAGTGTGTCATCTTGTAGTCAAAGGAGGAGCAACATATTCTGATCGGTCTGCAGCCAGCATGCTGCGTGCAGGGATTACTGCTACATGCGGTTACCTCATTATTTGAAAGTGGCCATATTTAACATCACCAACCAACACTGTAATATTAAATGTAAGAAATAAATAATAGAAAACACAATAATACACTAGTGGATTACACTACATTAGTGGAGCATATTGTCAACTTTAGTAGCAAATTAGCAGTTGGCATACAGTGAATTCGATGCTTTTTGGGCCATCGTGTGGCCTTGGGCCAAGTCATAATATAGTATGTCGTCGAAAATGGCACAAAAAACTCATAAAATGGTATGTCGGCACAAAAATGGAACAAAGAAAGCCATAGGATAGTATCTCTTCCAGAAATGCAAATGCGGTCAACGTCACTAATGCCCTGGTGGCTAAATGGACGCAGACGGATTCTGAAAGCTGGTGAAAAGCCTGAAACCAGAAGACTGGAGGCTGGTATTGTCATTTACTACACAAGAAATGTTCAACAATCCCATTTGTTGAAAAGCTTACATGTCCACATACTTTTGGCCACTTTATACATGCCACTTAGTGCAATTCATCATCATTGTCAACAGGCCTCACCACTGCATCCTGATTCCACCAAATCCAGTGTGCATTATGCGCCCGCCAGTTGTTATGTCACATGTGTAAAGGCTTAATAAATGGTGTGTGGAGCTCCACTTCATGAAAAATGGGCTGCTCCTTGTAATCAATGCGGGAGCAACGTGAATCCGGCCGGCCATTATTCTGTTGGCCTAATCATTTGAAGAACCCGAGACAAACTACCACCTGTGCTCTGAGCATTGATCATGTGTAGGTATTCTATTAAATCTAATAATACACTTTCTTTTGGCTAAATCACCCTGCACATTTCAATACCAAATGACTTCTGTTCATTCTATTAAACTGGAACTACTCTCAATTATGTTTCATAGTCCTATTGTCTGATACTAATGAAGATGAAACACTTTCATTTTTCCAGTTAATTAGTTCATATTTAACAAAGGTGCTGTGCCATCAGACTCCAAGGAAGGGGGCTTTTTTTTTTTTTTTAAATTCCTCCTCCTTCCTCCCTCTCTGTTTCGCCGTCGCCTCCTATGGCATTGAAAATAATCCTTTTGCCTTTCATCCAGAAATTGTATTGGTTTTTTTTTTTTTTTTTAATTTCAACACTGATTTAATTGAATTCCTCAAAAGAATCCACCTGATCCTTAGCACGTTTTTTTTTTTGGTTTTTTTGAATGAGCTTATGCCTTGTGAATGTACTGATACTCCAGGTCCCGTTGGCAGGCAGTGCCAAGGACAGCTAATTGAAGGTGAATTGATAATGCCCCAGCTGTCTGTGTGTTGCAGCCTCATAGCCGGTCTGCTGTGCGTGTCTTTGATAAGTAATTCATCTGTTTGGCCTCGCAGCACTGCCTTGTTTCTTTCATGTCACTCTCTCTCTCACTCTCTCTCACTCTCTCTCTCTCTCTCTCTCTCTCTCCGTGTATGTGTGTGTGTGTGTGTGTGTGTGTGTGTGAAGCCTTGGATGCTCCCTACCCCAGGCTATGTGTCTGTAGTCATGGTCAACAGGGGGTGAATCCTCTGCTCTCTCTGCTCTCACACTCTGGGTCTCTGGGTGGCATTATAGTACTTCATCTTTCTCTCCCAGGCTTCATTCTAATTGGATCCACTCCTTACTTGCCAAAAAAAAAAAATCCCAGCAAGTCACCCACCTATCCTATCCTCCTCTCCAAACGTCGTCTTCAATCCAGCAGTGATGGTGAGACGCCGACTGATGTGACACTCAGAGGTGCAGCTCACCAGGCCGCCACCGACCTGCTCCCCAAACCTCCTCCTGTTGCTTTAAACTTCTTTCCCCTCATGTGACCCCCCCCCTCAGCCGTCTGCCCGCCCCACCTCTGTTTCTGCAGCACGATTCATTAACATGTTTGAGGTGGACATGGCGGGCCACAGAGCGGCATCTGAATCAATGCCCTCGCCTCCCAATCTGCCCTTTATCATGTTAATATGATTTCCATTGATGGAACGCTTTTTCAAAATGGCATCCCTCTATGGTTTTACATATTGACTTTTTAATTCATGGCCCTCAGTGCCGCATCACTCTTGTTGTGCCGCCGCTGCAAGAACGCTCCCAGATCAGAGACGGATGTTGCTTGAGTGTGGAATTGACTTCAGGGCAGTGTTTTTTATTTTCTTTTTTCTCTCTTTTTTTTCTTACTTTGTGCAGCTGTGTGTGAGTCTCCGGCCCCACCCTGTTCGCTCTCTACTCGATGGTGTGTGTGTGCGTTCTCTTGTTAGGCCTGAGCCAAAAAGTAACAAAAAAACACAGCTCCACTCCACTTTCATGTCGCTGGGGCGATGAGTAAGTTGCCTCTTTGCTAATGTTCTCACCAAAATACAACCCAGCCTCAATAGTAATAATGTTTATAGCTCATCCCAATAGCCGGTGGAGAATTGCCCGAACCTGTAACACAGCTATAACAGGAAATAGAGAATTTAATGCTCCGTAGAGTTACATCGTACAAGCAGTAAAACATATATTTCATTATATATTATGAAGACTGAAGGATGTCTTTCTTATTGTGTCTCTTTTCTGCAAAGCTCACCGGTCTGAGTGAGAAGATTAAATTAATTTGTTTTGCACATTTAAATACACTGTCCTTATTTTCTGTCATATATACGTATGACAGAAAATAAGGACAGGCATAATGAAACAATGTTGGATGTCCATATAAAACATGGCTAAAGTTTCAAATAACGAGGTAAACATATGTAAAAGTAATCCCTGTGAGCAAAAACCTCAGGCTTCAGACTGTTCTGAATGCTCATGATGGATTTCCTTAAATGCTCATCTGCTCTAAGCACATCACTGCTGTGTTTTTATTATATAGTTTTCACTGATACATGCTAACATGTAGCCACATGCTAACAGCAGGGACACATGTCTTCTTGGTTGCAGATGTTGTTCATTTCTCCCCATTTTTGGACCATAATCTTGCTGGAACATGTCTGGTTGTGAACAATATGGTTTAATATGGTTTATGGTGGATTTTTGAGTTTTGATGACCAAGTGTCAATTTAGGTAGCCAGCATATCATTAAGGGCCACACAGGAAAAGTGCAAGTTCTTGACAGAAATTGCTAATTTTAGCTAACAGCACAAGCATTATTGACTGAAAGTAAGTTGTGAGGTGCCACTTCTGTAGTTGCAATGCAACCAGTGGCTTTCTGCAATTTGTCATTCCAAATCTGACACTCGCTTGTTAGGGTGGCACAGTTTGATGCAGTAGTCTAGTATTGTATTAAAGGTAATCTATTAAAAGTGAAAGTGTTGAAATGGGTGGCAAATGATTAAGATATAATTTGTGCATTTCATGTCATTATCGAGGGCTGCAATGAATGTATTTGAGGGCTGCTGTAGGCCCGTGGGCCATACTTTAGGTAACAATGGTTAAGAAGCTTTTAATGGTGATTTGGAAAGTAATGCTATAGTCTGTTACACTCTTTCCCTGGCTGTAAGTACACTGCTACATGTAGCTACATGCTAACACTAGAGAAAAATGTAATCTTGGCTGCCTTCATTTTTAATTTCTTCCTTATTTCTGATAATATTCTTGGAACATGTCCGGTTGTAAAGATTTTGTTTTATAATCTAGATTAGAAAGGGTAATAATAATCTAGGTAGAAAGGGTTGCTATACTCAGTTTCAGCATGTAGACATGTTCTGGTGGAAACCCAAAATACAAGCAAGAATCAAAAAATTAGTATAATAGATTCCCTTCAACTCAAACAGTTTCTCATTAGTCCTGGAATTTCGGGAATATCATGCAATAAAGATCTCCAATAATGAGGAGTCTGAAGTATCCCATGTGTATTTTTATTTCATGATTTTATTTTATTTTTAAATAGGTCACTCAGTCTTATAGCTTATTTCAAACATTCGTTGCATTGGCTGTTTTTCCAGCTCTATATACACATGAACAACATTAACGGCAATTTTAAGGGAAGAAAAAACCTTGCCATCTGGAAAGTCAATGAGAATTTATGGAGTAGAATTAGAAAATGAATATGAAGTCAGTTTTATTCCACACATCACAAATAATTCCCTCATTTTATGGAAAATTTGCCATCAATGACCTGATATTTGATGCATGACACTACCTCATTTTGGTTTATACCATAAGAGAAAAAAAGTGCTTCATAGAAAAACGTCATTGTGCCAAATGAGTGTAAAAAGTAGAATTGCCGTTGAAATTGCATTTAGCCAGACAGTTGCCTGATGCCTTTAAGAGACATCAAATAGCTGCTGTAAACTTCATCACCACCAACTGTGAGCAACAGTGGCCTGCTTGTATACCAACAATTAAATGGAAATAAAATTACTGTCAGCGCATCAAAATTTGATGCACAGTGATTCAATCATCCAATCACATGCATGCGTCGGATCATAAAACGTTTCATTTACAGCAGCGGCAGCCGCCAGCCCGTCACTTCGTCTTTGCTTTGGCTTGTTGACACTGAGCTTCAACCACGTACGTCTGGGGTTCCTCAGTGGAGAGCCTCGCAGATCTATGTTGAGCTCACTGATTAAGCAATGGCTCTTCTCTCCATTTCAAATGACAAGCTGCCAGGGACTTTGGTTTTAAATTGTGCAATTAGTGATCTGGCATGCTTTGCTTGGCTTCAGTCAGACTCAAATCCCAGTCCAGGGCCTCGCCGAAGCACAGTCGACAACACATACTCCAGGAGCATTTGTCAGACAAATTCATCTGAGCCTCCACTTCCACTTTGCTCTCTGAGCACACTAACCTCCCTCAAATGTCAGCCAGAGTATTTACCGTCTCACCGGTGGGTAAACAGTGGTGATCCGGGTTAGGAAGCAGCAGATTTACTGTGATTCTTCTCAATCAGAGCAGATAATAATTCACTCTTTGTTTATTGTTGTTGTTTTTATACAGATGCTCAAAATTATGTTGAGTGTGCACTGGCCTCTGCCAGAATTTGTATCGCTCCTCATATCCACTGTGTTAAAAATGATCTATTTCCCCGCAGTCATAAATTATAGATATATTTACATTTACAATATCCACCTAGGACTGCTATAATAAATCTACATAATCTTGTTGGGTTTACTGCAGCAAATATATAAATTAGGTTACTCATTTTAGGTTGCAAAACTACAAACCGGCCACCTCTTGATCATTAATGTTGGCTCAAAAATGAAAACCGGCTTATATAACATAATTATTACTGTACTATATAAATAACCTAAGCTCGGATAATATTGGGAACAGCTTAGATAATAGCCTTAATATTTAATTTCCCCCTTTGAAGTCGTGGCTGAGTACATTAAAAGTTCAAGAAGAATATGGTAAAACTTGTCATCACCACCAAGATTCATTTGAACATGTATTTTTAATAGACTCTTGTAGGAGTCGAATTTCCACAGCTCTGAGAAGTGCTTTCATTTCAGCAGTAGTTTGTTTCATGTCTAAAGCCGAGCATCAGGAGTCTAGCATCTGACCAGCTGGGATTTAATGTGCCTTGCTGATAGATGAAAAACTTGCTAAGTTGCAGAAAAAAATATTCTGAATTACAAGTACCTTTCCCCTCCTCCTCCTCCTCTAGCATCCAGAAGTACAGCTGGATACTAAATATCATTTTTCTGGTTGGCGGAAACGACAGTCATCTGCAGAAATGGCATTATCTGCCATTTATCACTGCTGTATTTGCTGCGGTAATTAACTTTTTAATGCTGGGAATTTTGATATCTATTACAAATTAGCACTATTTTTTGGTGCTTCTCATCAGGGACACAACAAACACGAGACGTTCGACACATTAGAATGCAAATTTCCCCTCTGCAGCCTTTGTTCTGTCGCAGTGACAACTGTTGGATCGCTGTAGCGAGCACAAGCAGCCAAACAGGATGTTCGAACATTCATCCACAGTACATCCAAGCACCAGTGGTGAGGGGAAATAAAATTGTAGAAATCATGGCCTACAGTATATGTCCCAATTTTCAGTCGAGGCTTTCAAATCTATGAGAGTGATTTTACTGATGATCACTTCTCTCCCTCAGGAACAGGAGCTGTAAATGTTAACAACACAGAGTTTTTAGAATCTGGCACAGGCTGAAATCCCATCTCACTGCCAATATATCTTTCTGCTGTTTAATATGCTTTAACCCATCGTCACGGCCAGTGATGGAAAGATACTCTGTGCATTTATTATTGTGCTCTACTTACGTACAAATCTGAGGTACTTGTACTTTATTGTATGCAAGTATTTTCCTTTACTCATATTTCTGCTAAACTACATTTCAGAAAGAAATATTGTTTTGTTTTTTACACCACTACGTCCGTGTGACAGCTGTTGGCAATAATTTCTTGGAAATTATGATCTGACACGCAAAATATCAGATTACGAAATAAGATGCTTTGTCCTGGATTGAACTGTTCAACAAAATATGAAATAGTACAAATAAGCTGCAGTTTCATGCTACAAAAAATAAATTCTGAATAAACATCATGCAAAAATGGGTTACTCACCCACATCAAAACTTTTCATACCGACAGCGTCTTGGCATCAGACCAACGCGATTGGTTGATGCATTTATTCGTGCTACAAAAGCTCAGAAAATGGATCTTGTTCTGGAAGAAAAAAAAAAATATTTGTAATGTAAAATGTGCATTCTCTATGAAAGTACTCATAACAAAGGCAACAATTGGGGGAATATATATATATATATATATGGCAACAGGTCCGTCATTTGTGGTGTGAAAGCTCAGAAAAGTTGACCTTATTTAAAAAAAGTAAATAAATAAAAATTCACTCATTCTTGAAAAAAATGACGTAGCTTTTTTGCTGACTGGGTGATCCTGTTATTCATGCCGTGAAAGCTCAGAAAAATGTATTTCATTCAGGAAAAAAAAATGACGTTGCCTCTTTGCCATGTAAAACTTGCATTACATGTGAAAGTACTCACAACAAAGACAACTATACATAATATTTACTTTCTGTGTAAAAATACCCATGACAAAAATGTCAATTCGAAAAATGGTTATTGATGGCAACAGGTCCACCATTTTTGTGACGTCCTTTCCGCTCAATGTGATTGGTTGATGCCTTTATTTGTCACTCAAAAGCTCAGGAAAATTGATGTTGTTGCGCAAAAATATTAGGTTGCATTTTTGACTTTAATATTTACATTGTGTGAAAGCACTCCTGACAAAAACAACCATCTGAAAAAATACAGTGATAACAAACAAAAAAAGGTGCCCCCGGCATGTAAAGGCATATAGATCTGAATTAACCAATGTTTTCTTTCCCTGTGTCTTCATTCTTCTGTTTTCTTTAAGTCCTTTTGAGACTTGAGTCAAAATGCTATATTGATAGTAAACTTGAACATCACTGATTAATGAAAACAATGTTGGATCGAATACTAAATATCACTAAAGTACAATTGGGAATCGCAGCGTGTGTTTTATTTATTTATTTATTTTTTTAATATCATCATGCCACAAATGTCTCTGATCACATCAATTCATCAAGGAGCTCACAACACACAGGCTGGTAGACCATGACCATTGTGTACTATGGTGTAATATCCAGACTTGTAGGAGGTTGAGAAAGGCCCGCATGTTTCCTCCACATGGTCCCACCATGACAGTTTGCTCTTCTCCCAAAGCAAACATAGCAATTAAAGGCGCTGTCAGTCACTGTCAGATGTGGCATCGGTGATCAATCCAGCCCATTGGACTCAGGACATTAGACATGAACATACATGCAGGGGAGTTAAATCCTCCCCCAGCTCCCCGGCCTGCTGTTCAATCAGCTTTCTCCGCTGGGATCGAGTGGGAATCCATTTTGTGTCGCAGGCTGCTGTTTCTCCTGCCACTTCTCGAGCAACATCTGTCTATTCCAACCCACAAAATTCCAACTGTCCCCCTTCATACATAAAAATCTAATATTTAAAAGTGTCTGACAATGTGCCTTGTGTTCCTGGCCATTCTCATTTTGCTGTTATTTTTTCCCCTGTACTATCCGTATTCTGTCAGATAACTGGCCAAATGCAGGAATTTCATCTTTCTCCACAAAACAACAGGTTTCATGAAATAAACATTTTTTTTTTACTCCAACTGTCCAAAACATCAAAGTGAAATGTCAGGTTTTAAAGGCCTTTTTTCCCCCATAAAACTGCCATAGTAAACTGACGCTGAACAGCAAGCCAGTCTGTGTTGTGTGAAGAAATACCCTCCTCTGTCTTACTCTGCCTCTGATTGGCTAATCAATCTCATGATGCATTCATGTAATTTTGGACGGTCAGAGTTTTTGAGCTGAGAAGTCGTTCTTCTGACTTTGTTGTGTTCATGTGTTTTAAGGTCAACATCAAAGCTAAAATGAAGATGGGTTGCAATTTCATGCTAAGAGCTTTTAAATGAGAGACTGATACCAGTTTTTTCATGACAATGAAAAGAAAGGAAATGGATAATGGGAGCCATCATTTTAAAGATATGTATTTTAAACCACTAAAATCAACTTTAAAATAGCTTTACCTGACTTGTAATCAGGATTAATGCTAAAAAAACACTTTTAACTAATTTAGGTCACTGCACAGCAGTTAACATTAACACTTAACGTGTTAAAAAACTGATATTTAATATCAGTTTTTGATCAAGCATTTTTTAAAATGTTATATCTTTTTTTGTTATAATGTCATCACAAAACCACCTTTTAAATATATTGTCATTTAAAAAACATTTTGATCAGACAAACTGTAATCAAAATGTTATCTTTTTGATGAAATATTTAATTTAGAGCACTGAAAAGATTTTGCTCTTTTCAGCAGCAGGTTTCTTTCTAGTGTTAAAATAGTCAAAACAGTGAGGTGGGTCTTCAGGGGCCACCGGTGATGGCGCTGCCCCTCTCCCCCAGATGTGCTTAACACGGCCCTGCCTGTAAGGGTCAGCAGGAAATCAATAACTGAAATAGAAGCTGAAGAGACAAGTGGTAGACCAGAGGCATCAATGGCAATACATGATCACAAAATAACTCCTGGAACACAGTGAGCACCACAGATGGATGGATATAAGAGTATCTGAGAGCAGAGTTTTTCCTTTAAGTGCACAGTTATCATGGTGTCAAACCTCTGAGGGGAAAAAACGGCATAATGGCCCCATTCTTAACTTTATTTCATTGTAGCTTCTGTGCATGTACATTATTCTCATCCGCCCCTGTCGCCCTCTCACGGCACAACAGATAGAGATCTATAACTGCGATCTCCAGTCTCGAGTGGGGGGGGGGGTGCTTTGTTAGGCTACGGGTCTCCGCCTGCTTGGCTGCACCGCTCGCTCCTGCATGGGTAAAGAAACCAGCCATACACACTGACCTCAGAGCTGTTGTTTAATCATCAGGGCATTTTAATGGCTTGTCAGAGTAATGAAATATGGTTGGAGGCTACCTGGTGCAAACATTACGATAAATCCCTCTCACACAAGCCTACGCAGGGCTTAATGGTTATAAATCATCACTTTGGGGAGAGAAAAATGACAGCTATTAAAATAATGAATGGGATGATTAATTTTTCACATTAAAGATTAAAAGCTATGAGAGGTATCATCAGATATTTGAGCCGCCGTAAACGTTTGAAAGTGAGAGCTTATTTTCCGCACTTTATGACGCCCTCCGTTTCTTCACTGTCATCCAAGTTTCTTCCCCTTTTTTTTAATAGTTTTTTTTTTCCCTCCTCTCTTCTCTGTGTGCTGGCTGGGTGCGCCCGCCGACACAGGCATTCCTTACACCTAATTTGTGCTCTTGTAAAAGTGCTCTGAGGAAAAGCCTTGAAGAACACTCATTGCTTGAGGCAGTACAGGACCCTCTCAGCCTCTCTGCAGGGGCTCCTCAAGGCTCTCACTGACATTATTTCATACCTCTAAAGCTGTCATACCTATAGCCTTTCACAAGAAGAATAAGAAGAGCTGGCCAGAGGTAGTTTGCCTTGTTTTGGAGCCGTTTTTTTCCTGTCAGCTTCCCCGGCTACATGTGTTCTTTTGCTAGCGAGAGCTGATTAGTCAACTTTCTGCTTCGAAATGCATGTCGAACAAAGACAGTATATAATAACACGTGCTCGCCGAGCTGGAATAAATCCCCATGTATAGACAAACTATGACAAGCTTTCTCTCTTCGTCAGATGGCTCCCAGGAGAAGGTGTGTTATTGCACATAGATTCCTAATTCGGCTTTCACTTCCAGGGGACTCGCCGTGTTGTTCCAACATATATCACCCAAATTGCAAGGCGAAAGATTAGAGGGGAGAAGCATAATTAGAACATTAATAACCATACATGTTAGGGAACATAAGTAATTGAGTTTTTTATGATGAATGGGAATGTAAACAAAAGGCAGGAGAGTGAGAGGTTCAATTAGATATTCCGAGCAGGGCTGTGTCTCAGCAGAGAACGTGGATGTAGGCTTCTCCCACTGTTGCCCAATTATTTCTGTGTTCCCAGGCAATGATAGTATTGCTTGTCCATCTGCAGCCTTCAAAGGGATATTCAAATCATCTCATTGAAGCAACGGCTCCATTTGTTGGCAGAGAATAAATTGTTGGCTAGACTTTTTTTTTATTTTTTATATCCGCTCAGAGCAAAGCCAGGTATTTGTGCAGCTAAAGTTATTTACAAAGTGGTGGGAAATTTAAACGACTCCTCTGGCATTTCCGCGTGCCTCTTTTTTTAAAAAAAAATTCTTTGATTCCTTTTTGTGTTTCTTTTTCTGTTTTCATTCACCATCACAGGAGACACGTGTGACGCCCGCCCACACCTCCTTCGTGTTCTTCCAGCTTTTTTTCTTTTTCGCCGTCTAATGATCCAGGGACACCAAATAAAGGGCCACTGAAACAAAATGGCCACCTCAGTTGTCCACTTATACCTCAACCCTCCCCTCTCGAATCAATTCTGACATTTCATTCTGCCCTTATAGAAGGTAATGGTGCATTCAGAGGTTGTTACCGATAATGTTGAAACGGTATTGCTTGGTTTCATTGGGTAGACGTACTGTAATCTCTGCAGGAGGATGGCTTCAGCTCCTCTCCCTCTCTTCTCCGCACCTTCTCTCCTGTTGTTTTTGCTCTCCGACTGAAACGTTGGTATTTACCGGCTCAAATATCTCCTTTGGCACAAGTGGGAGCAGCGTTTTTCATTTTCTGTTAACAAGTAACCAACCAGTGTTTGTATTTTCCTCCCACTCTTGTGTTCACACAACATGAAGTGAAAACAGCCTTTTAAGTCTGCTAGTCAATACGCTGTTTCTAATATATTATTTACTGCCTATGGGTTGTATATCAGAATGCGCTAAACAACTGTTTCGGTTTTGCAGTCATAATCATGTAGAGAGAAATCACAGAGCCAGATGTCTGGCCCTCATTTTACAGCATTTATGTTTTCCTCAGAGTTTATGTAAAATTCATCCTTCCCTGTTTTATTTATTCCCCCGTTTTCAAAGACTCAACAATTAGTCAATTCCCAATCAACAAGAGAAAAGAAATTGCTTTTAATTACTTTTGATAAATGACAAATTGTGTTGGCATGGCTCCCTGCAAATGCTTAATCAGGTGCGGGGCGGGGTAGGAAGGCGGGCACCGGGAGAAGGGATTTCTGCTGGGATGAAATCAATGCGCTTTCTCTGCGGTTCACCGGCTGGGCTTCTGGGCAACAGCCAACCTGAGGCCGGCGAAGATACACAAGTCAGCAGAAAAGCAGCCGCTGTGTGAGAGCAGTCGCACACTGAGGCAGTAACATGCTGCTGTATGTATGGGCTGTGGAACACACACACACACACATATATATATATGGGCCATAATGTTTGCTCACAGGATCAAATGTTTGCAGACATTGATGCAAATGCTCATTCAGACACAATCATGCACTCAATTAGTCACTCTGACCAAAATGATAAAATCCCTGCCAGATAATCTTTCCACTCAAATGCAGTAACACCTGTCTAAATTTGTTGACAATCAAATAAAACCTGATGTGCCAAACATTAATACAAGAAGTCCCACCGTCATTACTTTTTACACGACCAAATTAAGGGAGATGCTTTTTCCATTTGGACAAATCATTAACAGAAGTAGTGTTTAGATCCATGACTTAAAGGTGCATTGGGTAATGCCTGGCCAAATGCTCCAAACTAATGGGGGGCAGCATTTCACCTCCGAGCTAACTACTAATTAACTGCTGAAACTCTGAGAGCCGGACCAAACACTGCTTTCTTATAATCTCCCTGTGTGGCATCGGCCTATAGCTACAGCATTATAATGTTATAGCTTGCAGAACAAAACCATACATTGATGCCATCTGGAGTGTTTTTTCTGTATGTTTTGTCTTGTCATTAGTTGCATTTAAGATACATTTTGCTAAATTGCAAATGCAACAGTAACTCAATATTGTCTCATGAAGTGGTATTGCAAGACAGAACAAGCTGGGGCTAGCTGGTTAGCATTCTTATTTCATTATCTCTGCAGCAAAATACATCTTTGACCTAAACTCAGCTCTTCACATTCTGTTAATAATGTTAGCTAATTTTTTGAATGTTTTGATCCACAATTCTGGCCATATCTTACACATTGCACCTTTAAAGGCTTTAATTTACATGTTTCTTAACAACAGCCCAGAGATCTGTCATCGCAAAGAGGTTTGGTGCCATTGTGCTTGAATAGAGAACAAAACAGAAACTTGCACGCACCAACTTTATCTGGCAGCCCATGTTATTATAGTTAATTAATTTAGGAGGTGTTGGTGGGTGTATTTTTAATTTTTAATCTGACATAGCCAGGCTGGCTGTTTCCGCCTGTTTCCAGTATTATGCCTAGCTTGGCTAACCACATCTTGACTTCAACTATGTAACTAATGACCAGATATGATATTTACATCTAACTCTAGGAAAGAAGGGGAATTAAAATGTCAAAACCTTGAACTAAGCTTTAAATTAAAGTTGAGATTCCACAAAATAAAAATACTTTAAGGTTCATTTAATGAGACTGTGAAGCTCAATATAGCAGCAAACAACTATTTGCTAAGTAAAAATGCTCCGAAGGTCCAGGAAAGGCATGAACATGTTACTCTAAACCCCAACCAATCTAACTCCTCATGTCTAAACATAACCAACCTAACCAACAAAGGCAACCAGTACTAGCCAATCAGAAGCAGAGAAGGGTTGGTCATGCCTTCACTATTATAGGAAAGATGGATGAGGCCATTGCGATTGATAATTAGTCATGTGCTTCTGTTTGGGAGAGTGTGTACTTTCCTAGAAGCACCACTTGTTCCTTTTTGGAATGTCAGGCTTTTGTCCAACTGACCATTTTTCTGGACCACTTGGGCTTTGAAATTATGATCAGTAAGAACATGGGCAAGCTCTGGTGACAGGACAATGACGTCATGAAAACATAGTGGCCACCCTCCAGTTTCCCGAGGATAACGCTGTTAGCTCTGTCAGAACTGTTGCCGTTGTCACTACTTTAGGCGCTGTCAGCACTGTTAGCGCTAATAGCACTGTTAGCACTGATAGCGTGGCTGGCACTGTTAAGTGCCATTTCGTCACCTCTTTCTATTGCAGTCTGTATTTTAACAGGAACTTCATTCTTTTCTCCTTCTTCAGGGTCGATCAGCACCTGTGGCAGCAGCAGCGAGTTGAGTGACCCAGCTCCAGCCCGACCGGCTTTACCTGTACATGGAGACCCCCAGCTGGGCAGGTCAGTCTCTCAACAAACCCCCTTAGGGCCTCATGTCCATATGTTGTGCACTGTAGGTTCTGTCTGTCTGTGTCTGAAGTTACAGTCACTCATACTTTAGATTTGTTTTCTTTGGACGGAACCATGGTGGAAAATTACATTTCATTTTAGGATCATTTGTGTTGTTTAAAGTCACACTGCCCGAACACAAGCTTGGAATCAAAATGTTGAATTTGCTACGAGAGTGCAGAAGACATTCAGCCTAGAATCCATTCAGCCCACTTACAACGTTATACTTCTAGGATTTCAAGCTTCTTAAAACTCCCCAAACTCATTAACAACTAAAATCAGGTGCAGATATATAAACTGAGCATAATCTGCAACTACAGCTGCTCTACTATAAGACACTGGATGTTTCCATAGCCTCCAACATTATTTTCCAGTTTGAAGATTGGAAAAAAAAAGAAACCAGCATTAGCCCAAGAAGTTGTGTATTTGTCCAGTCAGATGTCGGCTAAGTTCATGTTGATGTTTGTGTGTAGAGGAGAACTGTCAATGCCCACATTAAATTACATCTATCTTAAGATAATTTATTTACGGCCTTTCCAGGAAAGAGAAATACTGATTTTTGGATTGTGAATGGGCTGAATGTGTCTGTGCTTTTTGCATCTTCTATGATGTTTAAACCATTTTCCATCTACTTGTGAATCCATATGTTTTGGCTATCAAATAAGTTATTCATTATGGCCTTTCAAAATAACTCATAGAACTGTTATGAACTCATGCCTCTATCAGTTGTCAGTGCCTTCCAAAACTAAAATGATTCATATTTGCTTATTTTGATCATCAAGTTTAGGTTTGGTTTAGACATATAAATACCCTAAGCAGGGTTACGGAAAGGTCATAGTTTGGATTTAAGAAACTGCTGGTTAAAGGTCTAGTGTGTAGGATTGAGTGGCATCTAGTGAGGTTTCAGATTGCAACCAACTGAAATGTCTCAAGTGTGGCAAGCGTGTAGGTGAACCACGATGGCCAATGTAAAATCATGGTCATATCTAAAGCCAGTATTTGGTTTGTCTGCTCTGGGCTCCTGTAGAAACATGGCAGATTCTGTGAAGAGAACCCACTCTAACTGTAGATATAAAAGGCTCATTCTAAGGTAATGAAAACACAGCGAAGCTTAATTGCAGATGATCATAAACTAATGAAAACATAGCTATAAATATTTTATTTCACGTCTGCCAATATATCCTCCTAAATCTTACACACTGAAGAAAACATGCAAAAAAAGAAATCCCTGACTGCTCTTAAAAACGGAACCAGATAGAAATGTAAACAGGAAGCGATAGGTAGTACATCAAAGTGGTTTAACTTCTCAGCATGCTGCAGTGATGTAGAGGTTGCACTTAAGGGTGCGTCAGTACACGGTGGTGTCACTGTTCCGTTTCAGATGCAACAGAGTTACAGCAGTTATTTCAGGTGCAACAAACTAAAACCTTCAGCCAGGCAGGGCCGTGAAAAGCTGCTTTTCAGCTTTCAAGTTCCTCTTTAAAGTGGACCCACCAATCCAACATATAAATTGGTTCAGTAAGTTGTTTTTGGTCATATGAACAGCTGAGGCTATTATTTATCTTGAAATGCCATTCTGGTTTTGCAGTTGCTTGTTTCAAATTTCGTCTCCACTCTCACGCGCGCTTCATTTGGAAGTGAGACTCACATTTTCAATATGGCTATTTGAGCGGTTCCGTCCTCACCTGGACTCACACCAGAAGCCAAGTGCTCCAGAGTTTGAGGAAACGGCTTCACGCCCTCTCGCCATGGATGCACCCTAACTGTAATAAAGCCTGTATGTATGCACGCCTTACTCTCCCCTATTCGGCCATATTGTGCTAATGTGTGCTGGTTAAGTAGCGGAAGACTAGAGAAAGACTCTTATCCATATGCCTGAGAGCCCAGGAGCCGGCGTGATCTCTCCCCAGATGGAGTCCTCTGCCTCCCCGCCCATCCTCCACGGAGCCATATAGCAGGTGGCAGTGAGGATCAATGGGCCTCCGCCATTACCTCCTCTCCACTTCACATCTCCAGCCTCATCTCCAGGGGGGGCCCGCGGGGCACGCGGCGCATCTAGCTGCAGCACACCGGGAGAAATAGGGACGTTTTCCATTAGTCTAATTGCTCGGTTATAGTTCTATATTATTGCCGTGATCACCACTGTGGCTTGGTAATGATGGACCTCCCGTGCCCCCACGTATAGCTGGTGGGTGTTATGTCTCCCCCGTCACCACCCATTGAAATTCCACTTGCAGTGGGTGTAGGAGGAGAGACCAAACTTAACGCTGAGAAGAAAACAGAAGGATAAACAACAAAAAAGAAGAGGGGGAAAAAATAGAGCTCTTCAAATGTTTTGATGTAAGAGTTTAATCAAATAGCCTCAGCTATTTACATTCTCAACAGGTGCAGCATTTGGCTGATTTATGGAATAAACACTGGAGTTCTAGTGCTTGTTCATTTGCCTCCGCTAAAAACTGGCAATATGGGGCTAATTTGCAATAATTTGCTGCTGCTGTGGCCACTGGTTAAGAATGTTTATATAATCATGATATAATAAGAAAAATGAAAATGAGTTTTTCACGCAGTTCAGGCCCTGTCAAACACAGCTCACGGACTCGCTAAATGATAATTACATTCCTCAAGCACAGTATTACATTTTACCCTCCTACATGGACTTTGTTCATGGTAAATGGGGGAGTATTATTTTCATTTTAAGGCGATATGACCCAGTATTATTCCCACATCTGAGCTCCCTCAGTGCTGTAGAAGGTTTTCCCCCCCATAAGCGATTACACAAGAAGTCTTCCATCAGTCAGCAGATGAGGTGAGGATTATAATGAATTCATTTACCCTCAAAGACTCTGCCTTTCTTCTTTCTGTTTATAATATCCTATTTGCATAACGTAGTCTCTCATGATCGAGACATTGGGAGAGCTTTAGTTTAAGCTGCGTTGGGCTAATCGGCGCTGAATATTTCACAGCTGACCTGTAGCTCTCCCTACAGGTCAGCACATAAAAGCCGCTTCCTGTTTTGGATTTCCTCTCATACAGTCGGATTGTTGCTGATTATCTCGCCCCTTATTCCTTAGAAGGAGAAAATCCTTGGCCGTGATTCCTGTTTTTTCTCTCTCTTTTTTTTTTTTTTAGTATTTTTTAACAGGTGCGGGTATTGATCTTTGCCTTTGCTGCAGGGGAGTGTGTTCACTTAAAAGGCCCACTGATGTAGCAGAGCTTATTAAACAAATAGGCCAGAGAACAAGGCCACAATCGCTTTGAATCATGAAGGAGGTTGCCCGTCTTAAAGCACCACTGTATCAAATATGAAACGCTCTGCTAACAAGGTGTGTAATCTATTTTAATCAGATCATATTTTATGAAACAAGGAGAAGGTTGAACTTAAGTAAGAGAGAAAGATGGAGATACTGGGGGCGTGGGGGGGGGATTGTATTTTGAAATTGGATGTGACGGCTGGGGACCATGACTTGATTTTACATGCATGGCTTTATAATGAAGCCACGCCAAATGGTCAGTTATGGTTAACTTTAGGGGGAGCCGGAGCCTTGCTGTAATGGGAGGCTAATTCAGGGCCCATAACGCCCTGACAAGCTGCAGAGCGGAGCTGGAATATGGATAAGGATGTACGTTAGAGGCTCTGGGGCTGAAGTAAAGGTTCTGTATTTGTCTGCAAATTGCCAGGTTGCCTGAGGGTACAAGAGGGTCAACAGCAGCGTGGCGTATTTTCCTGAGTGTACACAGACAGCGTCGCAGACATAAATACAATCCAGGAGCACTCTCGCTCAGACGGAGAGGCTCGCTAACTCGCTCCGAGTGTCGCACAGCAGTGACTCCGTGTTGTCATCGCACTTCAGGCCATGATCCTTTTTATATATCTTTACACTGGCTGGGTTCATAGGCGAGTGTTTTCAATCACGTCCTTTTTTTTTTCTAGTGCCATAAATTGTTTCAGATCCTGTGACACTAGACTCGGTTATGAATATATGAATATATATACACTCCCAAGACCTTAGGAAGCTCCACTAGTCAGACAAGGTAATGGATAGAGATATTATATACTGCTCTGGGAAGCACTTGTTAGCAAGGCTTTGCCCAGGTTTTTAATAATCATAAGGCAACATTTAGCACCAAATATGTTCACACAACACTAAAAAAACATGAAAAATTGAGTTTTAACTTTACAGAGTCATAGTTGCGCCTGGAAAAAAGTAAACTCTCTGCTTTTATGGTAAATTATCAGAAAGACATATTCTACGCTGCTTTGGGAAGCACTTTTTTTCGCAGCTTTGCCTGTATTTTAATAATCATAACACAACAATCAGTGCTAAACAAAAATATAAAATAAATATTGAGTTTAAACTTTAAGGAGTCATACAGTTGCTCCTGAAAAAAAAGTAAAAGTAAATCCTCTGCTTTTATGGTAAATAATCAGAAAGGTATTAGATGCAGCAAGCAAAATACCCAGATTTTAATAGTCATAAGACAATATTTAGTACCAAATATGTTCACACAACATTAAAATAAAAAATAAAACAAAAAAAACCACACATTTACAGAGTTATACAGTTGCTCCTGGGAAAAGTAAACCCTCTACTTTTATGGTAAATAATCAGCGAAAGATATTATATACTGCTGTGGGAAGCACTTTTTCACAAAGTTTTGTCCACATTTTAATATTCATAAGACAACATTCAGTGCCAAATATCTTTCCACAAAGCAAAACTAAAAGAGAAAAAAAATAGAAATGGATTTTTTACTTGAAAGAGTCATGCAGTTCTTCCTGGAAAAAAGTAAACCCTCTTCTTTTATAGTAAATAACCAGAGAGATATTATATACCGCTGGTGAAAGCAAAGTTTTGCACATATTTTGATATCTAAGACAACATTCAGTGCCAATTATCTTTCCACAAAGCAAATCTTAGAAAAAACTTTTGAGAAATTGAAATTGAAATTGAGTTTTAACTTGAATGAGTCATACAGATCCTCCTAGAAACAAAGTAATTCCTCTGCTTTTATGGTAAATAATGAGAGATATTATATACTGCTTTGGGAAGCTCCGGTTGGCATAATTTTGCCTGGATTTTAATAATCATAAGACAACATTTAGTACCAAATATGTTAAAGAAAACATTAAAACTTGAGTTGAAACTTGAAAGAGTTATACAGTTCATCCTAGAAAAAAGTAAACTCTCTGCTTTTATGGTAAGTAATCAGAGAAAGAGATATTCAATACTGCTGTGGGGAGTACTTTTTCACAAAGTTTTGCCCATATTTTAATAACCATAAGACAACATTCAGTGCCAGATATATTTCCACAAAACAAAA
Source organism: Plectropomus leopardus (assembly GCF_008729295.1). Lineage (NCBI taxonomy): Eukaryota > Metazoa > Chordata > Actinopteri > Perciformes > Serranidae > Plectropomus > Plectropomus leopardus. Next base: position 6,641,468 of record NC_056479.1, on the reverse strand, counting down.
CTAAAAAAAAAACCCACACAGTAGAAATTGTGTTTTAACTTGAAAGAGTCATATAATTCTTCCTGTTAAACACTAAACCTCTGCTTTGATGGTAAATCATTTAAGAGAGATATCATGTAATATCAGTAAACCTTTGTCACAATTTTAATAATCATATCACAACATTTAGAACCAAAATATTAAAAACAAACATTAAAAACTGAGTTTTAACCTTGGAGTGTCATACAGTTGCTCCTGGAAAAAATAAACCCTCGCTTTTTATGGTAAATAAAAAATAGAGAGCGATATTATATGCAGCTGCAGGAAGCACCACTGTAAGAAAATCCTTTCCCAGATTTCAGTAACAGCAAAATATTAACTGAATTTAATGGTGTTATCTAGTTTCTGCTCTGCTGTAAAAAAGAAAAAAAATCCTCTGCTGTTCTGGTGAATAGTGCAGATATTAATAGATTTCTGTAAGAATAGATTGGAAGATATTAGTCACTGCTCTGGGAAGCACCACTTGTTAGAAACGCTTCCTGTGGACAAGGCCAGAGAAATCCCCCAGATATCTGTCACTGTTCCAGCACTAACACAAAGCATTTAACACCAAAAACGTTAACAATTCTAGATGACATGTGTCTCTTTTTGTCATATTGTGTTATGGTAAATTCTCCATTTTGGGGGGCCTTGAGTGTATCCAAGGCCCTCCGCCACCGCCATCACCTCAGGGGTGATGAGGAAAAAAGGGAGGAGGAGCAGCAGGAGGAAGAGGAGGAGGGGGGTTGGGGGGTGCCTGCATCTTTAAAAGCTAGATGGAGTGAGGGAGTGGGGCGGACGGGTGGCTGGCAGGATTGTGCTGACGGCAGGGCTTTGGTTCAGAGCATGCCCATTAGAGGGAGCCATAAATCCTGGGCTCTCTGGGCCGGGCTGTGTCAGCAGTCCACTGAATGAATTGATTTTAAACGCCACTGAAAAAAAGAGAAAGTGCAAAAGAGAGAGAGAGGGAGAGAGAGAGGGAGGGAGAGGGAGGGAAAGAGAGTGACTATTTAATTCACCCTCCGCCAGAGGCCCACACCCCGTTCCATCCCGCTTCTCAATCCAGGAATGTCGTTGAAAAGGGGGAGGAGAGAAGTCTAGAAACACTGAAACTGTCACCAGCAACAAGCCCAGGGCTACACGGCCCCCACGCATTTGATTTAAACAGGAGGGAAACACACAAACCAAATACATAATCTCAAATTCCATACAGCATTTGTTCTCTCCCACCCCTCTAATTTTTCCTCTCAGCCCTCTCCTTTTATATCTCCACAAGAGAAATGAGACATATCGTAAAAAAAAATAAATAAATAACAAAAAGAGGCACAGCTGCATTTGAATTTCAAATGTGTTGGATTTTGAAATTGATGTATGTGTTTATTCATTTACGAGCAGCATCCATGTGTGCATGCATTTATATATTATCAGCAGCAATGAAACGCTGCATAGAAAGCTTGTAGCCCATCTTTCTCCCCTGTGTGCCCCCTCGTCTTTGTTTCTTCCTCAAGCCGTGCGTGTTCGGCACTGCAAAAAATATGTCTGCAAACAGACACACAGTAAATTGTGCATGAGGAGCCGTTTCAGGCGGTCATACTTTTTTTTTTATGTAAACACATTTAGTATCTGTGCTAACTTTGTGTTTGTCACACTTTATGCCCACACTTTGACATCCCCCCTGTGTACGTACCTGTTGGAGTGTGTGTGGAGTGTGAGTGCTGCTGTGCTCCCTTTGTGCAGAGAGCAGTGTTACATGAGGCTGCGAGGCCGAGCTGAGGACACACACCCCGTGTTAAACCTGCAGTGCAACTGGAATATAGGGAGAGGGCGGGACATGAAGTGATGGATCAAGTACCTGAAAGCCATACTTGAGTAAAAGTACAGATATTTTACCAGAAAATGACTTAATTAATATCGCCTATAAGAATATTACTTTAGTAGAAGTATCTGATGTTTACTATTGCATTGAATATTTTACAACTTAAAGGGTTTAACCTTTTGACTCATGGATCAGTATCACTTTTATTGTGCTGCGTTCACCTTTAAAAATCTATTTAACCCTTTAAAACCTGAGCAAATTGGTTTGATTTCTTTGAAGAAAAAAACCATAGGGGAAAGGTAATGGCCAATTTGGCAAGAAATGTCCCACAAATTTCAAGAAATTAAGACAAAGGTGTCAGAATTAGTTATTAGTTAAATATTTTGTACATTTTAATATTTATAATTGTACAAGACAATCAATTATACATATATTAAAGAAATACAAAAATAAGCACTTTTTGCATAATCAAGCATAATTTTCTTGTTTGTTTTTGTTTTATTTTTAGCTTATCTTCTCGTAACATTTTTTAAACTAATTTTCTGATAATTTTTGGGTTGTTTGTGTTGGTAAGTTGCTCATTGCCCTCACCTGAAGTTTTTGAAAGACATCTATTTAATTTGCTCAGGTTTTAAAGGTTTTAAAGAGCAAAATTATTTTTTTACTTTCATTCATTTGTCTCTTTGCCCCCTTTCTCCTTCCTCCCTTCATTCCTCCAGTACCTACAATAGTCAGGGGAAATGTGGAGTAAAAGAGTACATTTTATCTAGTAAATGAAATGGATTGAAAGTTGGCAGGAATATTAAAACTCAAATAAAATACAGAAACTTCCAATAATACTATAAGTACTGTAACAAAGTATTATAACTTGTTACATAACATCACTTAGGACATGTACTGTAATATGAAAAATCACAGTAACAAAATAATCACATTATTTCTGTGGTTGACCTGTTTTGCTTCACACAATCATTGGTGAGACAAAACATATTGATTAGCAGCGTTTTAAATGCTGTATCTCATTTTGTTTGTAATTATATTTACGCACTTCAGTCGTTCATTGAGAAAACAGAAAAATCTCTAACGAAATCTGTTTATATCATTTCAACATGAAATGATATAAAGGGAAAGTGAGGGACTGGGGGGTACGGAGGGGAGGGGGGCAGCGTCCTCTCTGGCTCATTACGCTGTTTAAAGAGCCGGCGCCTCTGAATCACCTGCCCAGCTCCACGCTTCAAACAAGCTCAGCCACCAGGGATCATACATCAACTTCTCCATCAGTCCCCCCGGCTTCACTTTTTCACTATTCGCCTCCCACCGCATGACTCTCACACACATACATTCAGCCGGCACGGGAAAAAAAAATGCACATCGCTTGTTGAATACTGATGTCATGCCTGCTACAAAAAGAATAATAAATTAGTTACAAAGCGGCCTTGCGTTGTTATGTATGCGATCATGAATTTAATTGAACACTTCCAGTGGACTCCCAGCATCTGAGGCCCAGTTTGTGGCCTCAACATCCTTAATGCATGGCTCTTCTGCCTGTAAAAAGTACACTTTCTCATGCCTAATTACCCACGGGCTAAGGCATGAAGAGGACTCTCCGCGTATTACTATAAAGATTGGGAGGATATTTCACTTTGAAAAATGGCAAAGCACACAGGACTAAGGGCTTGATTACAAGGAGTGGGGCACACAGCCTCTACATCTTCCTCCCTCATTTCAATTATGGCTGACTGGAGGCACGGTGCTGCCACCGTCCTCAAATAAAACTAAAATATGATAAAGCTGAAATATCAGGCCTGGGACGGCTGCACGCCTCGAGCCATGTAAGGCTCAGATACTCGGCACATAATTACAACATTTGCCAATATTTTTTTGACGGGGAGGTTCGATGTGGATGAGTGAGAGGGGGGCAGGGAAGGCATGAAGGGGCCTTCATGACACATGATAAAAAGCACATTTCATTTTGACTTCCCCATGGAGAGCAGGAGCTGCATGCACCTGGCTCTCCCCTATGTGAAAGTGTAGGATCGCGGTGTTATTTCTAAGTTGTGAGATCATTACTCATGTGTGAGATGCATGAGCTAAGAGAAAGGATCTGCTGTCATAACGGAGGATGGCGAGCATGGGGAGAAAAGAGCATGCCGTCTCCAGTTATATGTTCCGTGGAAAAATTCCTGTTTGAAATATGTATGGCATCCCAATAAGCGTGGCAGCTGTAAGCAAATGTGTGTTATAATGGAGAAAGCATATTCTTCATTCAACTCATGTTTGCCTTTTTAAACACTGCCCTTCACAACCCCCTACAGATGGAGGTGATGTGTGATGTGGCCCATTTCTCGCCCCAACAAGGTGGATCCCCTCTGGTGCCCGGGTCCCTCGGTGGCCTCCGCACCCCGGGCAGCCACGTCCCTGCCTCTTTTACGTCAGTGTTAATAACAGTCCGGCATGCTCGCCACACCATCGGCGCCATGTGGGGTCAACGCTCCTCATACCCCTCCAAGGGGAAAGCCCAGCCAGTGTGGTGCAGACTCTCCTGCTACACCGGGAGCATGAGAATGAATGTGAATTGACGGAGGATTTGCAATGAATGTAATCTATCTTAGCACATTTTAAATTTAGCCGTTAATTGCTTTGAGAATAGTCTCGGTTCAGGCACTTTGTTTGTCGAGCTGCGGTCTTCTAAGACAAACAATTTAGCAATTAAATTGAGCAAAAACACATATGTTTATGAAACGTGTGGTTTGGGACCTGACATGTCAAGTCTCAACAGAGTGATGTTGGCGTTATCTCTTTATAAATCCTCTCTTATGACTGCATGGCTTCTAAATGAATAGCACCAGTGTGGCTGTTAAGAAGAAGCATTAGTTAGTTTTCAGGAGTTTCTTTCTTTTTTTTTGGGGGGGGGGGGGGGGGGGGGGGTATGATTAAAATTAAAAGAAAGAAACACTCTGAAGTCTAACATTTCTAAATTTTTAGTTATGCATCATTCAAAGAAAAAGAAGTGATGCCTTTTATCTGAAGTATATAATACATTTTTGAAGTATATTAGATTGAAGTACATAATATATCATTTTGTAGATCTGATCTTGCTCATTAAATGTGAAAAACAACTCCTTCTCCTCTTTCCCCTGGCATGATTTACTGGAGTCAGTCAGTAGAGCTCTTCAGATAAAGAATATCAGGCTCCTCGTTTCATTTTTTTCATGTATTTTTTTTTCTTGGACAGTTAAAGTAGCTCCAGCACCTGCTTTTCAAAGTGAAGGAGGCAATGTTTTGCAGAGGGAAGAGCCTCTGCAGCAAAATCAAGACCGATTCCGCCCCCTTCACTCGTCACAGTGTGGGGGATTCAATCAAAAGTCTGCCCTGTGACCTGTTCCCCGACAAACAAACAGCCAGCAGAGTCTCCCAAGACCAAAGCCATCAGAGGAGGGCGGCCTGTGTGTGAGCTAAATCGTGGCACCTTTCTGAAAGCTTCCATCATAGAAAAATTGTTAGTTGTCGCAGTGGAGAGTGACTAGCATGGCGGTACATTGATACATTGATGCAGTGAATGCCTCGGACAGTGCAGTAAAAGTGCTGAGGTTGAAATTAAGCTGTTATCTCTGGCATGTATCACTAGGGAGGCAAGAAGCAGTGGTGCAAAGGCAGCAGCCTGTTTGCTTTACTGTTATTGCCTCTGCACGTCCTTCCTCGTCCGACTCTCCTCGTGTTCGGACATTTTAAATGTAACTCTAAGTTTGTTCCTCTTTGATGTTTCCGAAAACCGTCTCTCCTGTTTTTAAAATAAACATCAATCATCTCTTTATTTTGTTCTTTCTGTAAACTCCATTAACATAGCTGCATGTGGCATTTTAACATCAATAAAACATCACTTTAAGAAATCAGTGTAATTACCAGAAACACACAAGACCATCACTGAGAAAATTGGTGGCCTGATCCAGTCTGAGAGTGCTCGTTATTTTTCATTTTTATTTACTAAAAAAAACAAAAAAAAAATATTGATGTTTATTTAAAATGTTGGAAAATGGGTCAAAGTTGTAAAAGAAAAAAAAGTTACAGTTTTGGTGAAAATTGAAGTTTAACTGTGTATTGTTTTCGACTCATTAGCACCTCATTAGTGTTTTGTCCCCGTTTTTGTCTTCACCTTCATCATATTCTAAGCCGCCCTGATATTACAAGGACTTAATTTACCGTAGAGTGAACAGTGTCTTCTTGCAGCAGGAAACAAAAGAAATTTGCATGGGGGTCATTAAATCATGTTAACATCAGCTCTAACTCATGTACTCCTTTCATAACATTTGCGTATATTTTGGTGAAACTCTGTGAAAACCTTAAATGATGAGCCTTTGCGGTGCACCACTGGGTTCGATTTGGTGGTGTTCACCATAAATTCTCATTATAGTTGCCTTCAAGGAGAACCCAGCCCTTTAAGACAGGCTAATAGACAAACCCCTGTTTAACACTGCATTCAAACTTAAAACTTTATCTCTGTTTAGCTGTTGTCTTGATAATACCAGTATAATGTGCATTCTTTTGCAGCACTAATTCCATCACTGCAACAAAACAATGTCATACCTACCACCTTGAAATATTTCTGTCATTCAATTTTTCTTTCCAAATACCTTCACTTTGCTGTTTAGTGGATTACTGCTCAGCTGCTGCCAGTGACATTTTACACTTACTTCACAGATGTCTTCCGGTGGCTCAGTGGGATTCATGCATTCCTTCCCTGGAAGGCTTTTTTGTAAAATACTGTATTTGAGTTGAGATGGTATCTTTACACGATCAAAAACATGGCAAGTGAAGCTGCACAACTCTAGAGTGTTGAGAATAGAGACTGTTCCCCCCAAATTCAACCTCATCATTCAAACTTTAAGAGATATGTGTAAATCTGTGGATACATTCTTTGAGCGTCACAAAGCAACTGAAATTACGTGTCTCAATAACAGGATTCATCCATTTGGTCCAGTATTGTTTCGAAAGTCTAGAACAGCTGCACAATATATCATTTTATCCCCATTCAAATCCGCAGGGCGTTAAACCGGATATAATCTTGCAAGCAGAAGTTAGTCATTCAGCCAGACTCCACCACCGTAAGTCTTTAGTTTTTTTTGTTCTTCCCAAAATGCAGAAGATCTTGGCAATTTCATATATTAAAAATAGTTTATCCGGATTCATGCACCACTGAGCAACTTTCGTAGGTATGAGCAGGGGTCTTCCATATAGGGTGGACAGATGGGTCAAACAAAAACAGAGCTTTGACCCAAGAGGCCACTGTTTGTGTCCATGTGAAACCAAAATTATAAACTTTTTTTTTTTTAATTTATGTACATAAGTTGACTCACCTAATGTACTTTGCTTTTTAACGTAATGTAACATCTAGTTATGCACGTTCATTGTTATACAGCTGAACGTAACAGAAGATACGAAAGAAACACTGTTATTTTGACACAAAACCATGATTTTTTCTTAAACCTAACCAAATAGTTTTATTGTCTAAACCTAACAATTTTACAACATTAACCGCATGTTTAAAACTGGTACCGTTAGCAGTGATAATAGGTTTGTGTTGATCCTCTGCTCCTGACAGGGGAGCTAATTTAGAAAATGTTCCTGTATGTGGTTTTAAGGGTTGGATGACCTGAATGAAACTTCTCAGTTGATGTATTATTGGAAATTACCTTACCTTAAACCTAAAATCTTGCTTTTATTTGTGACCGACCTTAATTGGTATATATGATCATTTGCAGCAATTGGTTTACGGCATCAAACAGAATGAGGGCGCTGCTCTGAGAGTGCAAGCAGAGATCCAAACTTTAAGTCCACAGTGTATGATTAATCAGTTACTTTCCACTAATTTCTCATCTTCAATAAACAAAAAACAAAAAACAACCTTTCTATAAAGAAGCAAACAACGCCAGGAAGTATTGTGGCGCAAACTTTTAGAACCACTGCCACAAACACTTTCAGTGGCATGAGCTAGAGGCTATAATGGTCTCATTTGTATACAAGTGAGGTAAACAAATGTATCACAATTAATTTGACAATGATATATTAATGTTCAAAATGCTGCACATAGCACCTTTAAAAAACCTCTTTCAATGCATATTATCGTAGAACAGACAGTGAGTAATATCCCTGCGGCACAACAATTGGTTGATGTGTCAGCACGAGATAATGACAAAAATCAACAGATTGGTCTTTAAAGATGGAGCCGAGATACCATCCTTCAAAATCTGGCCCTTTGCGTTTTCAGATTTCCTCAAAACATGAAGGGCATTATGTTTTCCGGATCCCGAGATAAGTTTGCTCGTTAAAAGTTCAGGACGCTCGTACGTCATATTTGTCTTCCTCCGGTGCAGTGAGTGAGGGGAACATAGGTGGAGGTGCTGGTTCTGTCACGCCGTGCTGACACCCCCATGAGTAATCTGGTGCATGATAAACAGAGGGTCGAGGTGTCACGGGAACACCTCAGCGACTGGCACAAGGGTAATTACTCTTCCTGCGTGGGTGCAACTCAAAATTTTTGAACCTTTTCTTTCTCCAATCATACTTGATGGATTGAGTGGAAGAGGGCGATCATCTGGTTCTTAGCAGGCTCACTGAGCGTGGTAGGCCTCTGTTGATTAATGATATCTGCTGCAAGTCACCAAAAGCGGAAATTAAGTATTTCTGTTTAAATGTAACATTTGTCTCCTTTGCTGGTGTTGAGAAAGGCATTTGTCAAAATCCCCCGGCTTTGGAGGAAGGTGGATTTCCTCTGGGAGCATGCTGGGAATTACTCCCTACTTTCACATTAATGGCATTCAGTGTTCCTATTTTATACCTTGAATCTACTTTGCACCCTTTCACCTTTACGACATATTTTGAATAGGGAATTGTTCCTTACCCGTGTGACAGTTTCAGGATTAAGCATGTTGTAGATTTTTCCAGAAAGACTCGGCATGACCTTGGCCGTATGAAAGGAAGTGATTCCTGATGGCATCTCTGTCTGTGGCGGGCACATGGGAGGGGTTCTGGTGGTTTCACTGGTTGAGTTGGGTTACCGCTTGTCCTGATGGCGAGCCCTGCTGCGCTGGAACAGAACAGAGCCCGGCTCCTGAGGAGACTAATGGTTACAGGACCTGGCCATCGTCCAGTGCTGCCCCAGCCACTGCCTCTCCCGTCGCTGGGATATCATTACCTCCAATGTGTTACATCAGACTCGCTTGGTCAGGCTCTGAAACAGTCAATACTCCACAATTTAGAAAATCAGCCAAGTTTGCAGAAACAAAGAGGCAATATCGGAAATAAAGACGGATATATAATCTGACGCCAAGCATTTTTTCATGCTGGGTGAATTATTTGTTGTCCGGAAGGTTGGGACGTGGAGGGGGTAGAGGGAAAGGAAGGAGGGAGGGAGCCAGGGATCTGTCAGGGGTTAGAGGAGGTGGTCAAACGGCCTGAATAAACGTGCAAATCACAGCGCCCGACCACTGACCCTCCCCATCTCATACAAGCAGCCTCTACTTTTTCCATCAATGGAAATCTAATTGCTTGAAAAGCGATCAATGGAAACTAAATTGGTTTTGTGTGGAAGCGCGCATGGAATAAGCTCTGAGCTGTTTTAATGTGTGCTGGTTTTGCATCTTAAATCACGGTAATATTTGGAGTGGGCCCCCCTGCTCTCTGGAGGGGGTAAAGTTTGGTAGTGTCGAGACACCGGGGAGGAGGCACTCAATCAAGCTCCTAATAAAAATTACGGGCTTAATTGTTTTTCCAAACTCATAAATCGGCCAACTTAATGGGTTAATATTAAGACTTATACAAGGAAAGCGGTGCGGGTGCTTGTTTCGGAGCGGCCGGGAGCTCCTCGTTGTGGAGCTGCGACCACTGATAACCCTCTAGTGATCTGATATGACTAATCCCCTCTAATCCTTAATACACTCCTTAACATGCTCCTAAGTGACAGCAGTCGATATGGGTGCACTTCTCTGTCTTATCGCTGATCTCTTTGTCTTTGTACACTCTCTTTGCAGTAAAATTTGCTCTTCCACTCATCCTTTTGACTGCAGATCACTGGCACATCTGCGTCGGTGTCACACATTTTAGCTCCAAGTGCTTCTTGATAAGCAAAGGGTTGATCAGAGTTTTTGAAATTGCACCTACTTGGGGGAATGGCTCACAGAAAGTGAAGAATAGTAGAAAGCCTTCTTTTTCTACCGCAGTATCCGAGACTGCTTCTTTTTCCCCCCTCCACTTGTCATTCCCAGTGGACTCCTAGATGGACTGCACAGGAGGTTGGGTTGTGGCTGGTGCCCGCCGATCGTGTAGCCTTACCCAGGAAAGAACAGTCCCAGCAGAGTAATTTATTGACAGCATTGAGATGTGTTTCTGGCCAGGTGCTTCTCTCAGCCATCCCTCAGGTGCTTATCTATCAGTTATCAGTGCAGACAGAGCACAGACCCAGGTTGTATTTCTGTCTGCTATTGTAATTACATTGTAATTGATCCGAGGGCGTGCTGGGCAGTGCCCATGCAGTAACTTTGCAAGGGCTTTTCTTTTCTCCTGTTATCTGGAAAAGTGCTACAGTATCGCTGTAAGCAAACCTTGTGATGTTTTTTACAACCCGCCGTTGTCGCACCAGAATCTTCCCGTAAAACTCAGGCAGATAAAAAAAGTGATTACATGGCAGACTAAATGAAACCGAAAAGGCGAGATTACATTTTCATGGTTCACAAATGTTGCTTTGTTGTCGTATGCGCATTTGTTTTAAAAAAAATCTATCCCATGGTGGGGTTAAAAAGTGCATGGAACTGATAAACCAGGGCCACAGTTAGAGAGTGGGCCTTCAAAAAGCTTGTTTTGTTCTTTTAATTGCAATTCTTTAATTAATTTGTACCAAAATGTAACTGATAAATCATTTAAAAAACTGAACTTTGAATAAATAATAGGCTATCTATGACCCCTTAACCCTTTCAAAACTGACCTAGTTGTTCGCATGATCCTGTTTAAATAGATTTAAAGTAAGAAGCACAATAGCTAAAGCATTCATTATTTTTGCAGCAGAAAGCTAACACTTCTGTCATCACACCATGACCTCATGTTACCTTACCTTATGTATTTCCCCATAATTAATCTGGTATTCCCCATACTGGCTGCAGGAGTTTGCTGTTTGAATGATCCTATTTATATATCATTCTAAAATAAAAACCATAATAACTAAAGTATCCATTCTATTTGCAACACAAAGCTCCAGCTTTGTCTTTCTTGTAAACACTTCATTACCTCATGGTATCTTACCTTAGGTGCAGGAGTATTCGTAGTATCTCACCACACTTAACGATGGAATTTCCCTCAGACGGCATCTGGGGATCTTTGATTGCATAATCCTATATATTTATTGATTTAAATAAAAAAAACTTAACAGCCAGAACATTTGCTCTTTTTTGCTGTAGAGAGCTGAGGTTTCCGTCCTCTGTTTCATCACCTTGTACGCAAGTAATGACGACACAGTACCTGCGGTGCAAAAATGTACAAAATGGTGTAGTTCGCCCTTGCACTAGGATTTGTCTGCTTGAGCACAAATAAACATTCTCTTCTTTCCCCATGAAAGGGAAATCCAAAAAAGAGAGAGAAGAAAGAAAGAAAGATAGAAAGAAACTGAAGAATGAAAAAAGCTGAAGAGGTGCATTAGACAGAGAGACATGGATCAAGAGCGGAAGGGTGGGGGGGCCTAGAGAAACTCTGTATGCATAGGGCCCCGCATTAGGTGCTACGCCCCTGCCTACGTGTCAATATCTGCTGTATTGGAATGAATGTTGATCCCATGAATCACAGAGCGTGTCTTTGCAGTTTCACTCTCCCAACAACAAACAGCCCGCTTTGTGTATCATTCCAATCACGCATATTAACCAGCCCTCGCCACCCATCAATCTTCCTGCCGCCATTTTGTAACTGATGCCGAAATGATGTTATAAATGATGTTTGAAAATATCCCCACGCCGCCCTGCATCAGCAGTCTGAAGGCCTATCAGATGTTCTCCGCACACATCTGTGAGCTGTACTCACCTCCGGGAAATTAGCAATCAACCTTTTACCAGCCAACACCTGTATACGGAACACAACATTCCCCCCACCCTCATCCAGCCGCTCATAATGTCAGGTCACACACTCTGCACGCCTGTTGTGTTGAAAATGTTATTGTTACGTTGATAGTAATTTCACATTCCTAATCAGTGTCGTGGCATGTAATTTGCATGTGTGTGTAATAACAACAGCCTTGAAGCGGCACCGAAACCATCTGAAACCAGCGTTCGTCCATGCTGTTGCAGCTCTTGAAGCTCTTGTGCAGTCTAATGTAAGTATGCACGCTCTCCCTCATGATCCCTCATTTATCATTTTGACACTGGCTACTTTTTTGAAGTGGAGAAAAATGTTGCAGTCAGCTCTTCCTTTGGTCTCGGAAAATATGTGCGAATGAGTGCGGGTGCGTTGGCGCGCGCACGTTTTGGCTGCTTGTGGAAGATAGAGGGGAAGAATGTGTGTGTGCATGCGTGCCTGTACATTATTGTGTACATGCATCAGTATGATTAAGGAGCACGGGAACATGGCACTGGCTATTTACTGCTGATAAACCAGAGTGTGCATATGTTGTTGTGTCGCAGCGCCATTTCTTGGTTGCTTGTTATTCTCATTCCAATGCTCCATCTATCCTGCTTTATGCAAGACAAATTGTATCCTATTTTAAGAGGCGTGTTGACCTGATACAGAAACAAAACTGTTTCAAAACTGTTAACCTTTTTTTTTGTCTATCGCCTGGTACCATTTTAGCTCACTTAAGTTAACTTTATGCAACCGCCCAGTGTCATTTCGGCCCCTTTCAATCCAATTACGCCCTAGAAACACTGTTTAGCAGAACTCCTGACATTTACCTGAGCGCGGACTAATATCCCTGTTAAATTGCACCAATAGATATCTGAATAGGTATCTATATTGATTGCCATGGAATCGATTGCTGACATTATGATCCTTCTTACAGTGTGCTGGTGGAGAGCCTCTGATAAACAGTCTGATCCATCTAGCTGCACAGAGGGATAATGTTACTTGGCTTTTCTGTGCTGTGTGTGTGTGTGTGTGTGTGTGTGTGTGTGTGTTAGGAGTGTGTCATGGCAGGTTACAAATGAGTTTGTTTGTGTTCTGGCCGCAGAAACCTTTTATGCCCCGGGCTGTGTGTGTTGTGTGGGTGGGTCTTGGTGAATGTGATAGAGACTAAGGATCTGTATATGTGTGTGTGTGTGTGTGTGTGTGTGTGTGTGTGTGTGTGTGTGTGTGCGCCCAAATAGCTTTATATGAGTGGGATGGTTATGAGTTTGAGATGCCTTTTTAGTATTTTGCCTGTTTGTACCACCCTAAGCCATATAGTTCCCTGTCCACTCGGTTTCGATCCCCGTGCTCGCGCTGGGGTCAAGCAGGTGACCTATTGGTAAAAGTGCCTTGCGTGCCAATAAATGCCTAGCAGTATTAATCACATAGGAGCCCTCACTCTGTGAAGAGGTCAATGCTTTAAAGGGCACCCAGAGAGCTGCCTAAGACTGAAATACAGCCAGGGCATCTTTCCGGTTGAATGTACCAAAAGTTTTATTAGTTCCCCCAATGAGGTCAGTCTGCCCTGCATAAATGAAATCTGTCGATATCCCATTATAGGCTTTTGGAACTTGATTGTGAGGCATCTGTCAGATGCATATTTCATTCTAAATTTAGTTAGCTGGCTGTAAGTAATGCATACATTACCAGTAGCTTATTTCCCAGTGTACACGGCTGCAGAACATCTGTTTTTCTATTAAGTGAAAGATGAAATATTAATCTGAAAGCAGATCTGGTGCGAGTCAATCACTGACAGACCGCAGTGACAGCTGCTGTGAAAGTAACACCAGCATGTCAGGTGTCTGCCTCGATACATCTGATCACGACATCAACACACACTGTAGCACAGAGCCAAAACATGAATGGGTTCACCGGATCAAATGGACTGTTTTATTAACTCGGTCGATCTAAGCTGGTAATTGGAGAGCAGTTACAGTTAGAGAAATGGAGTGTTGATTTGGTCAGAAGGAAGATGCTCACGTCCTAAAATTCACCTCAGTGCTACAGTTTGGCTGTTAGCTGCAAGTACACACAGAAAAGCATGGGTTGTGAACTGTAGATCGCTACAGCACCCACTTTTCAACATTATCAGCCCACTGAATGACTGTTATTACCTGTCATCAGGAGCATAGACTTGAGCTAGTATGGCCCTACTCTGTGTACTATATAGAGTGCCCCAGAAAAAAGTCCAGATAATGAGTTAGTATTTTTGCACTCCCAGTTCCCTCATCTCAATGTCAATGGGTTTTTTGAATGGGTTTTGGTTAGATGCCTGTAATAAGGTTTGTGGTTAACACAAGCTTATAAGACTTTCACGTTTTGTTCTACAATAAAAATTGCATCAGTAAATACAGCACTCATGAACTTTGAAGCTTTTATGTGTCTTAAAAAAGGCGGTTGATAACAAGTGGCTAAATTAGACAATAGAATGTCATCAAGCCGAGCCGTGCCGAAGAAAGCTTTTCAGCCTTGTTGTGGCATTAAGTTACGCTAGCATAGTGTTGTTTGTTTTTAGCCCGATATTAGCTTTTTACCTCTGGCAATTACATTTGGGCTTCAAAAATCCTAAAAGTGTTGTTCATTTGTGAAGATTATCTTGCTGATCACAACATGTAAGTACCATCAACAAGCATATTCCCTGCTATATTTCAAAATTCAATGGAAAAATCCCATAGGCTTTTTTGACAAGGGAACCAGGTCGATGCTAACCTTTGTGCCAGCCTACAGAAAAATATCATCTCTGGGGCATTCACTTTATGTTTATTTTTAGGTGCCGACCTCTAGTGGCCACAATAATTATGATGGGAGTAAAGGAGGAAGACAGGTGACATAGTTTAAACAGCAACAAGGTGTAAAATGTAAAGAGGACATTGGGATGAAAACAACTAAAAATCAACACTGACTTATTTTAAGTTGTGTATGTGAGTTAACTAATGTAAATTGCTTAACTTACACCACATACATAACATAAGCTAATTTATGTACTTAAGTTGCCTAACAAATGACTTATTCAACATGATCTTTTCCAAACCTGTCATTTTGGTGCCTAAACCTTACCAAATTGCATCTGTTTCACAACATTAACCACATCTTTAAATTATGTATCCTCATATGATATCTTACAAAAATGCACACACAACAGTTTGTATGATATCCTACAAATTAGCATCACAAAAATGGCATTAGGTACTTAGCGTACAGTTATGTAATTAATGTTTACTTACAGAGGTTATGTTTAGGCATAAAAGTTGCTGTGGTTAGGTTTGGGAGATGAACATAGTGAGGATGTAGCTTAAAATGACTGTGTGGATTTTTATGACCCATCCACCACCCCCACTTGCCTCTTTACAAGACCACTCAGTACTGACTCATGTTTACTTTTATCAACGGAGTGGTCACGTGATCCCAGCCGTGGAAAAAACGTAGGATATGCACAAATTTGCGTGCATTATGTTTCATAGGAATAAGAAAGTATGACAACAGCCTGGTTTAAAAATGTATGAGGACGTTAGGGTTGGATGTGCACCTCCTGGCCCACTGGTGGGTGCAGTTTGCCCCATGTGAAGTATTATAATGGTAGCACTAACAACTGATAACGGCCATTTAATGGGTTGATAACATTCAAAACAGTTGCACGTGGGTGGTTTCAGTCAGAAAGAACAGAGACCAAAATCAACATGGATAGCATGGCTGGGTAATGGAAATGAGAAAAACACTGATGGCCATAATTTTCAGCAAAATTAGTCATCTGCGTCAGCTCAAAGTCATTCCCATCTACAACTGCCTTAACAGATGTGCACAATCAATATAATGAATGCTTCACATTTTCTTTCTCTCTGTCTGCCTGCTGAGCATGCTGGATGAGTAGAAATCACGCATTTGGATAACAGGACTTCTGATGAGCTGCGTGTGATGTAATGTAGAAATAGAAGAATGGTAAACAAAACCAATTTTTCAATTTTTCTCCGTCCAAAGAAAAGTCCAATGACCCTTGGACAGCATATGGAATAGATTGTGCACTAATTACCAAACACACCATCTACCTATTGAATGTATCAATCCATTGGATGAATTCATTGAACAAACAGAGATCCATACTATGCAATTATTTCCCTCTAAATAGCCCCTGTGAATACTTGAAAAGCTAATTGTATGTCAATACAGCTCAAAGGCGAATTCTATTGACACACGGCATTTGAAGAATTTAGTGTTTTGCTCGGTTGCCAGGTGACGGGCACTAGACCTTGGCTGCAGGCGACTGTATTGAATGTTTCTCATCATCTAGAGTAATAAGCATTGCCATGTTTATTTTAAGATGATGTGAAATATTGTGATCTCAAACAATAAAAGCATATGCATTTTGCACTTTAGCGTTAATAAATCATCACATATAACATTCATTTAGAGCGAGAGTTCAATTAGACTTTTCATAATGACACCACTTCTACAGTCGTTGCAGCCTCCACATTGCTTTTTAATGTTGTGTAACGCCAGGATGTATACAGCAGGGAAATTGCTTTATGGGTTGTGATACAAAAGCCATATAAGTTTAAGGCACAAACTAGTGAATTAGTATGAAATCCACAATTTGATTAGAGAACAGGAAAGAATAGTTTCAACCTGCACCCTGAGCTGTGCTGGTCTAAATGCATGTCTCACAGTTGTTTCCTACCTATTTAAAAAAAAAAAACAGACTATGTTGTGGCAGAGGGCACTAGCAACATTTCTTTCTTGACACGATACAATGCAATGTGTAGGAAGTTCTTAAGAGGACACAGACCTCAACCAAGGCTGCAAAATCTTTTTTATCCTGTGTACTGAAATAATCAGCCCAGTTGCCAGAATCAAATTTTGGCATTGTATGTTTCTGCAAACCACAGATACAATTAATTTGTACATTTTGTATGTATTATATCAACATTTCTATAGTGACATTTTTTCAAATTATATGTTGAGGAGGAGGGGATGGTGGATGGTGCGGGTCCTTGATGAGTAGGCTGCCTAACAGCAGACAGCAGCTGTCCACTGTTTGAGACTAGTTAGTTTGGGATTTTTGACATGGGGCTGTATGAGAAACTTATATATAATCAGTGTATTACATGCAGTAGCTGGCAGTCAGCGCACTCCTAGTTTGCAGAAACAGATAGGAATGCGCACCCCAAAGTTCAGCATTATCCTGCTGTATAGAGGGATTGATATCAAAATATGTTTTAGCCACTTTAAAAAGGCCTAAAGAAGGGGACACGGTGATGATTTTTAATCAGAAATTTCATAGTGTCAGTATTTTGTAAAAGCACCCAATAGTCAAGCCTACAATATTGGTGCAGTACTGATATCAAGGTATTTGGTCAAAAATATTAAGATTTTTTTCTTTTTCTCCATATCGCCCAGCCCTAACTGTACCACTTTTTTTGTTACCTTTTTCTTTTTTTGATATTAGTCTAACAAAAGAAAAGGAATGAAAACAAAACAAAAAAATTAGTAAAACAAAATAAAATGAAACAAAAATAAAATAAGATGCTTCGGAGCATTTGTTTTTCCACATATGCAGAAATAAGTGACAAAATCCAAATAGAAAAAAATGGCTTTATTCTACATGTCTTGTTTTGGCAGGGGGAAAAAAAGTGAAAAACCCAAGTCTTTTTTTTAACTTTTTAACATTCAAACATCAAATAACATCTAATAACCCCAGTCCCCCCTGTCCTCTGATAAATTAAGAACGCTCCCTCATGCAGTCTGCATCGCCCACATGACCCACTCACTGTATCACTGTCTTTCGTTGTTCTGAGGACACCGGGACAGCTGCACTGTACGTCCCCGCAGACTTCTCTTCAGGCCAGACTGTGTTTCCTGACACGGGCAGAACTGTCCCCTCTCTTGAGCTAAAGATGCTTGGACATTAGCATACACAGGTTGTCACGGGTAAATGAATGACAAGACTTTCATCTCCCTATGTGTCAGCCTCGCTTAGCGGTGACACGGTTCAATGTGCCCGCAAAGTGCCACTTTGGTTGCCTGTGGAACCAGCGTGCGATTGAAACCCTGCCTCACAAAGATTACTTAATAAATAGAATAATTTCACCATCAATATTATCCCAGCTTTGTGACAATGTCAAAAGAGAGCAAGAAAACAACCAATCTATATTTGTTATGAAAGTTTGCCATCCTCCCAGTGTTGCGTGCAGCCATTTAAACCCTAATGAAAAATGGAGGTATGTTTTTGTACACAGAGGAGGGGTTTGTTTCTGATTTCACATGTTTTTATTGCTTGGAATTTGTATTGTGCACTGATTTCCTGCTGTTTTTTTCCTCACATTTGAGTTATGACACTGTTGGTCATGGTGAGGTTTTAATATTTGACAAATGCACACACACATATTTTTACAGGTTCATGCAGATATTGTTGCTAAACTCAATAACTGTACAAAATCATAACCCCCGATAGTTGGAGCAATGTCAATTAATTTTTGTTGGGCCTATTTAATTCTCATTAAAGAATTAAATGTGCAAAAGGCCTCACTTTGCAGAGAGAAAATTTCAAACATGAATATTTTATGAGACCTGTCTTGTCCGTCTTGATGACTGTGACTAGTTCTGCTCGCAGCTGCTCTAAATTTCCACAAAGCCACCCGTGATCCAGCCCCCCGAAAAAACTTCTGACACCCTGTCCTCAAAAATGGATGACATCTTGATTCCCCGGTAATGAAATCATCACTGGGATATTGCGGACGGTTTTAATTCTGATTAAAAGTCATTTTTTAAAAGAGATGACCTCAAACATCTCACTTCTCTCATCTCCGCTCTAATTCTTCATTTCCCATTGCTCGGAGCCGAAGTCCTGAGTTGGCAAAATTCCGCTCGCGAATAGGAGACGTTTATCAAATTTCTCCATTAATCTGATGTGCGGGCCTTGATTAAAATGCTACCCCACACAGACAACGCAGATGCTCAAAGTGCAGACTTATAGGAATATACAGATTGATACAGATGTGCTGTGCGCCTCTACCTTGTTTGGACGCAGAGGGTGGCTGCGGAGGGAATCGATAAAGGGAATGCTCGGTGATCGGGGGGGTCGGCTTTTGTCTTTAGTGTTTATCCTGACTCAGCGCAAAGTCAAAAAGGCAGCATGTGACCGAAGGGAAGACTGATGTGCCGAATACCCCCCTCCTCTCCATTTTCCTCCTCCCTCCTCTTGGTATCTGACGGTCAGGGATTCCACAGAGCGAGCAGAGATTGATTCTCTCCCCACCCAGAGATAGGGCTTGTTTTTCACATGGGGTGATATGAGACTCTCAGAGAGGGTCGGCTGAGGTTGGTGGGTGGGTGGGGGGAGGGGGTATTGTGCAGGGGCAGTGGGATTGGTATTGGTGGAGATGACAGGATGGTGATGTGGGGATAGGCAGGACTGATTGGAGTTGAGAAAGAAGTGAAAAACTGAGACAGAGATGGAAAAGCAGTCTTGCTCCCTGAGACCGAAGGGATTGGCCCGCTGCCTCATTCCAACCGCCCTGCGCCCCGAGACTCCTCTCCGGCCGTCTGCTGTTGCTTCTGGACAAGTTGTCCTCCGGCGTATAGATCCGCTGTCTTCTAATGCTGATTGATATTAATCAAATTGTCTTTGACTGACACAGCGGGGCCAAGAGGCACGATTTTTTAACCCAAAAGGCAATTTTCTAAAATGGGCCCGGGTTGAAGTCTGCAGGCGTTCTTGCCGACTGCTCCTGCCAGGGCCACTGACCCCTGGATAGCACATGTAATGGATGAGTACATATGCCTTGTGCTGTCTCCCTCTCTCTGAGCGGAGGAGACATGAACTAATTAATTACGGGGGATGTTGGCCAGGCTGGACGCTGACACGATCGTTGTGGCTGTGTGGTTATTGACTACTCCGCAGAGAGAAAGTTGCTCATTTAGCACTGTGTTGCGAGCCTGGGAGGTCACTGATCATTGTGGAAGGAGCATATGCTCTGTGTTTGTCTGTCTCTCGGCTTGTGTTTGCTCTTGTCACATGCAACACGGATCGCACGATCTCAGATGTGTGCGTGGTAATAATTGCATGATGTAATCCATGAACACATTTGCACCTGTCACTTTTTACTCGCAGCGCCACTATTTTGGTGTTGCAGGAAATCGAAGCCGGTTATAATAAGCAGCGTTTATTTCTCCAAGCTCAAGAGCAGTTGTGGACATTCCAAGTGCATGGCAAGTAGAGTAGATTAGAGGGTTATGCCCTTGAACATCTCTGGTTCTCTGTATTATTCTGAAAATATAGATTACAGACTCGGGGTCAGGGAGAGCGCCACAGGAGACTATAGAAAACCACTGCAATCATCTCAGCCAGTCTCCAGCCCTGATTCACAGATGCTTTTGAAATTCTAATGCGCGCCAAGATGGATGTGGAAAAGTACTCAACTGCAGCTTAAAAACAGATAAATTATGATGGCTATCCTTTTACAAAACAGATTGCCTTAATGGCGCGGCCTAACTGTGTCGTGGCATACAGTGTTTCCACTTTAAATGGCGCACCTCAGAGACCTGTCACGGTGCTGCAGATCAACCTTGTTCTTTAGGGGAGGAGATGCTTTTCTAATTGCTTTGGCTTTTGCCTTTTGCCTTTTGGACCTCACGCAGGCGTACCGTTTGGCCAATGAGAGGCTGAGGAGGAAAGGTCTTCTGGGAGATGAGTTAGACAAGTGATACGAATATTGTCAATGGGAGAGGTTAAGGTGGAGTCTGTGATTGTGCTGTTGTTTTATTTATGAGGGTTAACATAAGGCTAGGATTCATGGTGGGAACAGAGTATAAAAGTTTTACTTCTCTGACAGGTATCGATGCCCAGTTCTGTATTAATACTTCCAGTTTTAAAAGAATTGGTAATTTGTTAAGAGACAAGTTTTAAATTCCATTCATCGATCCTGAAAGAGAACTTTGGACCTACTGCTCTTTAATCTACATTGCCTGTTATGCATGCATCAAAGCACATGCATAGTATTTGTAATAAGGCAGACCAGAGCTGGGGCTCAAAAGTGTGGCTAAGCAAAGTTATACTTTGAAATCTAATCATGGCACAGACATAATTTCATTCCACCGAAGAAGTCTGTCAAACATGATGATGTCTCCAGTCATTGTCAGAATGATCCAGAACCTCCAGCACAAGTCAAAACAAACAAAAGACATTAAACTTTTATAAGAGTATTTGTTTTTATTTCTTTTATTTTATAAAAGAATCAAAAACACTTTTGACATCACTTTTAACTTTTTTATAACAGTCTATGTAAATCTGAAACATATCGCTGGTTTGCTCTCATCATATTTTGTGTACTTTTACTCAAATGATATGCCAAGAATCAGGACCAGGATTCAGTGAGAAGGTAGAAGATAGGTGACATGGGGTTGGATTTTTACTCCTCTCCTATCGCATGTCAGAGTAAAATTCCTTTCTTGTCCAGTCACATTTCTGAGTTGTTTTCAAATGCCAAAAAAATAGTGTTTATTTATATTTTTTTAAATAACAACTGCATATTTAAATAAAAGCTAAGCTTTTCAATTAACAACGGTATACGGTACAGTGAAAATAGCTATATTATACATATTTGTTATCTTACAATATTTTATAGTATCTTTTTGTATTGTAATTGTAATTTTTCTATTCCATATCTATGTTCTTGACTGTTGCAATATTGGACCTTAAATTTCCTCTTAATATGTTTATCGTTTACTATTTACTATAACTAAAACAACAAGTACTAGCCAGTCGAAAAGTGGGTCAGGCCATTTTCTTGCTATCCTAGGAACATAGAAGTATAATAATACCTAGATACCAGATCCCAAGATGGCACCTTTTCATTCTAATGAAGGTGCTTGCCTGGCGCATGTGCCAAAAAAAAATTCTAGCTTCCCGTGTACTTACATGGTATGTGACCTACTGAATATTCGCAGTTGTGTTTCTCCCGCTCTTTCCGCCCACAAGTTTCTGCAAGGCTCATTGACTTTACATTATGATGATGTCACAGATGTTTAAATAGCTTTTCTCAGCTTGAGGAAGGTTTTACAAATATAAAACCACCATGGCTCAAAAAATCATCATAGAAGGGTTATAATTGACCATGTTTACAAATAGAGATGTCCTGTGACCAGTTTTTTTTATGACTGGCAATTTTTATTTTCTCATATTCAAATTAAACAAACATACTATGGTC
This sequence comes from Plectropomus leopardus, assembly GCF_008729295.1. Classification (NCBI taxonomy): domain Eukaryota; kingdom Metazoa; phylum Chordata; class Actinopteri; order Perciformes; family Serranidae; genus Plectropomus; species Plectropomus leopardus. The sequence continues at coordinate 6,619,301 of NC_056479.1, read as the reverse complement.
TAACAACAAAAAAAAAAAAAAAAAAACCCAACCCACCCATAAACTACGAGGGGTCAACCTTCTACCATATGACTTATTTCTCACTCTGTTAAGAGAAAAACAATACGGATGGACACCTTAGGAAACACCTTATTAATAAGATCAAGGGATCAATTGCATTAAATGCTCCCAATAATAAAAATTTTAAAGAAAAAAATAGATAAATAAATAAAATATAAGATAAAAATAGAATAAATAAATCAATTTATTAAGAAAGAAAAAAAAAACTGTAACCAGTTTTATAGAACTTTACAATTTTGGTGCATGGGGAAAATTCTTTTAGGGCTGTGGCGAATTTGTTCACCGCAATACCGTAGGTGGCCACCAGGAAAAATTGTAAGCCAGGCTTGAGTTGCTTTCCTAGGGGCCTGCAGAGGAACCACAAATATGCCTGATGCTGACTTTTTTTCTGTCCCATCCCAGTCAAAAGAAGACTGGTGAAACTGACCCCCCATTTGGGAATCCCATAGGAATTCTGAGACCAAGAGAATTTCCCAAAAAATGTCAGCCTCAGCCTCTACTAGGCAGACCAAAAAAAGAAGCTCCTCTAATGCTTCAGAATAATTGTCTCTCTTCAATAATTAAAACATCTTTAACTGTTGTTTCTGTTAGTTAGAACGCATATCAGAGTAGCTCTCTTTGCCTCTCAACAAAAGGAGGAAGCAGCTTCAACACACGGCTCAATTAATACAAAAAACTGTTAATAAATTATACCTTTAGCATCTTTTCTCTCTCTGCTGTCATAAATCCAATAAAACTAAGGTCCTGTGGGTCTCCTCATAATAGATGAAGACAAAGCTCCCCCCCGGGACCAATTAGACCATCAGGAAATTACTATCTATTGGATTGTGTACCATTAGAAAAATCATATTGAGGATCTTTTCAACAAACACTTGTCAGGAAAACGTGATCTAAGTGATTCACATGAGACCAGGAGATTTTATACTTGTGGATATCGTCTTTATTTCTTTACAGCGCCCCAGTTATAGTGATTGCCAGTTGCACGGGGTATTTGCTGTGAACATCAGTGTCCATGTAATAAGCCGGGCAGTATCAGAATCTAACAGCTGATGGAGAAGAAGTGACAGTCGCCTTTTTTCCATCTCCAGCTGATGGCGGTGACAGTGATGCTCCGCAGACAGGTGACAGGAGGGAATTGGCAGGTGCACCTTGTTGCAGTTGTTTGGGGGTGAGCTGAAGTTGTGGGTGGCGTGATGATCCTCTGCCTGGCCAGAGGGAGATGGCAATTCATACATTTTTAATGGTTGTCTGGGGGTGCTTACGCAGCTCCTCGTTACTGCCCATCCAACCTGTCATGGCACCGGGCCCACCAGCCCGAGCAACAGGCCCTCCTTTAGACACCTCAATAATTTAGTGCATGTGTTTACAGAACGTTGACAAAGTCAAGTGCACTGGCCCCTGTATACATCCCAGGATGAATAATACATGTGGCCGATTCAGGAATGTGCCTAGCGGTATGGAAGTTCAGATCTACCACACATAAGCAGAGTAAATGTCCTGACATTTCAAATATCCACTGTGCTGAAATGTGCTGAACGCACAGAACTGCTCAGACTCCCCGTGAAGAGGGAGAGTTGGTTAGGAGGTGGTGGTGGTGGTGGTTGGGGAGCGCAGTTAGTGATAGTGGGAGGAGTGAGGATTGTACTCCAGAAATAAAGAGTTCCTCTCTGAGAACAATGGCCTGAAACAAACCCTGCATGGCCACAGGCTCTTTGACGGGATCTCACTTGTTTGATGCCTCCATGCTTTTATCTGTTGTTTGAGGTGCTTAGGAGAATTACAGACAGTGAGAACGTGTGGGTGTTATGTTAAGCCAGAATTACATTTTTTTTTCTCGTTTAAGACTGGGAGTCCAAACTATGATCCCAGGAGGATGAAGAAAAGATGAGGAGCTCTGGGGAAGGAAGACAGGAATCTACATCGCTTGTTTTTCCTCCACTTTTTTTCTTCCCCTCTCCCATCAAATGAAGTGTTGGAATCTCATCAGGAGTGAAACGATGACTAATCAATTTTTTACAGTCCCCCCGGTGCAACAGCCTAGGACAAGGAAAAGCCTCTAATTTTACTTGTACTTAACAAATGCATGAGTGTGTTGGAAATGGGACAAACAAAATGACTGTTATGAATGATGCTTGTGTAAGTAATCCACGGGCCTGAATCAGTAAACAGTGTCCTCCTGTTGCTTTTTTATCCTTTCTCTCCTAAAAATAACAATCAACACGGAGGTATTACAACTTTGGAAGCCACTGCACCATTTTACAGTGGACAGGGATGTAAACCACCTCCCTTCGGTCCCTCCCAATCAGCGTGATTTTTATGCACGCCATGACATGTGTGCAATGCAGTGGATCACATTTCAAATAGAGTTATTTGCAAGGAAGACATTATGCAATATTGTGTTAGACCTGTGTACACTACATACGCAAACATAAACAGACATTGCTTGCATTTTGTTTTCCCCAGGCGGCATCGGTGTTTCTGAAATGAAGCAGACAGCAAACATTTCCTGTTTGTTACATTGTAGGTATTATTCCATCTCTTCTGGTGCAGACGCCTCAACCGCTGTTAGAGGCTTAAAAAATACACACCACCACAATCCCTATAAGTACTCCAAGCCTAATGAATCGCATAATTCAGATTTAAGTTTTGTCAACAGTTTGGGAAACAAACTGCTTCAAAATGTGACTCTTTTTCAATTTTACAACTTATATTTGAATATCAGGGCAGGTAAAACAAGGACTGTTGCCCTTTGCAAATTTCTATATTTCTAGCTTGCAAGGCTGAGTTACCATCCAATCAAGCACTACAAGCAACTGCCTGGGGCCCCAGACCCTGAAGTGCCTCAAAGCCACCAGAATCACTGCATATCTGTAAGTTTAAATTGATTAATTGAAAATGTGTGCTTGTACGCAAGAGTGTGATTGTATCCAAATTCAAGGCATATTGCTTTCTTAAAGGGAAAGTCCACCCCAAAATCATACAAATCGTGTATTTCCTCTTACTTGTATTGCTTTTCATCAGTCTAGATGTGTTTGGTGTGAGTTGCTGTGTGTTGAAGATATCTGGCCATAGACCTGTCTGCCTTCTCTCGAATATAATGGGAATAGATGGTAGGTGAACCTAACTACATTCACCAACCATACTATACCAGATGTAAATGTTAATGGCATACACCTGGGTTGAGCTGTAATGTTGGCTAACTCAGTAAAAATTCCTGAAATCCTCGTCGGGCGAATTGTGAAAGACAAGCACAGTAATGCGGTGGGCCGATACAGTTCAGGGGAAAGAAAATAGTTCATACATGAAACTTCCTCCATCAAAGTTTGTGGATTATCTTGAGTAACCAGGTTGTTATTTATAGAAAGAGACATTGCTGTTGAATTTTTCAAATAGATATTTTTTTGGCACTTCGAGGACCACAAGCCAATTTCTATATAGTTTCATTATATTCAGAAAAAAAATGTATTTACATGTACCTTGGTGATCCTATTACATGTGGACAGCTCTGTGGTCTGCCTGTTCACACCTGGCATGAGAATGCATCTCGGGTGACCATTTGTGATCCGATCTCACTTCCTTGCTCTATGCAAATAAACATACATCATTTCCGTTTGCCAAGACCAAATGTGTTATTGTTTTTGACCAGCTGGAGGCAAAAATTCATATCCCGTGTCTTTTTATAACCGTAACCATTTTCCCTCCATCTTGTTCAATACGTCTACTTAAATCACAGGGTGGCTATGTGAATCATCCAGTTTTTGTTGTTCTGATTCTTCTGCCCAAATAGGACAGCTTGTTTTGTGTGTAGTCTGTCCATGAGAATCCATTTTTGTTGTTGTTGTTTTGGCTTCTTCTTCTTGAGTAGGTGTTCCTTCTGTGTGGTAAAGCACACAGTAGTGTACACACTGCTGAAAGAATGAGGCCACCTTCGAATGTTGTCTGAGCAATTGGATCTCAAGATGCACTGAGGACGTATTGGCATTGGGTGCCGTCCCACACGTACTTAGAGCTGTCCACTTGACCACTCAGGACGCATTTTAATACCAAGTGTAAACAGGGCCTGAGGCCAGCATTTGGTATGGAGCCCCATCATCTTTTGGGACTTTGGGGCTTCCGTAATTTAGAAAGAGCAACACATCATGTCAATAAAGTGTCAACATCCATATCCTTCAGCAAAACAGATCACAGTAGACTGACCTGCAGGGACACTGGCTGTAGGGTAATATAGGGTGTTTGTTGGGGAGTATTTGCAGAGGAGGAAATATACATTCACACACATGTAAGCGCTGCATTCACCTGGGGGGACATGTTGACGGGAGCTGACTCTTGATTGAGGGGCTGTCCCTCTCTCCCTTTGCAGATTTATGACTGAGAGGATTTGTGTCCAGTCTAACTTATCTTGCTGATAGACAGCCTTGTAGATTTCCTCAGAGTGGATTTATGTTCCGTGGGCACTGGCATTATTTGGGTAGTGCTCTGCACCTCACATATCCCCATTTTACACTTTATTTGAACTTTAGATTTCCACACGGCTGTGTCGTCCTCCTCTGAGTGGCTCTCAACCTGCAGCCATTTACTAGAAATGTAATTATTTATGCTCCAGTGTAGAGAAAAGATTTTATAAGGAGTCTCACATTTTATCTAATTTTCCCTCGTCTCTGAAGATGGCCGATAATGGTGTTGAATTTCTAGCGATGCCATATATGGAATATTATTTTACTACATTATTTTAAAGTCAGTGTGATTTATGGGGCCCAGACTCAAGACGTGATGATCGTAATTAATCTGAACCGTCGTGAGAGAGAAAAGGCCAACCACTGATCTGTACACGGCATATGGCTGTGGGATCTTATTCTCCCTGCACCAAATCTCACTGCTTTCACCTGAATCAGCACGTTTGGCTTCCCTGTGCAAGGGTGCTCCGCCAGATTCCAGTCATCCAGCCATCACTCTTTAACACCTATGTCTGTTCATCCATATGGTTGAAAGGGTCTGATCCGCCCCCCAAAAGATACTCCATTTTTTCCATCTATAGCAGTAAAAATGCATCTTTTAGATTAAATTTGAAAGCAAAAACTATCTTTTATGACTCCTTATTGTAGACATTGTTTGGCAGGAAACAGGCAGCACTATATTTTTTAGTTTGCATGCCCCAGACAGAGAGACTGCCTCATGTGTTGACCTCCTCATACCGAGCACATTTGCAGAAATAAAACTCATCTGAGCCTCAGACTGGCAGACAAAGGAGACACTAGTAGCTGGAGAGCTGGAAAGACAGAGAAAATTCTGAGTAATATTGATCTTAGTTAATTAGATTCCTATCTAGTCTCTGGGGACTGGTGTTCCGGCAACACATTTTAGAGTGAAGAAAGTGGCTGAGAGATATACCAGTATATGAACTCAGTTAATTTAATTTCAAAGCCCCGAGTACAAAATGTGATTTGATTATTGGGAATATTTTTCATGTCTAATTACAATTTCTCTTTTCGCCCCTAAAGTTTATCTAAACTTTTTTTTCCCCCTTCTCGGTGAATCCTAATGAATCTCAGTCCTTGTTTAGAACTAATGACCAAGTGTTTATCTCCCCACCCCAGCTCTCCACCACCAAATCCCTCCCCATGCATTTCAGTAATTCAATATGTAGTGCAGAAAAATTAGATTTGAAATTGAACGCTGATATTGTTAGTTTCTCCACTCATTGAAACTAAATGAATTTGCACATTGAATCGCTAATTAGAAGGTATTTTATTTCACTTTACCTCAAGTTGACGCCTGTGCAATAAAATATGATATTGTAAAGGTAAGTCCAATCACCAGTTCTTGTAGATGCATTTAGTAAAATATGAGCAGGTTCCATTCAAATGAAGCAAAAGAGCATTATGTATGCTTTCAGCCTCACACTTCAGTTTTGTCAGTAGATTGAAGTGTGATGGTTTCACTTCATCTCTGTCTATGCTGTGCTCTCTCCAAGACTAATTTAATGTGTATTATATTGCTGTGGGTGTGTTAAAAACATTATTTACTTTCAATTAAAGTGGCCACAATTAATTTCATAGTATTTGTATCACAGAGAAATGTTTAAATATTGATAATATTAAACTTAAATTATCCACTTTTGAATGAAAAAAAAGGTTTCTGTGGTAAACAAACCCTTATTAGGTAAAAGAATGGGTACAGACAGTTCCACTGCAGTATATGTCACATAAGGATGCAAGTGTTCCCTTGGGGATTTATTTTAAAAAAAAATTCAACCAACACATTTGAAGTTATATTGTGGGGAAAAAACGTAAACATAAATTTTCTATTCCAATTTTCCTTTTTTTTTTTAAGGAAAAAAAAAGACCACATTTTGTTTGTTTGTTTGTTTTAATTAAAACCACATTTGCAGTAATATTATGGGAAAAAAAACCTTAAACTTACTTTTTTCCCCCCAATTTTTTCCCTAAAATGACCAGAAACAAAGGCCCCCACTTTGTCACTGTAGACTGATAGCCCTCTGTTGATGATATAGGAACAAGTCTACGTGTGTGTGAATGTGTGCATGTGTGCATGTGTGCATGTGTGCGTGTGTGTGTGATGGCAGGGGGGAGGGGTCATGTTGGGAATCAACGGCCTGACGTCCCGGGGCCACACACCAGGTCAGCGGCTTTCATGGCTGATCTGTTTGTCATAATGGCTTTTAAAAGGTCACGTGTTGATTAAAATGACTGATGGTTAAAAGCATCCGTTGGTAACCCTCCCACGCACGTGCACGCACATATCCGCAGGTCATGTCCAACGGTGTATAGTGCCATTTGTTATGGATGGATGCAGAGAGGGCTGCAGATAGATGAATTAGTGGAGTAGGTCAGGCAAATATATGAAAAGCGCCACACTCTGTTGAAATATCGCCGCATTCTTCTCGTGTCACTTGCCACAGCGGGCGTGCATGTGAAGGATTTCTCAGTAATATGGTCAAAAGCAGAGATACAGTACGAGCAGGGGAAGAGAGACGTGTAGCATTAGCACTCTCTGAAAAGGATTATCCATGTATTCTCCTCACACTTGTCACCATTTATCTCTTACACATTATTTTTGCGCTGCTCCGGCCCTCTCCTACCAGATTCTGGCTTTGCTGCGAGGCAATTGCTCTCTTGCATCGCTGGGGAATTCATTGCACTGCTCTGCTAGAGATCCAAATGTATTACTATGAGGGTGTTGTGAGTGGCTGGCTGCATAGGGACGTACCTGTGTCTCACTTAAACCCACCATCCCTCCAGCCCCTTCCTGAGCAGCTCCCCGCCCCCAGGCATCTCGTTGTATGGGGGCTATAATTGTTGCTGTAAATTCTGCCGCTCCCCTACGCCCCTGTCTTAACCGCCCATTACACATGGTTCACTACGGCCCTTGTTGATTGCAGCTGTCAAGAAGGGCAGATTTATGCACTCTGGCTTGGAGATGGAGGGATAGAAAGGAGGAATGAGAGAAGGGTGATTAGGGGGAGGCGGGTTTATTGGGTGAGCCCACGCTTGACCCCTCCTCCATCTCGGTTTACCCTCGCTGGCGTAGGTGAAGATGAGTGAGGCTGATCAGCCAGAGCGGCCCCGGCATTGGAGGACTTGGTCCAAGCCTGCAAGATGGAGGGAGAAACAAGTGCTCTAAAGTGGGCTGGTGATGAGATCTGGGCCCGATCCGTTGAGCTTTGTTGTGTGTGTGTGTGTGTGTGTGTGTGTGTGTGTGTGTGTGTGTGTGTGTGTGTGTGTGTGTGTGTGTGTGTGTGTGTGTGTTTTCTGCTGTTCACACACACATACACACTCCTGCCAGCCTCTCAGACACCCTGTCCTTTCTCAGAAAACACCACTTGTGTAACAAAGGCTGCTAATCTGTTGAGTACAGCAGCGAGCCCAGTGTGGAGGAAAAGCACTTCCTCAGCCCATCACAGAGTCCGCTGTGGTCACACTCTAATCCACTGAGCCATCACAGCACTAAAATAAACCATTATACGCTGATAGGTCCTCTGCTCTACTCTGCTCCACTCTGTTCAGCTCCACTCTGTTCAGTGCCACGGTGCTGTTATGAAGCAACAGAAAACTAATCGGTTACAACTGATTAATTGTAAAATCAAATTGTAAGTGAATATAGCAAATAGTTTTTGGCTGGAAGTTTTCAAATATGAGGATTTGCTGGATTAGTGGCATTTTTTTGTTCATTTGTTTAATTGACTGATCGAGTATAAGAAGTGAAAATCGCAGATGATTGCAACATTCACGACATTACATTATGTCATGTATAGTCATATTATGTAACGTTACTCTACATTATATGTAGTTATGTCATGATTTATGTACAAAATTTCATGAAGATAAAGATGGATGGCATGGCAGTTCCCCAAAAGTGAAGCCAAAACATCTCCATTGCCCTCTGGTGACTAGCTGCTTTATAGGTCACAAACCCCGCCCGCGCCATGTTGATGGTATCTGTCATAGGCAGAAGTGTGACTGAGTCATTTTTTGCATATCAGTAAATCTCAAGTATTTGAACACAAGTCAAGACAGGCAAGTCTCGCATCAAGTCAAAAGTCAAGTCCCAAGTCCTAAACTTTGAGTTTCAAGTCCTAAACAAGTCATAATGTGCTCCTTACCATAAATAATGCTATTGTAATAGCAGAGTGATAATATTACAGATTTACATAAATCATACATTTGTATTTATCTTATTAAAACAAGTTTGTTTAAATAAGTGCAGCTGAGTTTAATAAAAACAAATAGCTTTGACTTTGCTCTAACATATAGCACTAGGGCTCTTGTTGTATTTATCTCATCCCAAAGTGGAAAAATATGAATAACTTTCACTTCCCAAAATAGCTTGGGGGAAGATAGCAAGTATTTCAAGTCAAAAGGCTTAAGTCCAAGTGATGTCACGAGTTGCAATTCTTCTTTTGATTTTCTAAATTCTAAAGTTATCAAATCTGTGACTGTCATGTTAAATGTATGCTATATGCTCTTATATTTTGTTTGATGTTATTTAATGTCACGCATAATTATGTCTTTTATGATTTGCTAATTTGTTGAGGTGAGGTTAATCTTAAACTCTCTTGTGTTTTACCCTGTTATGTTGTGTCTTGATGTATTTCTCATCCTATTTTGTCCCACTAGTGTCTTTTAAACTGATCCATCCACAGCTGCTGTTTGTTAGATAGTGATAGATAGTGCTTGTTGCCCAGTTGGCAACATCACTGTAACGCAGCTAAATGTGCACAAGTCTCTAAGTGGTCCCTAAGTTGTCCTGCGGGATGATGGGATGCCATAGTAGCAGCAGTAATGGAATTACAGGAAAGACCCTGCCCTGGTCGCACTGGTGAAAGGTACAAATGGAGGAGGAGATGGAGAGAGGAGAGAGAGCCGGAGCTAACACACCAATCTACACTATGGCACTTATGAAATTACCCGGCTCACCTTCTTTAGACCAAGGAATCAATGGCGCTCATTAATCATTCACACAGTCTTAGGAGGGAACCATAACTGTCATAAATGGTAATTTTGTTTGATCATTACAATCCTTTTCATTGGGATAAACAGACAACATTATTCATCAGCAGAAAGTATAAATATTCATGACACGAACACATTCTGACATTCTGTATACAGAATAGCAAGCGACCTGCAGAAAAAAAATATACATATATTATGTTTATGTATACTTTCCGCCGAGGTGAGTATATCCAGATTATATTGATGTGATTCCCCTGCATGATGAAATAATTTACAAAACTGATTAAGACAAAGGCTAATGTTTACGAGGCATATGTGGCTGAATGCGAATGCACCCGCGCAGCCGCTGTCATGTGCAAGATAGATGATAAGCTTGTCTTTCAGCAACATGGAAACATCGGAGGAAGTCGAGAATTCTGTGGCGCTGTTTGCAAACGAACAATACGTCACCTTCATTTCATTAGCCGCCGAGAGCGTCAAGCACTTTGAATTTTTATTTATAGGTCCATTGCTTCCTTAGAATCATCGAAAACACAATCACAGTTACTGCTGCAATCCATATCTATCTGTTGTGTCTAAAATAAGTGGTCTGATATTACATTGTGGCGACGGCGCTTTGCTTATGAGTAGGAAGAAACAGATGGGCTATTACAGATACAGAGACGGAAGCAAATTGAGGTCATCGAGCAGGTCTTGTGAATCGCGCGTTCAAGACGTCGGGCGTCGTGTGTACAGCAGAGAGGAAAGAGTTTTGTTTAAAGAGGTGTCTTTGGCGCAAATGTATTCAGCGCATATGGAGAGGACGGGCCTCTGGGCACAGACAGCCGTCAATGGGCAGGGATAATTTGATGAATGCGTTTCTCAACCCCCCCCCCCCCCCCCCCCCCCCCCCTCCCCCACCCACCCCTTCATAACCAGATTTCTTGTTCTCTGGCTTCATTTTTGTCTCAGATGAAGTGAGAGTGGTGGAATTTGCTACATTTTGTATTCATGTTGGCGCGTCTGTGTGACCGCAGGGCCGGGTGACTTCGAAAAAAAAAAAAATCTGTGTTCAGCCTCCCTCCAGCGCTGTTTTCTCTCCTCTTTGAGCTTGTGTTGCTCAACACGGGTGTTTAGGAATGTAGCAGGAGGGGGGGCGTGTGTAATGTATGTCCTCGCATTGTGTGTGGCTGTGTTGAAAATGTAAATGATGAGCCGTCATTACAGTCCCACATCACACACGAGCGAGGCAGGTTTTTGTCTTTCTGTCTTCAGCCACAGGATCTGATCTTGTTTTCCTTTTTCCTCACAAGTGTGTCGGTGCGTGTACCACAGATGTGTGGGAGCAGCCACTGAATGCATGCTAGTCACCACCGGGGAGCGATTTAAGAGCCTTTTATAGAGATAGATCCGTCCGGTTTACTGGGCTGAAGCTGGCTACCAAGAATTGTGACAGACATGTGCCTGCTAGACCTCATACATAAACCACTGGGGTGTTTGTATGCGTTTTGTGTGTGTGTGTGTGTGTGTGTGTGTTGTTGGAGATAGCAATAGCTGTTGTATCTCCGCTCACGTGCCTTGCCTTCAATTGCCCAATCAGTCAGTGGAACCCTTCAGACAGTCTCCTCTTAATAAGGAAGCTTCCAGCCCAATTCCCACAGATAGCCTAAGTAAATCAAACCGGTGAGGAGGAGAGGAGAGCCTCTTCAATCAGGCTCTAGAGAATGGAGCCTGGGCAACTCTGGCACTCCAGACAATAAGAGAGAGGGAGGGAGGAGGAGGAGGAGATACAGTGATATCCCGTATGGTGATGACTATGCTCAGAGTGAGGTGTACTATTCATCTAGCCTCAGCCATCTTCTCAGAGCTGCATCTCTGCACCCTCAGGTCCTCTACGCTCTGCATCTCGCCGTAAAACATTCCCCATTGTAATTCATGTTATGCCGTGAGAGCCTGGGCTTTTGGTACAGGCTCGCAAGTGCATGCACCCCCCCCCCCCCCACCCACCCACCCCCCCATCCCTTCCTCCTCCTCCACCATCCAGTCTGCTCACAGCCTTATGATACGGTCCTCATGGCGAGCTGAGCGAGCCATAATACCATGTTTTGTATTCAACCCTGATAGCAGCCATTTCAGCACAGCCACAAACCAGGGGGCCCCAGCTTGCGCGTTGGTCAGGGTTCAGGTTTGGACCATTCGGGAGCAGTCCCACGTCGGCAATTTGGGCCAAGAGCGCTCCAGGCCACATGCGCCTTGTCCGTCCATCACAGGTGAAGGGAAGTTGTGGAGGGAAAAGAGGGAGCCGGAGGGCGAAGGGGAGGAGGTGGCAGTGGGGTGGGGGGGGGGGGCAAGCTGAAGTCAAAAGGCGAGGCTCTGGCATCTGCATCAGGCCAGGCCAGCAGATGTGGCGATCCTGGTCTATTTGAGCTAAAGTGATGATTAAGGGATCATGGCCCCTAAATAGACAATCCTGTTTACCCAGTTTAGGGCTGCAATCAATCCGCCACTCGCCAGATTAATTGAGACGCTTCCGATTGATTTTCTCCCCCCCCCCCCCCCCCCCCCCCGCCTTCACTTTTCCTCTCCTCCTCCTCCTCCTCCTCCTTCTCCTCTACTCCTGCTCAGCCTTCCTATCAATGACTTTTCAAACTGCAAGGCCATAATTCATGAGAGAGGGCTGCAGGGGTGGAGCAGGGAGTGCATAGGTAAGTGCATGTAAAAATGTATGACATCATGTTGCCGCCTGCCCACAGTACTCTAACGTGTGGCTTAATGTTAAAGAAGTATTTTAGTGCTGGTCTTTTCACAAAACAAGGTTCTCTATGCAGTAGAAAGACACTAATACTGTGGCATTTACTTTTGCTCAAGAGGTAAAAAACCTACAACAACCAGAATGCACTGCAATGCATCAGAAGGATAAACACTCCAGCTGGTGAATAACATAACACAAACTGACATACATCAGTTTGACACAGTGGCGGCCAGGTTGTAACAAACAATCTAATATTACAGTTAAACAGTACACTAAAACGTGTTTCTGAAAACATTTAAGGCCAGAAATAGGCAGTAACAGTAACAGAATCTTGGTTTATATTTGATCAGCATTGCCTAGTTTTACCGTTTGATCTTTTTTTTCATTTTTTATACCTCTGTTTTCATGATGCAAAAAACTGTGTGGCGCCCTCTTCCTGTTAACTGACTCTTGCTATTACAGCCAAACAGGGCACTAAAATAGGTTTCTGGAAATATTTTAGACAAGAAATTGATAATGCAATAACAGAATCTTGGTTTATATTTGATCAGACTGCTTGTTTTTAGAGTTTGATCTCAGTTTTTTTAGCCTCTGTTTTTACCATGCAGAAAACAGTATGGCGCCCACTTCCTGTTTATAAAACGTCACCTTGAGGAGAGGAAAGGGCAGTGCAGTCACATAATGTTTATTATTTATTATTTTCAATCAGCACAACCTAGATTCACAGTTTGATAAGAATTTCTTTGTGTATGCGGTGGCGGGAAATACGAAATGTTGAAGCACAGTGTGTAGTTTGAGCAAGAGCCAGAGCCAGAGAGCCAGCGAAACTCCACTGGATGACACGTTTTGTGTCAACCGGCAGATGGAGAGAAGTTTACCATAGTTAATTTACAAACACTACCAACATTGTTATGATGAAAAGCTGATTGAAAATTGAAAGTATTGAAAATAAAGTATTCCTTTAAATTAGTCAAACTGAGAGACATGATTACCATCTTTCGGCTGACACACTCTAGGAAAAGCATTAATCTAGTCTTTTACATTAGTGCCAATTTTATTTTAACTTTCCTGTTTATTTCATTGTTCCTCATCATACACACTTCTTATTGCCTCGTCTCCATTACTTAAATGTATATCAGTGTAAGAAATGTCGTAAGAGATGTCAGGAGGAAGTCTCTGTATTATCCCACCTGTAACGATCCTCATTAGTGACACAGGAGGCACCAGGTAATGAGGCCAAAAGGATGAACTTTGCACACACACCCCTGGCACCAGCTGATAACCACATCAAGAAATGAAGTGAGAAGAGAAAGGCCACTTAAAGCTCTTTTATCGGGACTCACAGCACTTTTTTTTCCTATCTCTCTATTGAGAATCATTTGAATGGACACGTGTGCTTATATGTTCGCCATATGTTTTTTGCACATTTAATTGGGTGCCTGTTCATTTATTTCTTTATCTATCTTGATGGGAGAATGATGGGGAGGAAGGTGATCACGATTGAACTCGTCTCCAGCAGATCTCCTTCATGTGAGACAGTGTCTGTCAGCCATCACTACCATCTGTCAGCGCCAAGAATCTTTAAAGACTCTTCTCTGCACTTTGCCTTCAGGGCAAACACATTTCTCATGTTGCTACCCCCTCCCCCCCGCCCCCCTCCGCCCCCCTCCCACCATCACTCCAACACCCCCACCCCCCCAACCCCAGCTTCAATAAGCAAAAAGAAAAACAAAAGCTGGAAAACAAGGCAATGAGGGTATCAGCTTTGGCAGCGCCTTCTGAGCGCTCACTCTCACGGAGGCAGATTTGTCAGGCTTTGCGAGGCTGCTCCTTGACAGCTTAAGCACAGCAACTACCTCACTGTGAATTTTCTGAAACGTTGTGTGTAAAGTAGCCATAGATCATCTCTGGATCCCTTTTTCTCCGGCCAGCGTGATGAAGCAACACGGATGATTGCATGAGCATGTTATGTTAATCACGTTGGTAATGCAGTTTGCCTGTTGGTGATGCTTTATTGAATGTGACAGCGAACATCAACAGGGACAAGATGACATGTAGTTAGCCATACACATAGTGTTAAAAAACAAAAGGAGCGTCCTTCGATCGATTTCTTTCTGCCTGTCACCAGGATAATAAAGGAACTGGTCTCAAACAACCACAGTTAGGTTTGCGGCATGTAAGCGAATATAGAAATATATTTTTACAGTCACAGTTGCATTGCAGTAAGTGAACTTAAAGTGGCTTTTATGCTCAAAAATATCAAGTGTGCATGCGTGCCACAGGATGATGCACACTACATATGTATAAAAAGCATTTTAAATATAGATTTCTCAGATGAGACCTGCAGGTGCGCAAGCAAGGTGCTTTGTGGAAGCGCGGCACTTCCTCCTTCTGTCTTGTGCTCTAATTTGATTACAGACTGATTAAACCCTCCCTAATGCAGTCAGAGCTACGGCATGCTAATGTAATAAAATCACTTACAGCTAAAACAGGTTAGCTTAATTGGCAGGAGGCACGATGCTGGGATTTGCATTAAATTATTTATTTGCTTAGCAGACGCCCTTATGCAGGGCAACTCTCAATTCCATTATACACATTAGCCATTTGCGCAACCAATTTAGCTTGAGCACCTCGTTCAAGGATAGAACAACAAGTGTCGAATCGCCCCCTCCGCCACCACTTCATCCACAACACCTTCCCTCCATTTTGTGTGGTTGAGGAACATCAAGAGAATAGGAAGTGGTTCCCGAATTGGAGGCCACCATTGACACATTGTTGGCATCCTTGCAGAGGCCTCTCAAAGTTTGTTTTTTGCCTTCCAGCAATCCAGCATGTCCACTCAGTGTCTGGAGTTATACATAAACAGCACACACCAACATTAGTGCGCTGTCCCGGTCAGCAACTGAAAGTCAAAGCGTAATTGAGCTGCTCCATTAGCACCGGGATCAACCAGATGGTGCCCCCGTTCTTTTATTCACCCATTTATGTGGGCATGTCATTCTTCCAAGTGTAAAAAAAAAGAAAAGCAATAGATGGAATGAGTGTTTGCATGCATGTGTGTGTGCATACACATGTGTGTGAATGTGGTGGGGGATGGGGGTGCTCATGGATAACTGTAGGGGCCTCCATACTCCCACCTGTTAACTAATCTTCCAGCTTGGTCTGTCAGCACGATCATCTCTTCTTCCAGCAGCCTAATGGCTAACCTCGTTATCAGACAACCTGTACACACAACTGATTGGTGTCTACACTTAAATGAATAAATTCATGGGTGTCATGGATATGGGTACACGGCACTTACCAGACTAGGCCAGACCAAACTCTTAACTCAGATTGTTTAAAGAGCAGTATAAAACAAATGCCAGATTTATTTTTTATCCCACATAAAAATGATAAGTTCCTAGATATTTTAAATGTCCAGTGTGTAGGATTCTTCTCCTGTGTGCCAAGTGTGCAGGAAAACTATGGTGGCCGACGACGGAGAAAACATAAAATACACAAAAAAAACCTACACACACAACACACACACACACACACACACACACACACACACACACACATATATAACAACATAGCAGACTTGAAAGAGGACCCATTCTGTACGTATTGCAGATGGGCATTTTAATTAACTTCCATACTCAAGTAGTCACATTAAATTATTTTAGAGTCCATAGGTCTTGCTTGAGGTGCACCAAGCTCTTCAGTTAATTATTTCACTGTTTTCAAATTATATATATATATATATTGACAGCAAGTACTCTATACATTCAAATAATACTGATGTCAGAACTAGTACATTAGTACTTATGCCCACCCCTACTATGTATGATATGTAATAAATGGCTTTTAATGGATTTTAAGGTAACCATACCACAACAATTCTATATTTTCAGGTGATCATAAACTAACAACACAGTTATGAATTTTATATATTATTTCTGTTAAAATGTGCCCCTAAATTGTGCACTCTGGACTTTAAATTATTACAGTGACCACATAAAGTTTTCACCATTATCTGATATTCTTCCCAAAAAAACATTGCATTTTTATGTCTAATTGGAGTATTTCGTGAAACTGTCATACACACTAGTGACAGTATAAACAAAACATGTGCATAATCTCTTTTTGCCTTTTTATCATATGACAAAACAGCCAGTGACGTATCCCACTTAGTAAGCGTGTTGATGAGAATCCATTTCTGATGAAGCAACACTTGCCAAGGTTTATATTTGGCTTTGCGCATTCAATTTGCTTTACATTTAATACAGTGTCTTTCACCCAGTAACAGAACTGGCTGGCTGCCACCGAGGCTTTTGATTGGAATTGAATGCACAGTCATTTTCTCTAATATAAATCAATACTCTCCAAACCTGCCACAACACATTTTAGATGCTCACTATTGCTCAATTGCAGTTTGGAGCACTAGTGAAACGGTCAAATGCTTTGACACATTTTGTGCGGTGAGATTAGTCTGTTTGCGAAATCTCGGAAAACAAATCACTTAAGAACCACTCAGACTTAATCATATTACCTTGCTAAGTAAGAAGTTTCAGATCCCCTCTTCCTCCCAAACTTCTGAAATGTCTCCCCAAGTGGAGTGTGTGTCAGCTCTCGGTTGTTGTCTGCCCTGGTGGTTTGTGTCAACTATTGTTTCGTGTCATTACGTGGCTTTTTTTTATTCTCTGCATTTACGGTCCCGTTTGAAATGTGACGAGGGATAAATGGCTGCATCAGTTTTAAAAAAGGAGTGTATTACAAAGTGAAGCGGTTGACCAAATGATCAGACAGTGGATCCCTCGCTGCACCCGTGTGTGCTTCTCTCCCTTTTTCCCTCCTGTTTTTTCTTTGTTTTTTTCGCTGCAACAACAGTATTGTTTGCATTAAGGGCCTGGCTGGAGTAAATGGAGCTGTTTTCAATTAGTTTTCAAAGTGCTTATCCCATTAAAGGTAATGACTTATTGATTTAACGACAGTGGCGCTTTTGGTGTGAAACGTGGTGCTATTATGACTCTCTCCTCTGTTGTTTGAAAGGGGCCAGCGATACCGAGCGTCGGGTGAACGCCTTCAGTCTTAGCCATCCCATGACCATTGCGCTTGTTGTTTTTGCAGCAGTCCCCGGGTCATTATTGAGTGGCATAAGTAACTCTGTGCTCGCAGGGCGGAGCAGGTGATTTTTCTCCTCCTGGCCTCTTGCCAGCGGTGTCAGCTGGGATCCAGGAGCCATCACAGAGGTGGGAGAGCCTGATGTCATTGTCAATGTTCCTATGCGTCCCGCAAACCGCAGTGCAGAGGAAGCGACGGAGGGCCCCGTGCAAGCTAATGTGCCCGCTGCCTCCCCGTGGGTTCCACTTTGCCATGCAGCCATATGGCCATGCTCCTCCCCTCAGTAATCCCTCACTGGTGTCAGCATCCAACCCAGGAGGGCCACACTTTTGTGTTCTCTCCTTCTTACTCTCCCACTGTCTGTCTCTCTCTCTCCCTCATCTTTCTCCTGCCCTCAGATTTTTTTTTTTGTTCCACACACACTTTTTTTTCTTCCTTCTTTGGCATTCTGTGTATCTCCCTGTTGAACTCCTTTTGTTTTCTGTCTCATTCTTTCAGAATGCTAAAGGTTGAAACATTGTTTTTTAACCTTGACAGAAGTTTCAGAGGCCGAACAGCTCATCGGTACAGTAATATGCACCCTGCTGACATAATTGGCTTTCACTTATAACTCATCATTGGTTGCCACTTGGTGATGTGCTGTGTGTCCTCAGTATCTTTAGAAAAAACATTGCATTAGTTAAAAGGAAACTATTGTGCTTTTTATAATTTTCTGTCAAATATAATATCACAATGTCAGATATTCATATTAAAAATGGCCATAGTTACAGCTAATGAGGTAAACGTTTGTAAAAAAAAATAAGCCCTATGAGAAAAACCTTAGGCTTGAGACCTTTTTGAATACTCTGTTCCCCTGTTTTCTCTTCTTTGGCTCCAAGCTGACATTGTATTGTGATAGATTTCTTTATGTTGACATCTGCTTCAGGCAGAGAAAATGTAGCATACACTGCTACTACTAGTAGCTACATGCTAAATGCAGGAAAACATGCGATCTTGATTGTTTGTGTTGTTGGTTTCTACACAACTGTAGATCATATTCCTGCTGGAAAATGTCCAGTTGTTTTTAGAAGCTCTTTTGGTGATTTTTCACTGTGAAAAGTGCTGCTTTGCTCCGTTTCAGTCATTCATTTCTCAGCTGCCGATGTTGTAAACTTCTCCCTGATTTCTGATCATATTCCTGCTGGAACATATCCAGTTGTATTTAGAGGCTTTTATTTGTTATTTTTGATGCAGAAGTGCCCCTTTCTTCAATACAGTCATACCCCAGCTTTGTCTCTGTCTCTCTCTCCCTATCTTTTTCCTGCCCTCAGCCGCTTTGCTCCGTTTCAGTCATTTCTCAGCTGCCAGTACACTGCTACATGTAGCTGAATGCTAACATCATAGAAACATGCAATCCTAATGGCCAATGTTGTTCATTTCTCCTTGATTTCGGATCATATTCCTAGTGGAACATATCTGGTTGTGTTTAGAAGCTTTAACTGATGATTTTTCGCAAGAGGAAGCGCCACCATACT
Organism: Plectropomus leopardus; assembly: GCF_008729295.1. Taxonomy (NCBI): domain Eukaryota; kingdom Metazoa; phylum Chordata; class Actinopteri; order Perciformes; family Serranidae; genus Plectropomus; species Plectropomus leopardus. The sequence continues at coordinate 6,600,423 of NC_056479.1, read as the reverse complement.
CAGGCACTAAAACAGAGGGTGAATCCAGGAGTTCAAGCACAGACAGTGTGAAGCATGTGAACATGGTTAACTAGAAACAGAAATCACAAGTATGAACCTGAAAATGAGCATAATAGGTCCCCTTTAAAGGTTGACATTATATCTTTATCACTATTACAAGTCTTTTAAATATTCTCTTCTATTACCATTTTGTACTTGAATAGACTCGGTCATCCTCATTCAGATCTCTTATCGCTAATTGAGCTCAAAAGAAGTTGTATCACTGAAAGAATAACCAGGAGCAATCTGAGTTAGCTTCCTTGTTCCACTGATTTCTTTTCTGCTGGAGTATGGATATGTACTGGACCAGGAGGAAGATGCGCAGTTGCTGACAGTCGCTGTTTCAAGTAATGAGACAAGTGATAAGTCAGCCAGCGACCTTGTCTTATTCACTTTTGCTTTCTCTCTCCCATTTCAATCTGAGATATACTGTAAATATACTGTATGCGCACCTGCTGGGCGGGGCACGGTTATGTCTTTATGTTTCCCTATAATAAGATCTGCTTTAACAACCAAAATAAACAATTCCAGCTAGACTAATGTGCTGAAAATATTAGACAATTAATAAATGAGAAAATCAACAAGACATAAATTTCAACTATTCGCGAAACACTTCATTACATGTCCAAAAGAATCAAACATTTCAGATGTAGAAGCGATTGTTGAATGTGTCATTCCAAATCCATAGGCATTAACCTGATGCTATAACAGCCCCCAGTCTTGCAGTTTCAGCCTTTTCTCCAGACTTTGGAACCTGACTGCAGAGATTTGCTCTCATTCAGCTACAAGATAATTGGAGAGGTCCAACAACAATGTGGGTGATAAGGCCTTGGTCATAGTTTGCATTGCAGTTCATCCCATAGATGTTGGATGGGGCTGAGGTCAGGGCTCTGTGCAGGTCAGACATGTTACCAAAATCAAACTGTGGAAACCATTTTTTTTATGGACCTGGATTTTTGCACAGCGGCATTAAAAATGTTCCCAAAACTGTCAAGACAGAGTTAAAGTTAGAATATTATTGTATGCTCTGTTACTAAGATTCCGTCTTGGTTGACTACAAGTTTGCAGTCAGAGATATCCTCATACTTTTGGTCATATCCCAGCCAACATTTGTGTCAATCAGCTAAAAAATGGCCCTATGTGGAATTGTCCCCAGGTTCCATAATGGCCCCATGCTAATTTCCCACATGGGTTGGTTTACTCATGGATCCCAGTTAAGATGCTTATTTGATGCCCATAGCCACCTGGTACCAGGAAGCCCTAGTATAACCCATGTGGGTAATTGGCAAGGGGGCAATTTGGAACCCATGGGCAATCCTATCTAGGGCCCATTTTTCAGTCCATTTACTACTTACATGGACCCCACATACAAATTTTGGGTAGGATAATAACCAATAAACTGAACTCTTTGATGGAACTGCAACAGCTATATATCTCCAACTTTCCACCCCTGTAAATAGAAGCAAAACCAATAGAAACTCAAACTTCATCAACAGAACATCTAGTAAAAAGATACCACAGGAAACACAGTTTGATTGCGACTATGCGCTCCTCAGTGGAAAAAAACACCACAGCAATGACTTCTTATCACCAAAGATGGGGACAAAATCAATAAAAGAATGAACCTGCAGAGTGCCACTTTAACAAAGATACCCCTGATGAGGCCGTCGACATGTAATGGGAACTTTTTCTACCAAACGAAAAGCACCTTGGCTTCTTCCTTTATCGGATTTTTAACTGCCTCTAGTGGCTTTTTGAGTCGGCAGGACTCGCTGTGAAAACCTTGCAGCTTGTCGAGCCCGTACACAGTTATTGAACAGCTTGAGTCACTGCTCACTGTCAGCGAGCAACTTGATTTCTGTTTCCCTGAGGAACGAAAATGAAATTATTTTTGCGCTCAGTAGGATGTGTGATTGACACAGCCTACGGTATGCACACATTTTCTATTTTTTTTAATGCTTTATAATGTCCATAAGAGCTCAGTTTTTTCATTTATTGTCATTACTTATTTATTCTTTTCATTCTGGTTTATTTACTATTGATTATTTTATCTGTTTGTTGAAAATGAAAGTGTATTACATTATATGTAGTTTACCTTTTGCCCTCTTTCTACCCTTTTCAAGAGTAACACTATAGAGGTGATGATTTGTCATATTACAACCTCCTTTCTATATAGTTAGCACCTGTGATAATACAAATTTCATAGTTTATACGATAACAGATCCAATTTTGTCATATTGTTCAAGGTAGCTCTTTTACCTGCAGTCGGTAATTCACAGGGGGGAGGGATTGAAGAGATTCTGACAGCAGCCCCGTCTGACAGCGCTCAGCATGTGTGAGATTATATGAACATTGTGTATTCCACTGCAGAGTGCGCGTACACAGTAGACTGAAGCTGTTTTTCGCGAAAGGAGACATCTCATTTGTTCCAGCGCATCACATTCTTTGTAGAGAACCTGGTCGGAGCAGCAGTCAGGAGTCAATCAGGCCAGAGGCCAACAGAGGAGTGAAAATACTCTCACACTGTATGTGCATGAAAGTTCGGGCCTGTGTTTGGCGCACTGCATTCACATCGCCCCGAGCAGTGAGAGGTTGGTGCAACTGTACACCACCTAGTACTAGAAACAACAGGGAAAAAGTAGTGAGCAATATACTAGAAGATCATAAGGTCATCTGAGAGGAGAGCCACAAGGTTATGGTCCTCCTCCGGATAAGTCCTATAAATAAACCAGAGCTTGGTTTCAATCCAAGAGTTTTTATGCAAATTGTGATGGATTCAACCAGAAAAGCTCACTCAAAGTGGCACATTTACTGGTTTTCTTTTTAATATTGTGAAATAATTTTTTTGGTAACAAATAAATCATATGTTAATAAGCCAGGAAAATACATTTATTCAACAAATAATGGTGTTATTTTAGTAAGTAAGCAACTGTTGACAAATCTGATGGTTGATGTCAATGTTAAGAAAAGTTTCCAAAAGAATTCCTGTTTCTGCATCAAAAACAAATTACTTGTGCTGTGGATTGTGGATTACCTTGCTTAAGTATTGAAAAGGGTTAATTAAGTCCAAAAATATAACCCTACCTAAATCTGCTTAAAGATGGGCATACACTGTATGACTTAAGCTTGTTTCTGACCCAAATTTTTTAGCCACACAACTCATTTTAGACTATTTTCAGCTTTGTTGGGCAGTGTGTTGTTTGCAGTGTAGTGTACAAGCAGGAGCAAGGACCTATCATGGGCCAGTCATCAGCTGCTCCCAACTGGTACTCGCATGTTCGAATGAATTTAAAAGTTTTGGTCCCTTTTTGTCTGACTCTTGCACAGTTAAAGTAAAGCCACAAGTCGATTCCTGGAGGTCATTGTTTTTTTTCTCAATGGGCCTACGTGAGTTGGCAAATACAGCTTCTGAAAGTGCCCTGGCAATGCAACTTCTCTGTGGATGGAAATTATGGAGGTTAAGCTGTACTTCTGGTTGCCTCTTTGGCACAGATAATCATCACAATAAATTGTACAGGTGAAACGTTACAGACCTCCACTAGCAAACAAACTTCTACTATAGCTAGAATGCTCTACAGGAGCCGAGGAGACATTCTATTTTCTATTTTGGGCCAACAGTGCAAGCACTAAGGTCCTGGCTTGATAATCGGACCATACAGTATCTAAATCGTCAGCTCTGGCTTTACAGTGCAGTCAGTTTACTTGTACAGTAGGACTGCGAATTAAACAACATTTCTAAAATTGTACAGCTCAGTACAGTATACCTATCTTAGCCCAACCCCCTAACCTTAATCCCCTGTTATACATTCAGCATTGCCGATGTCTCTCCATCCAGAATATTATCCAAACTCCCTGCTTTTTTCCCATATTTTTCAACCTTTTCAAGACAAATTGCACTGCACATAAACAGTGTAAGCTGCCACTTGCTGTCCAAGTTTGTTGTTGTAAAAAACAAGCAACAATTGGTGTTCTCGCAGGATTTGTGAGTCACCTAGCGCCAGTTGTTTATTGTTTTGTCTGGTATATTTACTCACGTTAAGGGTAATGCTCCTGCCTGACTGTCAAAGACCAAAATGTCTGTGGAAGTTGGTGGGAACAATTTTTATTTTTGGTTTGTCCAGTTTTTGTAGATTTAAACATATCTTCAAGTTTGTCCCAAAGTTATCATGGAGATGGATCTGTTGGCATGTAAACTGATTTGCTGTTAGGATATCATTCATAGCAATTCAGGGCTACTTTAGAAATAGAAAGTGGTCTTTAAGTTAGGACTGGTAGAAGGACCCTTGAGGTTGAAGCCCCGTCCAAAAACTGCGTTTCCTCAATATGAAGATGTTACCCTATGCTGCAGAACAACAGGGAACTAACTCATTCAAGTCAAGCATTTTTTTAAAATTATTTGGTCTAGTAACAGAAATCACAAATTTGCTTCAGGAGGCTTTAAAATCTGCACAGCATCGCTACCCTCTGTCCTTTTGGTTCCTCACTTCAGATAAGGAAAAACTCCCCCCAAAAAACACTTTTATGGGGAAAAATGGGGTTAAAAAAACTCAGGAGGAGTATCTGAGGAAGGACAAACTATGATGCACTTAACATGACCTTTATTTTTTAATTCTATCACAGGCCAATCTCTGAAAAAAAGTTTTGATGGTTAGATCAAGTTGCCTTCGGGAGTCTAAATTAGTCTTAGCTGAATTTAATGAAGGTGGTACAATGCAAATGGGGGACTGTGGGCTGTGTGAGGGTGTGCTGTGTTGTCTGTCTGGCGTGGTGCGATGATGGATAGGGCTGCCAGCCGACTGGGGTTTCACTAATACTGGAGCTTCTGTAGAAAGAAGGGGTGGGATGCATTAATGGATGTGCGTGTTTGTGTGTGTACCTGCATGTTCTAGTTGAATGTGTGAGTTCAAGCACAAGTATTTCAGTAGGACTGTGTATTGTTTGCCTCGCTGTGTTCACACTCTCCAAAGCAAGGTACTGCTTTGGAGGGGTCTGCAACAAAAAGTCCTTCTTAAAAAAAGATCTGCACCAATTAAAGTTTATTCTCGACTGAAAGTATTTTCGCTGCTTTATCGTACCTTCAGACAGTGATTTCAGACACGGCACTTGAGCTGTTACACTGCTCTTTGCAAAGCCAGACTCCATTAAGAAATACAGTGATTTAACATCAGTGAACACAGCAGCTGCTGTTCTACCACTGCCTCCATCAGTTTGTTATTTTGTGCTATTGTGTGACTTTGGCGTCTAAAAGGGTTGGTTCAGATTCAACAAAGTCACACAATAACACAAACTAACTGATGAAGGCAGTGATAGACCAGAAGCTTCCATATTCATTGAGCCAAAATTGTTGTTTTTTTCAGTGGAGTCTGGTGGCTTTGACAAAAGCATGGATTGGGAACTGAAGCCATTAAAAGCTTTGTTGGAACAAATGTCATACCATCCACAGCATTGCATAGCTTCCAATTCGAGAGTCCTGCTACTTCTTCAAACTGGGGGTGTGCCAACACACATCTACTATGTACAACACATTGACTATGGATGAGATATCTTATACAACCCCAGTTAAAAAACAAACTACCCCTTTAACAGTTAAGTCTGTCCTGAGGTTGGCACTGAAGTCTATGAAGTCATTTCTTTAAAATCAGAGGACTATCGTCATAAGAACATGAATCTGTTCAATAAATTTCATGGGAGTGTTTCTGCCTTGAAACTTAAAAGTTTGACTTGAAAAAGATACAGGAAGAAAGTTTATAGAGTGACCATAAATAAAAGGATTCATCCTCTGGAGAGCATAATCATCCCCAATAACTGAGAACTATGAATATCTACAGTCTGACTGCCACTTATAAGGACAAAATTTGTTCAAGAACATTGTGCCGGACCAAATGACCGGCCTACATTACCATGATCATTTCTAGGGTGGACCATATTCTTTACCGCCACAGCTGAAAGCAGCGGTACTGACAGCCGCCTCAATTTCTCCACTGATGTTGTCTCGTACGCTCATAGTCGTAAAACTTTCATTTTACTGACTGAAAATTGCTTAACAGTGTAAGTATGCAGCGTCCCAGCTCGAGATGGCCAATCTGGGCAGCTGCTACATTGAGAGTTGTTGCGTTATGACTCTGCAGAGTGTAAACAGCAGTATATATTTGTGTGTGTATGTGTGTGATTGAAAGCCTCGGCAGCACACCTGCTCTGCTTGGACCAGCAGTGTCTCTGGACCTCATATCCCATTCAGGCAAGCTCCTGTGCGGAACAGGAGCATATGGTCTAAAAAAAAAAAGGAGTTCTTCCTTCCTTTGTGCCACTGTTTTACAGAAGGCCCATATACCCTCAGCGCTCCCAGGAAAGCTGTTCCTTCTTCTTACCCACAGCACTTTGCCCCTGTCTGTCTCAGCCGCCTCATCCGTGATGGCTTTGGCGGTGTTCATCGTCTGACATATGAATATAGACACCCTGGGAGGCAAAGTGAACCATCTTCACTCAGCTAAAATACGTGTATGACTTGAATTTATAATTTATTTCAAATGAGTGTCTTTTGGCGTTCTGAAAATGAAGCACAGACATATATTGTGCCTGAATAAGAAAACATTTTCCACACTTTCCATAGTATTTCAGTAGGTTTACGTGTTTAAGACGAGGCAGTGGATGGATTATTTCTGCATAAGAGATTTTTGGATTGTTGCTCTCCTATGTGCTCCTTACTATTGATGTGTTTTCTCATCGATGCAGAGATTTGGGTTGAGGGAGCGCCTCCACTTTGGAGGAACACCTGTTTCAGCCTGCCTCCAGATGGTTAGCAAATCTAAATGCATTTTATATGATGTCACACTAATCTGAATATAGCACGCCGTGCACATGAAAACCTATGCCTTAGGTGCTAACAGTGGCATCCATATGCCATCATACATGGAACATGTTTACAGTAATGTTGTTTTATTGCAGTGTTTTGCCTGCAGAGCCTGTATTACTGAGAAGGAAGAAAGTAAAGAATACAAGAGGACTACATTTGTCACAATGTCCTTCATCACTTGCAGACATGGAAAGGACTCCTGTCAAGTTTTTTAATGTATCTTTTTTAGTCCTCATTGTAATTAGTTTGTACTTGTGTATACATTGTTAGGGGTGTCAGTTTTGGTTAATTTTGCTTTTGATAGGCCGATATCTATTAACCAGTAGCTAACTAATTAAGAAAAAAAAAGCTGTAAAATTCAAGAGGCCTTTCTTTTCAGTCCAGCTCCATTGCTTGAGTGAGCTTTGGTGCTGCATTTCAAAGCGCTATCCATTTAGAGGTGGTGAAGTTGGGCCTCAAGTCGGGCGGTGGGCAAGTTTCCTCGGTTCCTCGGCACTGTGCACCATCCAGGTGGGGTGGAGCTAGTATTAGCTAGCCAGTGGCGCCACTTATTTGGCGATCACCCTACGCTCTCCCGTCAAAACGTTTAATTTTAAATGCAAAACACTTTCAGCATTGTCAGTTATTTTAGCGCCACTAGCTGTGCTGACACAATTAACAGTGTTGACGTTGTCAACAATGTTGGGTGGAGAAACCTTGTTCTTTATTCTGGCATCATGTTGGCTAAAATGTTTGTAAGATTCTAATGCAAAGAAACATACATGGATGCAAACAAACATATAAATACAGGCCTAGACTACACCAGATTTCATTGTTTATATTACTATTTTAATCATATACTAATGTTATGATTCTCCTGGCTATAATGCAACTAGCCTTTAGCAGGTTCTCTTCCAATAAGATACAGTATTCAGAACTACCGAATACTTTAAAAAACTGAAGTTAATTGGGATATTTTCTGACATGAACACGGCTGTATTTAAAGATACTCGATGTCAGTTAAGAAATAGTGACAACCAGCAGCTTTGGTTCAGGAAAACTAATACTGAAAGATATACGGATTCACCTTCTTTTACACTTGTAACCTACTTAAAACCACATCCAGTTACATGCCCTGAGATAGCGGAAACATGTTATCCAATCAGGCTACGTAAAAGGAAGCACATAAACATGCATGCTAACATGTAGGCCAAAGCTTTGATCACTGCACCTCCTTCATCTACAGGCTTGCGTGACATCCCCTGTGTGATATGTTACAGAGAGCCTGCTACCCTGGCTTCATAGGTTCACATGTATATTTAACGTCCTCTCTGGTGCATTAGAGAGCGGTACAGCCGACTTGCCAAGACATTTTCAGTTCACGAATGTCCACATGTGTAAGCAAAGATTTTTGTGCATTAGCCTGGGAATAATGACATCCACTATATATTTATATATAAGTATATCCGCATGGGTGTGTTTTTTTTCCCGCATTTTCTCATCAATATTTAAAGATGTGTAACATATTCCATAAAGCATATTTTTAGATCAGTCTCCTTCTGCCTCTGCGTGTGTGTTAAGTTGAGTTTAGTTATATGTCTCTTCTTTTTTTGGCCTCTGCATATGTGTGTTTCAGTGTGTGTGTGCGTAGCCCCAGCCCCTGTGATCCATCCTCCTCTGCACCGGGGTTAAAGCCGCACACTCAGGGCACAGGGGCTGCAGGAGGGAAAGCGCGGGTGGGCGGCTCATTAGATAGCACTCCCCGCGGAGTGTGAAGGAGAAAAACACCCATTAGCAAAACAAACGACGTGCCCATCGCTCACACAAACACGCAGATTGTTTACTGAGAGCCAGGCGGCCCCGTCCGTCGGCAACCTGTGCCTGCTGGGGGCTTCCTGTCAAAGTGCTTCCGGGGTCACGCGTGAGGGTACAAGAGGAAAAGGGTTATCTAGGATACATACCGTACCTTATGGATGCCTGTGGTGTGTTTATTGCACGAACAGGAGCAAAAAGACAAATTATTACTTTTGCACAGGTACAATTGTGCTTAAAAGAAAGGACAATATCAGATAGTGGATACAAATTAAAGCATGACATGACAGTGCAGCTCTATACAATTGTCTGAGCATTTATTACCTTACTACTACTACTGTCTTCCACAAGTTCTTCACATTGACCCTCATAAATGAGTCTGAGGGAAGTTCTTCAATTGTGAGGCCCTCATTAACATTTAGGTAATTTGTCATTGCCTTCCAAAATGACACATTTGAGCATTTTCTGATCCACTGCCCCTATCAGCAAGACAACATCATTTATAAGTGCCATCCAAAGCTGTTGCAAACGACTTTTACAAGAATGATTCATATCATTGTTTCCTGGTCTGCTACCTCCATGGTTAGGTTTGGGGATCTGCAACTACCTGGTTAGGGTTAGGAAGACATTGTGGTCGTAGTTAAAAGAAACCAAAGTCGTCTTTTGGTAGCAGAATTGAGAGAAGATCACACATTTTCAAGTCACAAGCAAGTCTTAAGTCCTCATGTTCAAGTCTCAGTCAAGTCCCAAGTTACTGTGGTGAAAAAGAAAGTCAGATGCTGGAAGTCAAGCAAGTCACAAGTTAAGTCATGTGAAATTCTGATGATCTTTAGCTTGATGATCAATATCTTGAAAAATGGAAACATTTAATTTTTTACAAAAGTCATTTCAAGACATCTGTCTCAAGTGTAAATCGTATTAAGTCATAAATACCAAGTCAAAGTCAGCTGATCCAGAAGTCAAGTCTAGTATTATATCAATTTTAATCAAGCAAGTCCAAGTCCTCAAAGTTACAACTTGAGTCGGACTCGAGTCAAGTCATGTGACTCGAGTCCTATACCTCTGGGTAGTAGAGTAGGACACAGGATTTCAACAGCAGTCATAAACTTTGTTACATTCTTTGTACATTCTGTGTGCCAATACAGACGCTGCACCCAAAATTGCATATTATGCAACCTCAACTCCACCAGCATCACAAATAACTGACAGCAAGCATAATGATGTATGCTACATCCCCCATCCCCTCTAAATTATGTCACATAACTTAACAAATTAAACTTGTAATATTATGTTTCTCTTAATTAATGTTAGCTAGCTCTTCAGTTAACTCAGTTTAAGTTGCAACCACAGTGCATCTGCCTTAGTCACTGTCTGACATTGTCTGTTATGAACTTTGGTGTCACTACCTGTTTGCAGTGTGGGATATTTATGCTCGCATAGTATTATATATTCTAATAATTCACCGCAAATCAAGCCCTTTGCGTTTCTGACATTCTAAAAAGATTCACATACTGCTTTTAACATGCGAAATACAGTGTTGGATTGGAATTTCAGATGCAGCCAGAGAGTGAGGTTGAATTTCTATCAGTCGTGTGGAAAAAAAGGTCTTTGGTTTTCCATCCTCACAGTATGATTCTGGTTCAAAAGGCATGTGGGTTTTTTAAAATCCAGAAATCCCACTCATTTTATCTGTAATTTTACATCTTATTATATTAATGTCTCTTCATATGAATGCCTGGCCATGAGACTGGACCAGCTCTGATGCAATTTTTATTGAGAGCTTACATAATATCTACTCTCTGACAAATGCAATTTAAAATGTAGTTCATGCAGGCATAAGAGAGGTTCAGAAATCACTTAGGCATAATTATTCAGTTTAGGAAATACTTGAAATACTTTTTTGGCCAACAGTTCAAATCTAAAAGATATTAAATATAAAACAGAGAGTAAAACAACAGCAAATCCTCACATTTGAGAAGCTGTTTTTGGTCAATAAATGCCTTTACGAATTGTTCCAGCGCTCAGCGTCAGCAGACCGAAGAGATACTCCATCACAGTTAGGACAGTAATATGAAATATGTTAGTTGTGTCTTGGTGAATGCGTGTGTCATTTGTGCAGTGAAGCTCATCCCTGTGTGTGAGCAGCAGGCTGGGTGTAGCCTCCTGGGTAATTAGCGTATCTGAGACTGGTCCGTCTTTCTGACCTCCGACCCCAGGAGTTGTCTTCTAACACACACACCCCCCTCGCTTTTCCTCTCCTGCCCCCAACGTCAGCGCTGACATCTCCTCATGAATCTCTGCCAAGCAAAACAACCAAACTGTATTTGATCCACGGGTAGTAGCACCAGAGCTAATTTGCTATTATGCGAGATCTTCCAGTCATTTGTTTGGCTGACTGACTACACAGTGTGTGTTACGGTCTGCTGGCTCTGTCTGCGGAGTCCTCCTGCCGTCAGGTGAATGATGGAAATAATTTTCATCAGATGAAAATCAGGCAGAGCATCGTGTCTTGTGTTTTTCTTTTTTTTTTTTATCTCTCCTGGTTTATTGTTGAGTTTTCTGGAGTCTGGCTGGGTTTTTACATTCATTTCGCTCTGTTTCTCTCAAGGAACCTGCTTCAGATCTTAAGTGGATTCACCCAACCTGATCCTCACCCTCGCTGTGGTCTCTATCATGAGGTGGTAGGAGGTTGCTCTCTCTCTCTCGTCTCTCTGTCTCGCTACAGCCCGATAATTAGCTGCCGACTGTCAGATAATTAGCCAGGCTGCATCTAATTTTGGTCACAACCTCGGACAATAATGGTCAAATGAAATCAATGGCGTACAGAAATGTGTGGGATTAGCTAAGCAGCATGTGCTCAATTGGCTCATTCCAAATGGTCTGTCCCGATTAATGAGTTAGTTGCTTTGTGTTAATGGCCACAGTCACATCATCAGAGTGGTCACATGTTCTCATTTATGAATATCTGTGATATAAATTCATAAGAATATGAGCTGCATTTGAGTCTGTTTTCCACTTGTTTAAACAAAGTTCCCTCACAATTGAAAGCAGCCTTGTTATTGTTATATATTTCAAACTGTGTCACCTACTGATACCAGCTGAGGCGTTGAGTGAGAGGAAATGGATAATAATGAGAGCCATTGTGTAGATTTCCTTGGCTCTCGTCAGTTTTTCAACCAAACACACTTATGTACAGGTGTTCTGAAAATATTGCAGAATAGCTTCCTGAGTTGAGCATTTTGTCAAGAATATGATCTCCACCAAGACATTCGGGATGCCTGGGAGTGCCATTAAGTTGAGTAGCAAGCGTAATAGGCAGGTGTGACTGAGGAAATACCCCACCTTCAAAACCCCCACTGACGCCTCCCAGTGCCAGCCAGGGATTTGGGTTAATGCAGAGTTATAAAGACATTCAGTAGAAATGGGGGATTGGAGGCGTATATCATCATGATGCACCTCGGTGTGATGACAGCCGTACTGTATGTGACAGTAAATCCTTGATACTTATGCATCATTTCCTATTTCTTGCTCACTGACGAGTGAGGGGAAGTATCGGCACTCATACAACAATTTCTGCTGGGGCATCAGTCTCCCTGAGAGCTAAAACACCGGCACTCTAGTGTTTAGTGGCAGATATGGCTGCCTGCAAGAGCTACGAAAGGCCCACTGTCAGTACCGCTGATTCATGCACAGTGTTTTCCTGTGCAATGAGAGATCATCACCGACATTGCAGAAGCACTCACTCCTGTTTTGACCTCAAACAGACATTCAAGCTAAACTTTTCGACTTGTTTCAAACCCATCTTACAGTTCAAGGTTCTTGTCCTGTGAGACTTTGTTGTAGCACTGTTTTATTTTTACTGACAGAGTTGATGTCCAACAGGATTTCCCACACATTAATTTATTTGTGGCAACCTGCTACAATTAAAACATCTGCCACCACAAATAGATGTTCTATTTTTGGAGCTGGAACGTTCATTCATGAGTGCTGTTAAAATATATATATGTACGTTCTGTTTTTCACTGCATCACATGTTAAGCACTCTGGGCACAGGCAGAGTCACAGAACATTTTCCGCATTGAAAGTGAAACTTAGAGAACTGCAGAGTCTAAAAGTTTGCATTCACTCACAGCAGCTGCTCCTCTCCACAGAGCTGGGTCTGCACTGCGTTCACAGACCTGCAAAAACCTCTGAATTTAGGAGGGGGCAAAAACGTGCATTTAAAAGAAAAAAAGATTGTTGTCTCCCTTCTACTCCGGGCACAGATGGAGCAGTAGACCATCAGGTGCACTGGCAGTGGAACTTCACTGCTCATTCTACTACCAGTCGTCAGCTTCTGCCACATTTATGCTTTAATTTTGTGGGAAAAAAATAGCCAAAAATACAAAAAAAGATCCACGTTTTAATAAATCAAAATAATCCTGTGAGTCCCATGAGGCAGTGATGTTTGCATCATGTCATGTACAATTTATCCATTGGCACAGTGATAAGACAGTGTGTTTGCCTAAACTAGATATTACTGAGCCACACGACTCATCCAAATTGGACGGACCACTGGACCATTCATTAGGAGCACTGTTGAAATATATATACAGTTCGGTTATTCATTGAATCATACTGTTAGAGCACAGCGCATACTCTGGGCACAGATGGAGCAGCAAAACGTGAGGCACACTGAAAGTGAAACTTATCTGTTCATTCTGCATTCACTCGCAGCAGCTGCTCCCCTCCACAGAGCTACACCTGCGCTGCATTCAGAGACCCACAAAAATGTCAGAATTTAGATTGGGGACACAGAATGATGCAAAGGGACATGCACAAATTTTAAAAGAAACATAAAACACACACACATTCTAATTAAGTGGGAAACACTGGCCAAAACTACACGATAAGATCCAAGTTTTAATAAAACCAGATCATCCTGTAAGGTCCATGAGGGAGCGATGTTTGCATCATGTCAGTTACGAGGTGTCCATCGGCTTTGTGATTAAACAGTGTGTTTGGACAAATTGTTTCTTAGTGGACCAGCCAGCTAATCCAAATTCCTGTCATCCTGATGGCACCCCAAAGGGTCTCATTTGGCGGACGTTTTTCCCAAGATTTCACAGTTTCCTCTATCCCGTGAGTTTAAGGACCTGGTGGCTGTCGTGCATGTGTCTGTGCACGTGCACGTACCCAAGTTTGTCGTGTGTGTTTACCAGCCACACTCCCCTTATGCACTTTGTTCCTTCAAATCTTTTTGCTGGGGAACTTTGTGCGACATTAGTATTCCAGCAACATCGCAGGGGTCATGCGATCTACGCCCCGCTCCCTCCCAGCAGTGCATCTCGTTGCACCCCCACCCCCCCACTTCCTTTCCTCTCCCCTTTCTCCATTTTGTAGGCTGCAGCACTGCATTAACTAGAAGCACGGGGAACAAATAAAAATAGATGGGCAAAGTTGTGAGATGTGAGCCCTGAGGGACGCACAGTACGGATATACATTTTCTGTGCACATTTGGAGCGGCCCCTCTCGTCAAAGAATATTACCCCCCCCCCAACACCTCCCCCTTCACCCCACCTCACCCCTCCCATCTTTGGATCACAGCAGTAATTCAATTGGGGATAGACAAGAGCAGGATTTCCTTGATGCTTTTTTCCCCCCCTTCCCCTATAAACGGGTTGTCTGCCTGTCAGCATTGATAATGCTAGCTGGTGCACACTGCGGCTAACTTCTCCCAACCCACGCTGCCATTCTCCATACTGCTCCGGCATTGAGGAGCTTCTCCATGATTTACTCTATGCTTGTCTGACCATCTGGTTTTTTTATCGGCTCTCCCTCCAGAGGACTCGGCTGCCCGTCTCTCATTCTCTCCCGCTGATCTGTTTTTCTGTTTGACAATCCAAGCATTGTCCATCTGATACGTCTGTGTGTCCGCAGCTATCTTTCCATCTGTGGAGAAGGGAATGAAATGTGATCTGACAGGAGGTTGGATTTACTGTATGCTACCTTACAGTCACCCCTGATCTCAGCTCACTGTTTGAGTATCTGAGCTGATCCATTCGCCATCGTATGTGATCAGCGAGGCCGGCTTAAGTTATGGTCAGAAATAAGCTGATCTACAGCAGCAGGTAGTCCAAAGCTATTCACATCATCAGTCAGCTAACAAGGACCCACGTAGGTAACTGATGTACGGGCTGACAGGTGTGATCGACCAAAAACCTTCACGCCGAGTGTGGTCGGTTTCCTCTGAGAGCTTCATCTCTGAGATTTTATTCTGACAGTTTCCTGACAGTGTAGACTTCAGAACTGTATCTAGCTCTCAGACACCCTGTTATCATTTTACAAAATGTTCAACATCATATTAATGGGTGTCAGGAGAGTGTGACAAGGTGTGGCAAACATCACAGCTGCACTTATTCAAGCTCGCCTTAAAGCTTTTTGTCACTGTAGTTCTAAGCAAAGATCAAGCAGAATCCATTGAAGTCTGAGAGGTGAGAGTTCACACAAAGGACAAGGAGAAGTGATCATCCCTATTAGATGAGAGTTCAGTGAACATCACTATGTAATAACTTGTTTAATTTACCAAATAATACATATTTTCAGTCATGTGGTAAAAATTTGGTCTATTTCCAGGTTTTAATCAGCAGGCTAAGCATATGGAGTCCTGTTAAAATCAGAATCTATGGATGTCAGTAATATTAAAGAAGCAGTTTGAATCTGACATTTGCTGTGCAAGATTTTCCCATTTCATTAATGTATGAAATATTATTTTGGAAATTATTGTATCCACATTTTGACAATAAGGACTTAGAGATGCACCAATTGCAGCTTTCCTGGCTGATTCATTTTTTTTTTTTTAGAAAATCTGACCTGCTGATCATAATTTTGACCAAACTATAACTGACAGCTTTGAGACAGCTTTATCACTTTTCTGGAGTGGTGAAAATTCTCTTATTATTATCATTATTATTATAAACAAGGATATCTTGGCAATATTGACACTAATTTGAAACTGGAGGGAATGCTGAAGGCAAACCATATTTTGTCTTAATTTATACTCTATGATGCAACAATGAGGTAACTCACACTGTCTCAGAGTACTAACACCCAACACATAATGGTAGTCTCTAAAGTTGTAAATTAAAAGTAACCATGGAAGTACATAAATGTTTTAGCAAAATGTTCGCAAAGCCATATCAGAACATCATCAACACTCAGGAGAAGAATCTGCATTTTATTACTTAACCCTTTGAAACCTGGAGCATTTTCCCTGTGTTGCTTTCAGACACATTTCACCAGTATTTAAACCTTTGAGCCAATTTGATTAGGTATTAAAGGGTTAAGCAATAATGAAGAATTTTGTGGACATGACCAGATTTAAAAAAAAAAAAAAATTATGGTCTGTAAAGCAATAATTTCCGATTAGAAGATGTCACTGATGTGGATATTTAACTCCTGTCCCATTAGAAGTAGTGCATTTTCCATATTAGAACTACGTATTTATATATAAAAACTAAGCCTAGTCAATGGGAAAAAAAAACAAAACAAAAAAAACCCCTCTAGACTACATGTTACAACCATGTTGGATATTACTAGTGCTTAGTCCTTGAGCTAAACTTTATTAGGAACTACTATTAGTGTGTCTGCGGAAATTAGCATCGCAATCATAATAATATCATAACATGATCCATTTTACTTCACATGCTTAACATGAAGTGACGTATGCTCATACTAACAGGAATATATTTAACAGGAACTGCTGACTTCACATTGCTAGCTCAATATTGTCATTATGATTCCCATACCACCCACTCCTGCTGTAATACCAGTCTGTATAATACCAGTCACATGATGAATAGCAAAGTTGACTCTAATCCCAGGGGAATCTCACAGGAATCCTGTGTCCCATAGAGTTTCCTACAAAAAATCATTCTCTATTCCCAACTAGCCTACTGTTCAGTAGTGCATTGTGGTTAATATAAAAATGTCCCTAGGCACAACTTTTTTTTCATACCTATTATTCAAACAAATGTCCCAAATCAAATCTTTTGTGGATAGCTTTTTATCTGAATGTGACTGGCTAATAATACTGAGAATACTGAGAAAATCCAAATCTTGACTTATGCTGTGTTACATTCAAAGCTGGAGGTTAGAATGTCCCAGTTGAAAATTTCGACTTCTGACTTCTAAGTGTTCCAGGTGCCACCAAATGTAAAGAAAAAACATGACAGACAGTGACGAACTGTGTTTTTGTTGTGGATTTTACTTTTAGTTTTTGGCATTTAAAGTTTTTCACCGCTTTCCAGATTAACTTCTGTACAGAGATCACGTTCAGAGATTGTTTACCGTAATCAGCTACCTAATGACATTGATGATATATATTTTGACATCAATTTACATGCAGAGCATGTTTTACTATATGATAGCAGATGTAGTATTTTAATTAAATACATATGTTGCCTTTTAGTTGATTTCTTACCATTTACAATGTGCGCCTCCATGGATGCTGCCATTGTTGCTTGATGTCAGACCGCTAACGTCGTGGTACATGAATTTGCCCCGAGTTCACGGGTAGTAACTTTGAGTTATTCCATTATACTTTTTCTAGTAGGAGGTCGGAATATCTCGACTTCTGAGTTGTCTGGAATGCAGCATTAATTGCCAAATATCTAGATGTTTTTTTCTGATATAGCCACAGAGTGGAGCCGGCCTCCAAAACAAAACCGTTAAACATAGAACAAGATGGAGCGAGCCAGAGTAATAGGCTGCATCAGAGTGGTGAGGAAGCTAATGCCTCTTGAGACTGTTTGTAAGTGAGGGAGGCCTTTGGATGGCGAGCTGACTTCAGTATGTGCATTACTCAGCCACATAAATCTGGGAGCCCCCGCCTCGTCTGCCTGCTTTGGTTTGGCTTTAATTACCTGAGCTATCCTGCACTCACCACCAGCACTTCCCTAATGGGGCTGCCTCGCTCGGGCATCACTCACACTCAGTCCGGCCAGCTGGCAGGATGGCCTGGGGGGGGGGGGCTGGCCCTCCTATTATAACTCCAAGTCTGTGCCCTAACACACCTGTAGTCTGAGAGTGTGTGTGTGTGTGTGTGTGTGTGTGTGTGTGTGTGTGTGTGTGTGTGTGTGTGTGTGTGTGTGTGAGTGAGTGCTTGTATGCTTGGCTGTCCATCTACTCAGCTGTCACACCGACTAACTGGAGCAAGAGGAAGACAGAACATTAAGATTTCTCATAACAACATTATTACTATTATATTGTGTGTTTTCTATTTGAGCTGATGCTGACCATGACTCTCCATTAATTTGGCCTTCCATTACACCATTAAGTAGCAGGTTAGTTATGTGTCCTTGGGGCTTTTGCTGTCAGTCAGTGACATGTCATGGCAGCCTCGCCACTTGTCAAGTATGTGTGCTTTCATTCTCCTTGTGTACAGCTGCCTAACAATGTGCCAAGAGCTTTCAGCGCCGACTTAAAATGCATCAGACCTTTTTGTTCCCCCGTGTGAAAAAGACAGAGACGACTTGGTATGAGATGCTCTCGTCCCGGGCCCCGCCGTTGAATGACTCACAGTGACCTTGGAGATTATTGCTATACTAGACAGAAAAAATGCTATATGTTTGTCAAGAGCTGTCTGTCATCAATGAGCTTTTGTGTTGGCTATCGATCGGCTCCTAGGCAGGACACCGGGGTTGATGGATGCACAACAAACAGACTCTGCATTGCCAGCAAGCCGCCCAGCCATCAGGCCCCCCTCATGATGGGATGTCAAGTCTGGGAGGCTGCCGCTCACCCCTCGTGCTTCCGATGTGAATTCATCCAAGTGTTGGCCCCGCCCTCCGCCTGATGCAGAATTGAGCTGCATCCCTAAATGGCGATTCATTAGTAAACATGAAGTGGATTACTGTAGTTTAGCCCTGCTACCCATGCGTCGATAACAGGCCCTGATTGCTTTGTAAAATGTTGTGAGCTGCTAGTGAGAGCTGTGCCACTGTATCTGCAGCATGCACATATAAAGATAACAACACAATTCCCCTATCAGTTGACCTGGTTTCTCTTCAGTTAGCAAGCTCCAGCCTCCAGGGTGCAATTGAGAGTGCCTTGGTCCGATACTGGATACAACACAAATGCCAGGCGCAATGCAACAATCATCATCCCCTGTGATTTTGGCGATTTTTCAGGAAGTGAGCTACCGCTGCTACATTATTCAGCCTCTGCCTCTCAGACAAGAGAGAATGGCATTAAAGTTAATTTCAGCACAGCTCCAGCTGGTGCTGTTGCATGCACAAAGTAGCCACAGTATTTTGTATTTTTGCTGTTAAAGGAGAAGCAGCAAAAAGGCGTCCTGTTTGGGAAAGTCAGCCATTGTGAAGTGTTTGTTTTCCTCTCTTGACTGGGTTTAACCCTGCCTGGTTGTGAAGCGTGGATACGCTATGAGGTCAGACTGATCGATCTGCTTTGATATTTTATGGACCCCACTCAGCCTCCACCAGTATGAGCTGCTGCCGAGTATTTTCCCAATGTAGGATTACTGATGTGATCCACCTGTGGCCACCAGAGATCTTTCAGGATAGGGAGAAGGATAGTTCAGATTTTTTGAAGTGGGGTTGTATGGGGAATTTTTCCACAGACTATACATTACATATAGTAAATTGGTAAAATTCAAGGCCCCGCTGGCCAAATCTGGGTGCAGGTTGGCCCCTCCAAACATTTTCTAATTCACAATAAAGATATAGTGATTCTCACTGGGAATTGTTGTTGTATTTTTAGTAAACATAAGGTGCCAGAGTGCATAAGCAGCATGAAAATAGAGCTTGTTTATTGAAAAAAGTACCAGCAGAGGATTCCCTGCACCCCCTGACAGAGGTCTTAACTAAACCCCTAAATTTCTAAAATCCTAGAAATGTCCTAAAATTTTAGACATGTTAAAGTTAGAAAATTTAAGAAATTTGCTAAAATCCTAAAAATGTCCTTAAATCCAAGAAATGTAAGAAAAGTCCTAAAATCCAAGAAATGTAAGAAATCCTAGACATCTCCCAAATTATTATAAATATCTGTAAATTATAGAAACATTCAAAATCCAGAAATCTAAGAAACATGTATTGGGCTGCTGCAACTGGCGCTGGCATTCCTTTCATTTTGCAAAAGTGGCCCCAAAGCAAGTAGAGTATCCCTGCAGTAAATGTAAGTTCGAAATGGAAGCTATCTGCTGTTGTGAATTGGGTCAGCAACAAATGTATTTCAGCCAAAAAAAGTCCCACCTGAAAAAAACATATGTTTAAGTGTATGCTGTTTTGTAAGATTTTTCACTGCTTTATTTTAATGTCAGACAGAGATTTCCATTGTGAAAATGAAGCTGTTTTATCGCTCTCTTTAATGCCAGACTTCATTGAGAAAAACAGTGAATTAACATCACTGAACACAGGAGCTGCTGGTCTACCACTGCCTCCATCAGTCATTTTGTTTGTTTTATAGTGTGACTTTGGCATTTAAAAAGGGTTAGTTAGGATTCACCAAAGTTACACAATAACAAACCAACTAACAAGTCTAATGGGTTTGATGAAAGCAAAGAAAGGAAGATAGCTGTTAATGGTTTTCTATCGAAACAAGCTATCTGTCGGAAAGGTATAGCACTGAAAATATGCTCAATATAGCATACACTAAAACTGGGGATTTTTTAGGTGGCTAAAATATGTTTTCTTTCTGACCTCCATCCACAGTAGTATATTCCTTAGCTTCCTTGTCTTACTTCATCCTGCTTCTACAAACTGTGGGAATGCCGACCTACAACAATGCTAGGTATTACAGTGAATATGAATAAAAAAAAACATGCAACTCTACTTTAAAAAATCCAAACCATCCCTTTAAACAAACAGATGTCAGACACTAGCCGGACACACACATACGCACACACACACACACGCATGCACGCACACACGCACGCACGCACGCACGCACGCACACACACACACACACACACACACACCTCTAGCCAAACAAATCAGAGAGAAGCAATTGACCTCCACAGTTAAACACCTTACAAAACAGAAAACATCGCAAAATATAAACGGTGAAATTTTTACTGCCTGTAACCATCTTTCTTCGTGGTTTTACTGTCACATTATCCCCAACATCTGGGCTTAAGAGTGTGTGGCACTAAAGCCAGAGTAATTCAACAACACGGACAAAAAAAAAGTATCAGCCATACTGTGCGTTTCACAGGTGCTGGACTGGATCCAAATTGATAACAATTTTTCAGAGTTTGTCGACTCAATAACACTTAGAAGGATACAGGAAAACAACAGCGCCGGACATGGAGGGGAGGTCTGGCAGATTACAGGAGATTTGTTGGCCCCTGGGAGTTCTCACTCAGCTGATGTTGACAAAGCAGGGCTGATGTAGGTTAGTGGGGAAAAAAAATTACCTTTTGGAAAAGAACCTGTTCATGTATCTAGGCTGGTGTGTGATACATTTTGAACTTTCTTTGTCCTTTTCAACACCCTCTCTCCCACTTCTCTTGCACCAAGGATAGAACATCAATGAATAATTCATCAGTCAAATCCAAAAATCTATGAAATAAAATCATTTGTTGCCCTATAGTGTGCTTGACAGAGAGATTGTTTATAAGGGTAGTAAAGCAGGACTCGAGCGCTGGTAACAATCAATAGTCTGATGGAATCCCGAGGCCCTCGCTTGTTGCCAACGCGCATCCAGACTGAGACATCAAAACAGCTTTTGGTTTCTATCCTCTCGCTCGTTTCTCTAGAACATTTCGGGCCAGATGGGCAGTTGAGACATTTTTTCATTGGTCGTTTTGTATTTGCATTATTTATCTCTGCATTAAAAAGCCCCTTCTCTCCACATCTTGAGGTTGTCATTAGCTGCAGTATGTTGCGATGATGCTGAGAACAATTAGGATAATAATGCCGTGACCGATCGTAATGGTGATAATGATAATGAAGAGATAATGATAAGAAGGGATGGAAATGACTGTGGCAAATAGGGATGCTGTTTTTAGTGGGATTGCACAACAGCAACAACACACTTTTCCAATAGTAATAATAATTATTATAATGATGAGTCCAAAATCAGCCTTTCCCCTGTCATCCTCCTTCCCCCTTCATCCTCGCTGCTTCTCATTAGAAACTGGAGGTGTCACATCACTACTTGCAGTCATTTTACCAGTAAACCCACAACCAGCCCGGTCCCTGTAGCCTGGGCCAGTGACTGGTGAATAGTGCCAATGACTTATTAATATCTCCACTGTAAGTGAACTGGCCTGTGCACTAATGAGCAATGATTAAAGAGAGCGAGGAGCCACTTCTTGTAGAGACAGTGCAGAGAGTGTCAAATGAAGAGAAGCAAGGAAGAGAGTAAATCACTGTGTCACTGGTTATCTACCAGTTTTGACCAGTTCAGTCAAAGACCATGTATATATTTGCTTAATTGTAAGCCTGAAAAGGTCTGTAAATGAGAGTGTTGGCCTTATTACTCAAAAATATTAATTATAAGTCATTTATCTTTTCAATAGAAATATTACTACAGTATACCAGTCCCCGCCAACAGTAATTCGCACTTCTTAACATATCCTTGCAGGATAATAATAATTCATATGACATCCATGAAAATGCACACCTCCCAATTTGTATGATATCCTACAAATAAGCGCCCCACGAATGATGAAACATCCTTAATGTACAGTTAACTTAAAGAGGTTAGGTTAAGGAAAAGAGAAATGGTTGGGTGTCTTTCAGCTTAGGCAAATAAAGTTACTGTGAAAAGAAACATGTTGAGTAAGTACTTGAAACTTAAAAATGAAAGTTAGCACAAAGTTCACATGGTTACGAACATGCGTGTCAAGAAGAATGTCGGCGTTAGTGTTTCCGATCCACCATGCCAACCTGCCTCCTTTCAAGACAACTTGGGACTGCTTCCTTGTTAATTTCTGTCAGGGCATCAGTCACATGATCACGGCCTTCCAAAATTTGTGGCATATGTACAAATGTGGGTACGGGTCTTTTCATAGGAAAATGTACAAACAGTTTGTGAGAACAGCTTGACAATACTCATACTACTTTTACTTTACACTCTACAAAAGTGGTAATTGCGTCCTTTCTCTACAAAATTCAGACTTTGCATGTGCGCCTCTGTGTAACTGTAAGGGTAATCTCTGCTAATTGCACCTAAGGCTAACGTTTGATAGCTTGCAAATGATTTTATCCTTACCCTCTGTTGTCTGTGACCGCTATTTTCCCAAGGATGTGTCTGAAAGACAAAAAATCAATCAGGGAGATTGTCAACCTTTCATCCAGCCACAAGCTTCATTAGTTCTTTGTGTCTTATAGCCAGCAGCTGTCCAAGATTAAAATCCAGTTTTGGTTGTTAAGCCATTGTAGGA
This sequence comes from Plectropomus leopardus, assembly GCF_008729295.1. Lineage (NCBI taxonomy): Eukaryota > Metazoa > Chordata > Actinopteri > Perciformes > Serranidae > Plectropomus > Plectropomus leopardus. Next base: position 6,577,354 of record NC_056479.1, on the reverse strand, counting down.
CTACAGCATCCTGCGAGGTGGGAAAGGGCTTATCTTTGGTTGCATGTATTTCCATGAGCTTCATGTTCTTGTGCAGTTGGTAATCATGGGTGTTTCAGTAGGTTAGCAGTCGTGCTTTTAACAGAGGATCGAGTCTTAGTAGCTTGTGCTTAGTACTTTGCGCTGGGATCCAAATAAAGGCAATAAGAAACAAAGTACCACCACACTGAACAACAATTTTCTTGTCATTTTTTTCCCAGACAAAATCAAAGTCACAGGAATATTTTAGGTACTGAATGTTAGTGCTTCCATCTTCCAGGCTAACATCAGCCTGCTGCTATGTGACATGCATCGACAATTCCAAAAATAAATGAGGATGATGTATGATTGTTTGTTGGATTTCAGATCTGTAGGGGAACTGACTACAAAAGCAAGGTTGCAACAAGTTACTTGTTTTTAGAGAAACTGTAATATTATTCCAGAAATGTTATAGTATTTTTTTATGAACTTGTAACTGGCAAAAATAATACTTATACTTGTTACCTGTTACTTATCATTAATTGGCAGTAACATGTTACTGCCGAACACCTTCAAATGAACATACTGTAACATTGTAGTGACAGTAATAGTAGTGTTGTGGATTTTGTGCTGTTGTTTTCTGCTCTCCTATCTTGTTAAATCACACAATATCTCAGTGGTGACCTTTCGTAGAGGCTTCGGAAAAACCATATAAAATACTGTATGCGTAGCATTAAACATTACCTTCATTGTAACTGAGAGACCATAGCAAACCATGAAGGAAAACCTCAGACCAAAAGCACAAGAGGTGGACTGGGGTGTCCACATACTTTTGGCCATAAAGTGTATATTATGCAATCAAAACAGCCGTGTGTGTCAAGGTCAAAGATCCCTGCTGCTGTGAGTCTGTGCTTTGTCTTGGTCTTTATTAGCTCCCTCCCGCCTCCGCTCTTTTTTTTTCATTTCCTTACAGCAGAGAAATGTACAGTATTTTCACTTTAAATTCAGCAACTGATCTATTAAAGCAGGCTTGTGTTATGAGAAAGGGAAGACCACCGAGAATCCCCCATGGGGAGTAATGCTTTCCACTGTATGTAGGTGTGTATACATTCTGTAGATAGAAATGGGTCCTAATCGGCCCTGCGGCTCCACAACAACAAAAAAAAAAAGAAAAAAAGAGGAATCCACTTAGCAACGTGGCTAATTTACATAGCTTTGAGGAAAATGGGGTCTGTGTTTAGTCAGCTTAGACGGCAGAAGCAGGAAGAACGTCAGAGTCTGACACTCAGCGGGAGACGACGCAGCTGGCTGACTGGTTTGTCTGACGGTTAGACTGGGTGGATGACTGGCTGGCTGCACTGGTGTTGCTTTGATGTACAAGGCCTCTCATCAAACTCTCATCAAAAGCTGTTTGTCAATTGTGTTCTCTTTTAAATTGCACTGAAACCAACCAGCCATGCAAAAATAATGTCAGATCTGTGTCGGCATTACATTTTATCCTCTCAGTCAGCGTTTTCCATCTACTGAATACAGCAAGTATAAACATATAGTTAAACGCTTTATTGGATACTTTTCTTCACCTTCAAAAGCTCTTTTCTTTGCACACTTGGACACAGTTCCAGCTACTGCGTCTGTCTAGGAGAGATACTTTTGAATATTCTGTAATATCTAGGAAAGCTAAACTAGTAAATTACAGTAGACCTCATGCACGCCCACAGTAAATTGATATCTATAAGGTCCCATCCAGACTTATCATGTTCATGTCCAGAAACAGCTATGATGGCTTCTATGTGTGTTATCACTTGGTGGAATGACTGTTATCAATTGCTTTCAGCCTCATACATAGGGGTTAGAAGGGAGCCGCATTCTGCTACACATACAAGTAAGTTAAAAGACCGTTATCAGCCCATTAAATGACCGTTACCAGTTGTCATCAGAAGTATAGATTCAGGGTATGTGGCCCTACACTACCGCCTGCACTAACGTTTGTTTGGCGGCGACCTCTAGTGGCTGAGGTAATTATAATGGCAGCAAAAGAGGAAATAAGATTATGTAGTATAAAGAGCTACAAAGTCGACAGGGAGAATCGATGAGGTGACTGGTCAAACAAACACAGGACTTTCAGCTGGGGGACCACTGTTTGTGTCCCATGTGAAACTAAAAGTAGATGCTGACTTTATGTTACATTATATTTCAAACCACAATCTTTTCCAAACCTAATCACAAAGTTTTGACACCTGAACCTCACAAGAATGACACAGGAAGCAAATGATAACAGCCTGCTAAACCTACTAGAAGGCAAAACAGGCTCCTTCTAATACATTTGCAATAGATTACCACTACCATTAAGAGCTAAATGATATTGACACTACTCTTCTATCTGTTGAATACAAACCTTCCACCAGCTTATAACTTGCCACAATCTTAGCCTAGCACAAAGACTGCTAACATGGGTAAATAGCCATACTGTTTTTGTAGGCGTTAAATAAATTAATTATAATGTGTGCATTGATGGGACTCAGAGGTGCTGGCATGCAGTTGTTACCTTTGGATGAAGCAAGGGTAGCTTGTTTCTAGTAAATATGCAAAGCTAAATGTCTCCTGTCTCTAGCTTCATACTGTGGTCATTACACGACATGCGAGTTGTATCAATATTCTCATCTAATGCAGCATGAATGCAAATGAGTGTATTTTGCAACATTTTGAATTTTTATTTTAACTATGGTTACGGTGAATATTATTTGTCATTTGTCTGTAACCTGATCATGCTGCATCAATTAGTGTCATATACTACAATTAATGTGTAATTGGAGTGTTTAATGTCCATCACTTCAGAGATGTACAGCATTGGCTTGACCACACTGATTTGTCATAGAGGGCCAATATATCAGACAATCATAACACATCTGATATCCACTGTCTTCCTCATTCTCTCCTGATCCGGTATCTCTGAAATGTCAAGTTTTCACAAAGAAAAACAGCCTGGGTCGAAGGCTGAACACCACTGTATGTGAAAGGATTTAAAAGGATTTAATAAATAGTGGGGTGTAGCTTTTCTCAGCCAAAACAGATGCATGCATACCTTATTGTATCAGCATAAAATCTGGCAAATAACCAAATATACCAAATATTTATAGGCTGAGTCTTAGGAAATTATGTATAAAATGTGTCACTTAACATCTGGGATATTTCCATTTGATGGAATGATGCAGCCATAAAACATTTGAGGCTTAAGTATTTCACCTACTGTAGAGTAATGGCTGCCTGAGCAGAGAATGAAGTCATGGTCTCTGTGTTTTGTAATCTGAGCTTCTTTGTTCTTTGTTTTGATAGCAGGGCCAACCGTGCATGCATCTTAGTGCATGTGAGTTCCTCCTTTTGTGTTGCACTTGCTGCCACTCTTACTGTGGGTCTGGACAACAATGGCGTTAAACTGTAATGCCCATCTGGTTAACCCCCAGATTAACACTGTTTGTGCTGTTAGCAGTATTAGCTAGCACTGCTAGATGCTGCCATTTTGGCTCAGCCACCTCCTTGTATGCTTGTGACGTCAAAGTTGAGAGCCATGTGCAGGCAATCCCGGCCAACACTCTGAATGTCGTAAATAACATCTTTAATTCCATTCATAACAGGGCTCTTGTTAGGCTGCATTTACACCAAATCTGACGTAACGGCAAAAATGGCAGTGCTCACATTCATTTGAATGTGGGTAGCACATTTAGGCTGCAGTGGTGGGGTCGAATGGGTGCTAAAAAAAAAAACAAAAACGTTGCAGCCTACGGCTAAAAGTTGGAACAGAATAAACTTTTGGAGAAACACATCCTGACATCACGCTGCGGTGCCCTATGATGTAACCTATGATCCGGTCAGAAGACGTTTTCAGTCCATGGGATCAAGTAATACAGTCTCTTTGTGTCGTGAAATATTTAGTGAGTATGAGAAATAGCAAAGTATGTTGTGGCAGTAAAGATACTACAGTTACACTAATCAAAAGGATTTCTAAAGATTTTTTAAGCCAACAGAAACAAATTCACCAAAGACAAATAAATACTCAGAAAGCTGATCTCTCCATCTCAGCAACTATAGTTGGTGTCCAGCCTCAACTCCGCGACAAATGGATTATCTCAACGACTCTCCCATGCCATCACACAGTTTTGCGGCTAATTGCAGCAATGCCTGATTTGGTGTGAATAGCACTGTCAGCCTGGCTAGCACTGCTAGCCACTGCCATTTTGGGTCATCCCCCTGAATGTTTTCTTGTGACTTCAGAGGTTAGAGGTGTATGAAGGCAATCCCGGTCATCACTCTAAATGCTGTATGTAGCTCCTTCCAAGAACGGGGCACAGTGGATGTTAAGGAGTTAATGCAAGGTACAAGGAACAAGATAAATTTATTGTCATTTTTCTTAAACATGGTTTACAAAGAAATGTTTTAATGTCAACACGTCAGTCAGATTGACCCGGTGTATGCATTGATGCGCTGTTTTTTCCCAGGATAACATAATATCATCAGCTCATCTGAATTTGAGCTCGTCCCCATTTTTGCTCTGCCTCTGTATTTTTTATTCATATTCCCTCTCTTTGCTCTGGAAACTGCCATCAGGCTCAGAGGCAATTTACGGTACCTTTGAACACGTCCTTAACAGTACCATCATGCGTCCATCAGTGCCACAGCGAACACGATTTTATTACTCAATTTGATTCCATACAAGGTTCATTCCCCACATTTTTTATGCATCGTGGGCTTAGCTCAGGCAGAAAATAATCTGGACAGTGAGGGCTCTGTATTACGGTTCAAACAGGATAAAGCACTGACAAATTTCGGACCAGAGGACTAGTGAGCGGGGAGGACAGGAAGAAAGAGAGATTAAGAGCTACACCATTGTTTACCTCCTCCTCTAAGGTGCAGGATACTCTGTCGTTTATAAATGTTGGTAGCTGTTATTGGTTACCTTGCAGGCTTTTGGGGAAAGAGGAAAGGAAAATGAAAAAAAAAAAAAACTTTGGGAAAGACCCAGGAGGGGGTTCGATACAACTTTAATAATGCGTAGCAGGAGCTAAATGAGCCATTCTGCGGTACTTTAAGACGTCTTCCCTCCACCCATCCCCCCGCTCCCCCCCCTCCACCTCACCCCCCCCCCGGTCTCAGGGCCTGAATTATTAAAAGTGTTGTTTTCCCTTATTGCATTGCAGCAATGTGCCTCGTTGCTAGAAATGAGCTGCACATTCTTGAGGTTTGAATGCTTAAAGCGACCCACCTCCAACGGCAGAGCCAGGGGAGGAGGCCGGAGAGCCGGGGGCACTGCACACACACACACACACACACACACCAACTTACACACACACACACACACACACAAATGTGTATCTAAATAACCAGTCACCTATAATGTTGACACCAATCTCAGATGGTTTTCTTCCATCTATTTTCTCAGATATTAAGCAGGTTGTGAACAGGATTTCTTTCTTGATACCGCAACTAAATATTATTCCACTGCATCTAAAGATTATTTCACTGTAATTAAAAAATATTTCACTACAGCTAATGATTATTTTGCTGCAACTAATGATTATTTTGCTGCATCTAACATTAACTTTACTGCAATTAACAACTTTTCGCTACAACTAGCTATTTTTTCACTGCAACTAATGATTATTTTGCTGTAAATAATATTTATTTTACACTGCACCAGTTTTTTTCATTTCAACTAATGATTAATTTGCTGCATTTTTTTTCTTGTAGCAATTAGGGACTATTTCCCTGCAACTAAAGTTTATTTCACTGCAATTAATTTTTTCCATTAGCGATTTACTGTCTCAGTCTACTAAATATCAGGAAAATAGTGAAATAATCAATTTCCTAAGACAAGGTGACATTATTAAATTGCCTTTTCTTAGATCAAGAGTCCTAAACAAACAACAGCAACAACACTAAATAATAATAATGATCATATACATTTGTTTTAAAAAACTCCTTTCAACATCATATTAGTTAAAAAAAAATGCATCAAATCCACACCGTGAAGTAGCAGGAACTTGGAAATATCTTAAATTTTTCATAAAAAAAAAGACTAAAATGATTAATATGTTATTTTTATTTTTTAAATTTTTTTTACGTTAGTTATTTGTATAATCATTAAAGCTTTAATACCATGCAATTTGATATGAGTGCATTGTTTTTCGACATAATTGTGTCTTTAACACCCATAAAGGCAATTAGCTTTTTTTTCTGCGGTATGGGTTATACTAAAACTTCTTTAACAAGTAAAAATTACTATTTTGGAAAAGCCTAGGGAGTTCATAATTTATAATGTTAAAATCTGTAATAAGCTTAAAAGCATGCGTTTATGAGGGACAGTTCATAAGGATGGACTAAAAATGTAAAATTGTGTAAAATAGACAATTCACATGGTTGAAATTGTTAAAATGTTTACAAAGTTGGTTATTTAGCCCACATATTAACTTTTTCCTTCATTGTTTAAAAAAAAATATCTAAAAAGGTTTGATCTGTGCTCTACTAGGTGGTCCCAATCTAAGCTCCTGACATCGATTGCTTTTGTCTGCACCCACGCACCTGTGAAAATCGCGATATTTTACTCATTAGAGACAGGTTGTGGCTGCAGATCTGTTGCGGATAGCTTATCCTCGCTCTCGTGATTATTATTCCCCTCTTTCAGGTATGTTGTCATTATTTAACAGAGTTAACACAACTGTAATAGCTTATTAAGACTTTTGAGCAGAGTTTGTTTCACATTTTGAGTGAATTAGAGTTCGTTTTTGCCGAGTTTAGTGAAGAGTGTGTGAGTGAAGTCCTTGTCAGTAGCCAGTACTCGATCCGTTGCGCGCATGCGCCAGAAGTTTACCATCTTGGACAGTTAGCTACAGCAGCCTCGCTTGGATAAACAGCCAGGTGCGTCAGTACCTGGTCCGTGCCTTCTACCCGCGAATATTTAAGTGAAGAGTGAGTGCGTGAGAGATGATTTAGGATATTTAGTTTAGTGGTAGCCTATTTGAGGAAGCAGGATTTCTGCCTTAGGTAAGCATGCTGCAGTGCATATTTTCACTGAAAAAGTGGTGTGAAATGCTACTCTCTACAAAAAAGATGTTTTTCCCTTGTTTCTTAGTTAACTGTAATACTGTACTTTTGTAAAATGATGACACTAAAGGTCTTGCCAGGGGAACATCACTTTAACTTGCATGATTATCATTGCTCCCTCTTGGGGGGCACAGCACTTCCACTTACTTTTAGATCGATTATTTAAAAATCAGATATTGGCCGCACTGGTAATACCTCTCTCGCATCTTATCAAGTTGATTTTGTCTGTTTACACCTTACATTTATTTTTTAAACAAATGATTTGTGTTTATCGTCATGGCAAATCAGATTGTTTAAACTAGTTTATAAAGTCAGTGAAATTTTTTATAGATTCCCTTGCAGCAGTCTGCCTTACTCTTTCTCATTTCCAAGACGCAGTCGTCCATGTGTAGAAAATTGTTGAAATGTAAGGGTTTCTTTTGGAAACTGGAAAATATTCTTACTGCAATGGCAGATTTTTTCACTTGAAAATGAATCTTTGAAAAAAATAGAAACTAGGTTTTTAGGACTCAAATATGATGACTTCATGTGATCAAAAGTTTTGCAGTGTGATCAGTGCATCATCTCTGATGTAGTAGATGTGTGGAGATGATAAATACTACACCGTCTGTGCAGAACATCGAACTGATTCTAATTTCATAAGTTTATCCTATTTCTTCCAAGTACACATCTTTTTTTTTGTTGGAAAAGTTTGAAAGTTGGTGAAGTTTAAGGCAGAATATTGGCATTTAGAATAACTAATAAGCAAACCTGAAATGTTCGTAGCAGCATCAGCCTTGAAACCTACATTGGCCAAACTCTCCATGTATGTCTCCGCTGAGTTAAAAAAAAGAAGCTCTGACTTGCAGCCAAAAGAAAATTGAGCCAGACTCAACCAGGCATCACTCACTTAATAAAACAACACCCTCACCTTCTGCTCTTGCAGCCTGTATTGTACACGCGCGATGATTTGGGTATTAAATAATTTGATGCCTGTAAGTAAATGCCTTTCTTTAAAATTCAGTTTTCCCAAAAAAATAGAGTACAAAGTGTAGATAATGCAAAGTAGACTGCAGGTTACATTCCTCCATCCTTGCAAGCCACACACATACACACCAAGGCACGCTTTAATCACACAATTAATAATTAATCAGAGGCTGGGCTCAATGCTGTTGAGTCTGCAGATGAGAGAACACCCAAATGCTGAGAAGGGCCCTAAAAAAGCAGGGTTAACAACTGGAAAAAAAAGGATTATCAACAGTTCATTGTTAACCGCTAAGCAACATGCCATCAGTTAAGGTTAGATTTTATTTAATGGAACAAAAAAGCAGATGCTCCAGCGATGCAAGCATACAGGCTTGAATTTTTTATAAAGAAAAATAAAATAAATAAAAAAAGCAGCTGGCTTTACAGCTCTGCAGAGTTTGTGAGGGGGGAAATTAAGATGTCTCTTCTATGTGACATTTTCTACATGCATATGTGGAGAATTTGATTATATGCTCTGTTCGCTCCATGTAAACACCATCAATAATACCGTAACAAACTGGCCGCAGAGGAATAGGTCAGGGATGTGTCTTTATTGTTTGCGCACTCTGTTATCTAACAGTAAAAACACCCTGCTGCATTGATTCCAACGCTGCTCTGGAATTGATCATAACAAACACAGATGATCATTTTGTTCAATTTATTTATTCTCACTGATGCATAAAATATTTTGCAATACTGTAAGCAGAGAGATCAGAAGTCGTTGCTTTGTATGTTTCTTTATTAGTCCTGCATGCTCTCAGCATTGCAGCAGAGAGCAGAGTGTTTACCCAGCTGTAATTACAACATGCACAATGACCTCATTCTGCTGTGTCAGTAGCGGTAATGTATAGCCCTTGATCTTAAACTGCAAAGAAAAATGGTATGCACTTATTTTCAATATGCTGACTACATTCCCGGCATTTTTTAGACATGGCCGTGACGGTGGATCAGAATTTGATATAAGCACTGGTGCTCCTATTCGTCTGACAAGGTCTCTCTGCCTTTAATATGCATTCAATAATGTGAAATGATATTAGCTGTAGGAGCTCATTGACTGTGCACTCGGGGTCTCGCCGTGTCTCTCTGTCTCTGTCTGTATCATGCTCTTCATCTGTTCCTCTTCCACACACGCACAGAAGGGATGGAGGAAAAGGGGGGGGCGGGGGGGGCTTGAACCACGGATAGCAACAGCAGCAGAGCAATCACACCGAAGAAATGCCCCCCACGCCTGGCCCATTAATAACAGTAATACGCACACCGCGCCCAAGCCAGCACTGCCGAAAGCACCACTGACACTTTAATGGGCATTTTTTACTTTTGTTTTTAAATAATGCATGTGCTGCTTGTCAGCACTGCTTCACTCCACCCCTGGTGTGCCTTTGCAGCGTTCCTTTGTGCAGAAATTACAATGGGGACCTGTGTTTTCTGCGCCGCCCGCTCCATAAGCTGCATTCATCACATACATGGGGACGTCAGTGTGCAGTACATCACACTCTTGGGGACATGTGTGTGTGTGGGCACGCATGCATGTGTGTTTGTGTTTGTGCAGGCCCCTCATTGGCACTGAGCTAATTAAGAGTGTCTTTGAGAGGGTGAACTGTGTGCCGAGGCTCAGTGGCAGCGGACACGACTTATGGAGGAAGGTTGCTGCTATACATTTTGCAGCAGGCTTGACAGCATGCCAGTGTTGTTGTGTATCTGTCAAACATACACTGTTGGATTTTTTTTCACCTTTGATTTAACAAGGAGGGCCTCACAGAGAGCCAATGAAAAAATCCAGCCTCGGAATATGAACGTACTCATCAGAATGTCATGAATTTCACTTAATTGTTTTAGAAAAAGAAGGGCTTAAAATAGAGCAATAATGTATGTAGGGTATTGCTGAGTATTGCTATTTTCAAACTTTAATTTTTTATTTTTTTAATACAGCTAATATGTAGGGGGGAAAACATTATGAAGCTTTGACAAAAGAAATTATGCCGGTTCGTCAGTGCTCTGCAATTTTGGTAATGTAATGATGCTTCTTTCAATCTGGTCAGGTTTTACTGTGTTCTTGTACTGTGACCCTGTTACAGACTGTATACTGTAAAGAGAACAGTCGCTGCAGTGGTTTTGTATTTCTTAGTTGTTGGCCAACTTCCTCTTTGCCTTTCATTTTTCTTTCATAAAGTAGCTAATTGCTAAACACTTGCATGCACCTGCTGTAAACTGAGAGTAGTTTAATACATGATCACAATCACTCCTTTTCTAACAACATGGAGCAAGTTCCGTTCTGGTTCGCACGTAAAACTGATTACAAAATGGTCACAAAATCAGTACTAAACAAAATAAAACTGGAAAACTTGTAAGAAGATTTTCATATGGCTGCATCACTCACTTGGGCTGAACCGAGGCTGCTGTTAACGGCCAAATAAGCAGATCAGGAGGGCGGTTTGTTAGCTTGTTTGGGATTTTAGCTGGTTCCATCCTCACTCATTTTCGGGAAAGTAGACATCATTTAAATCTCAAAGCCTCGAGGTGCTGTCTGTGTAAACCATTTTAGAATCCCAATATCAATGTAGCAACTGTTGCTTATTTTGTTTTGGGCATGCCATTTTTTGTCTTGTCTCGTGCTTTATATGAGTGTTTTAGTAAAGGTAACAATGATGCCTTTAAAGGTTAAGAATTTGACACTTTATTTTTTTTACAGGTTTTAGAGATTTTTCCCTCCAATGTCATCTTCATGTAACACCTCATTTGGCTATTTAGATAATAGACTATACCACGCTGTAAGATCCGCCTGGCTCGGTTTGCAACTCTATTGATCGTAGACAAGCTACATATCTGTGTTCGACATTACATGTAAGGTCAATAGACCTCTGAAATCAATATTTATAACAATCAATGATGCATTCTCTATTATTTCTCTTCCTGTACAATCATTTCCTTTGATTAAATTTGCCTTTTTTTTCTCCCTCAGAGCTAAGTGTCTTGTTGCTGGAGTGCATGCAGCAGTTGCCCCCCTGGCCGCTTCCTGTCTGTTTCAATGACGCCTGCCTGTGTTTCTTTGTGTCCCCGTAGGAAACACGTTGTGTAAGTCAGGAAGCATTGCTGTCTTCGGGAACGTGGTGTACAGCGGACTGCTGAACGATCACCTCTGGCATTTGGGAGTGCCCCTCTTTACAAGACTGGTAAGAGCATGAAGCCCCTGTGTGCACACTTACCTCCATTTTGTCAGAAGAGTTTCGTGCAGTTCTTGTCGAACCCCAAACAGGCTTCAGGTGCAGAATTCCCCAACGTCTCTAATGGGCTGTGTTTGATGCCTGCTCGGCTGACATGTGTTAGTTGAAGTCATATTCAGCGTACAATCCTCCGCTGTGGATGTGAGACGAGGGAACCCCTTCACATCTTAGCATCTCATTTTCGAATAAGACCTTTTCCAGCTTGAGCTTGAGGTTGTAAAGTCACATATGAGGCAAAACAAATACGTGTCGCAGGTGAAGATATATATGGATTTTTTTCTTCTCAGTTGAAGCCGGCCTGATGTCTCGTTTGCACTGAAAGACTAAATAATTCATGAAATGCAGCTTCATGGCAACAACTTTAAAAAATGATAAGCTTGTAATTAAGAGCTGGAGCAGTTGAAGCCCGTGTTACGGATTAATGATAAATGTCTATCCCTAATTGTCAAAAGGGAAATTGAATGTTTGCTTTACACTTACTCTCACTGGTGCTGGAATGTGGGGCTGCGATACAGCAGAGATTCCTGTGAACGGCATGAGGATTACAGAGCAATTTTCCTAAAGAAAAAAATAAATTCAGCACAGCACTTTTTCTTCCCGTTAATTACCCTCTTTCTAAGCGGGTCGCAAGTTTTCATCAATGTTTATTATTGATTAAATCTGTCGCTGTAGCTGTCATTTATGAGTCGGGAATTACTGTTGATTGGTGCACAAGGGTTGCATATAATTGGGTTACATTAAATAGATAATTCAGCTGATCTCATAAATGTCTAATGTGAAGGCTTGTTTGATTATCAATTAATGTCAAACGGAGATGCAAGAGGCTGTTAGGATTCCAGTTGGGGTTGCTTGTGTTGCAAAGCTACTGAATCTCTCTCTGCACAACTGTAAGAGCCTGTAGCTTGTGCAATGATTTTTATATATCATGTCTGATATATACACTAATGAATTCAAAGTAAAACCCGAGCATGCACTGACACACGCAGTGCACACAGTAGCCAGTAAACAAGTCTTTGAAAGATGCAACAAATGATACAGACATCAAACACGACAGCTGACAGAGATCTGGCTTTCAAATACACAGAAATTGTTGCTGTTTTTCTGTTGTTATTACTCATAAAGAGTATGAAGGAGGGAAGTAATTAAACTGATATTTTCGTAGCTCAAACGTCTCTTCATGGCACCTTTCTTAAACCATAGAATCAGATATAATAGGATGGTCTTATGAATTACTACCATAGAAATAGTTTCTCTAACAAGTTATTCTTAAAGGGGCAGCGCACTGATTTTTACACATCACTGTCTGTTTACTTGCCGTGTGTAGCACTGCTCAGTAGTTTTCAAACTGTTATGTGTTATATGGCTCTTTGACAGGACTTGACCTATTGATGTCACAGTGATGTCATCGGGGTTAATGTTGAATGGGATGCATTTTTAACAGAATGCCTGCTTTACAAACGGGAGGTGTTGCGTTTAGATTATGTTTACCAGGCAGAAAAGAGCGAATGAAAAGATGCTTCTCAGTTGCATTATGGGTAGTGTATCAGTGCTTAATACCTTTTGAAGCAGGGGTCCAACGTTTTTCAGGCCAAGGACCCCATAGCTGAAAGAGAGGCGGTACAGGGACCCGCTACTACATATATTGTATAAAACTGAGTTGCAATTGAGATAATTGTCAGAATGTTTTATTTTGGATCTTCTCTTGTTTGAACTTTCCTCTAGCTGCTAAGGCATCAGCAGCTGAAGCACAGGTTCGTTAGCGTCACCCTCTGAACTTTCGTCTGTGGTTTCTGAGGCGGATGGTGTGTATGAGCATTTTGCTCAAAAAGTTGTAAAACTACACAATGCAGCTGACAAGAATGTCTGTACATTTGTAATAAAAACACAGCTATAACTGTTAGCTTACTAATGTATCTCCCCATCATGGATAAGTGCTGCCCAGGGATTCAGCATCATGTGACCTAGCTCACGTGATTGCACAAGGAGTCATGGGTTAGTTGGTATACTGCATTTTTTTTAATGAATAGGTTAATTTATCTTTGTAATATTGGAACTTAGCAGTCAAACAATACCTGCATACGATCCTTTTAGTTCAAAGATCTAGAAAGAAATGACTATTTGTATAGTGTTGCTCGCAGCCAATCACGACAAGCACTCTTTGGTCTTATTCAACGTGTAATTGGCTCGATACCGCAGCAGCTACAACCCATACAGTCTGTGGCATGATGAAGTTGAGCATGGTGTAGTTGGCAGTTCAGCGTACTTACATACCACCCAAATAATAATAAGTGTAGCTATACCACACGCCTGTGCTGTCTACTGGCATTTTACATAACTGTATGCTTCCATTTACATGATGGGTATCGAATTAGGCAGAAAAAAATGTATCAATATAATGGTGTCCATGCCACTTTCAGGATACTAGTATTTGTAATGGTTTTGTATTTTTTTTTATTCAATCCCAAGTCCATGGAAAATGTATGGATGTAGGTTTCTGGAGCTTGAACCATGCTAGAGACTTAAAGTCAAGATATCTCAGCTTATAATGTTTTGATATTAATCGCTCTATATTTTCTGTCTCATGCAAGTCCCCCACCTTTACAGGCGTTCAGTACTATATTTCCGGTGTGCACCTTTAAACCTTTAAAACTGCACCCTTTCGTTGATACATTTGTCAAATCAAAACACACAGAAGTCGTATTCAAACTGCTGAAACCAGTGTAACATTTATCAAATTGCAGAGTCTTTGACATTCACCACAACTAGACATCCGTATGTTTAAAAAAAATCAGACGATCATAAAACAAAGACAGTCCCTTTGACTTCAGATCTTCTGCATCCACGGTTACTGTGCACCAAGGACAATTTGATAAGATTTGACAAAAACAGATAAATAAATAAATTAAACATAGACACAAAAATACAATAATTTACATTAACATAAAGGGTTAATATTAATGTGTCCATTAACACACAGACCTCACAGGCTGTTCATTTTGTGAGGACAGCTAATCACTGCCTAATGACACGGCTTTAACATCCTCTGTGTCCCTTAGTGGACCGCTGAGTAACAACCGAGCTCACAGGCCGCAGGAGTGCATGTTGAAGTGAAAGGTGCAACTTCCTGCTGTGACACAAAGGTGCGGCCTCGTGTCGCACTTGGCGTGCCTGCTGCCGACACACCGGGTCTGCCCGGCAGTGGTATCAGCATGACACGCAGCAAGCCTTCACATCCCCAACACACAGCCCCTAATTACTGCAGCCCTGCCAGTTTGCAGCCCTGGGCCAGTTCTGCCTGCTCTGTGCCAAGGTGTAAACACTGCATTATTAACACTACATACAGTCTGCGCACACGGCTATGTTTAATATACTCGACGTATGTCTACACGGAGGCGTTACTTTAGTGGGATTCTTTACGTGGAGCCATACAATAGATTTATTGTTTCCCAGACAGTGAGCTCCGAAATCACCAGATGGGCGATTTGCTGCGTATAGTGTAATGTATGCTTACAAATGATGTTTAATGATGTCTTCCAGGGCTAGGAAACAAAACATTACCGTTTCAAGGCTAAATATGCACGCTCCTTGTCACAGTGCCAGAGTTAAAGGAATATCTAAAACCATGTATTTTTCTTGTTTTTGTATTTATGAGCTGTCAGGGTGTCTTGATGACATAACATGATTTCTCCTCTGTCATTATGATACACACATAAGCTAAATTCAGTTTTATTTCGCAAAATAAAAGCTAAAATAAAGTTAAGGCGTAAAAGCCATCCACCCATAGTCTATACCTACTCACCTTGTGCAGAGCTGTAGGGGGCTGGAGTCTGTCCCAGCATACATTGGGTTAGAAGCAGGGCACTCAAAGACAGCTGATCTATTTATAGATGTACAACCATTTATACTTTTATTCACATAGTGCCAGGAAGTTCAGATCTTGTGTTGCTTTGGTAAATACCAGGTCATGACTCCAAATAAATACCAAACCGTGGTTTTTGAGGTCTTACTAGTTGTACGCATTGTGCAACGTTTAGACTAGAAAAGAGCAAGTCACAAATACAGGATGTGATGGTATGAAGTGGAAGTATAGTAATTGCTTTTACATTTTACTTTTGAAGTAGTTGATTCCAGATAACATTTCGTGGATGATTTGAAATCAAGCAATACTTTATTGTGTGCAACTGTAATAAAGAGTCTATGACATGAATGTTGCATTGTGAGAGAAGCAGAAAAAAATAAAGTTCAAGTATTGAATTTCTTCTCCAGACACATTTTAGAGTATGTAAAAATACTCTTTCTCTCACAAAAAAAGTTAACAAAAATCTGACGTCACGCCTCCCTAACCACCCCAACTTGCTCTAGGTTGACCAGTAAAGCAGTGTGCATAATGATGGCTAATATTAATGTTAGAGGAAACATCAGCGATAATTAGCCCTACATGTTTGAGCCTCAGTCAGACCCAGACTAAAACAAGGTGTCTGTTTTGCACCAACATTGCAAACTAGCATACATATTAGGATGGTAAGTGAAGATAGCATCTTGTATTTGCTTGTTTTGTTTGTTTGCTTCTAACTTGCAGTCGCTGACACAGAGTTAACAGTTGCTGAACATACAGAAGCTAGTATCTGCTATGATGTTACAGTGTGTTTACACTGTCAAATTGTTAATACAAAATCATATATAATGTAAACACTCTCTGCCATAGTTTTGAGGATAGTGAAAGTTAGTGTGTGGAATCGGGATATATGGCTATACTTGGCTTCTTCTCTGATAACTCTCGTTTCTACATTGTAGAATGCTAATGATGTGAAGAGCCCCACCTTGCAAGTTAATGGGATTGTTTCCTTACGTTTATGACTTATGAAACCCTGGTTGTCTGAATCAGTTGTTTTTGACATTGTCTTTAGTACACTGCAGCTCCAAAGTGGAAACTTCAGCTATGGTGTTAACTGCTTATTTGCCAACAAAATGTAGCATGTACACAAAAGCCATATGGACATTTAAACATGGCTAAAAACTTGATTTTCATTGGAGGGCGGGTCTTTAAAAAACAATACACATAACAATATTAACACTAACAGGGAAATAAAACATTTAACATTCAACCAAAAGTGCCAAACCTTCGCCAAAGTCAACAGGAAACCAAGAGGTTGTTTGTTCATTTGTTCATTTTACATAATCATAAAAATCACAATATTTGAAATGTAATTTCTTAACTTAATTCTGTTAAAACTGAATTCTTAGAGACAGATACCTCAAAACCTGTTGGCATATACCAGAAACAATCGCAATACTGGATACCACCAGAGCTTATCTTTTCTTTTTTTTGTGTAATTTGGTTGAATTGACTGTTAACATGAAATCATCAATGATCATAAGCATAATGTTTGACTAAAAGACTGACCCAAAAGATGTTACACATTACCTAACTTTTACAGTAGGTTTGTATTTCATTTCCAGATACTGGACCAGGTTCAGTCAGTACACTCAGTGCTCATTAGCATATGGATACTGTTCCTGTGTGTACTGGTGTTAGTAGCAGGTGTGTTGAGGAAATATACATATAAATTTGCAGTCATCTCAGCAGCAGGCAAATCATTACATAATGTAAGTTCCACTTTGTCACAGTACTCCAATTATTATTATTATTTTTTGTTTACAACTATATAAGATAGCAATGCCTCCATCTTTATCACTGGCAGTCAGCTTGGTGACATATAAAAGCTAAGTAGGCATGAAGAAGGTAGGAGGTTTTGAAAGTGTTGTGACTGTTAGAGTGCTAATAGCTTCCTAATTACAAGACTTTTTCAAGCTTTTCCTGCTACACTATATGTGTCAATCCAATAAGGCCATGATACTGTCATGAAACAGTTTCAATAGTTTTTTTTTTTTATGTGATATCCAATCCAGATAACAGCTCATTATGCCATTTTAGCTGAATTTAAGTATTTGGCAGCAGCAACTTATAAATATTCCTGTAACTATAAGAATAAAAGTAAATAGAAATGCAATAGAGTACCCCAGGAATGAGTCCTAAAACCTGGAAATGAGTTTGCATTTTAACACTCCTGGTTCCCTTGTCTCAAAGCCTGTTGGTTTCAAATGGGTTTTTTGGGTTTTTTTTCAGATAACTGAAAATAAGGTCTGTGGTTAATGCTAGCTTAGGAGACTTTCAAGTATTGTTCTGCGACATAAAAGACTTCAGTAAATACCCCACTGGCGAACTTTGAAGCTTTTATGTTTCTTAAAAAAGATGGCTGCTAACAAATAGACAAATTGAGATTGCAGATGGCCATCACGTTGAGCCATGCTGAACACAGCTTTACAGCCTTGTTACGGTGGCAACGTTGAATCATGGGACTGTAGTGTTGTCAAAAGTGTGTTTGAAGTCAACGTTAGCTTTTTACTTCCTCACTTCCTAAATCCTAAAAGTGCATCCACTTGTGAATTTTTTTTTTTTTTTTTTTTGCTGAATGAAATGTGAGTATCATAAACGTTTCTCTGCCACAGAGTTTATTTTCTACAATAATGCTACGGAAAAATCCCATAAGCTTTTTCATTAGGGAACTAGGATGAGGCTAACT
This sequence comes from Plectropomus leopardus, assembly GCF_008729295.1. Lineage (NCBI taxonomy): Eukaryota > Metazoa > Chordata > Actinopteri > Perciformes > Serranidae > Plectropomus > Plectropomus leopardus. Next base: position 6,559,452 of record NC_056479.1, on the reverse strand, counting down.
TCCATGTCGACCTACAGAAAAACTGAATCTATCCAGATTCCAGTTCATGTGACCATTTTCAGATGACTGCAAGTATTTATCAGTAGCAGCTATTGCAACTTCCTGTTACTACAAGAATGAAAGTAAATAGAAATGCAATGTGTAAAACTTTACAACTTAACCACCACAAAAATATATATATATATCAATCATGATGTTTAAGAGGGGCCAAAGCTTCTCCTGTTGTTTCATTGCAGTATTGCATAACAGCATCACTGTGCACAGCCTTACTTTGACGACGTGCTGTATTTAGTATAGAAATGTCAATACCTACCTGTGGAGCTGATGAAAGCAGATAAAAAGAGCATAGCTGAGGATCCTTGTCAGCCAGTAGTAAAACGGGTCACTCCATAAAGTGAAGTGTGTGATTAGAGAAGAGTAACCTGGGAGGCTCAGGATGGAGCAGCACCTCCTCCTGTCTTCACCTCAACCGCTCGGGTCTCACACCAGCTGCGACCAGACAGCACAGGGCCCTGGCGTTTGATGAATGAGGACGATAGGTCGACACAGCCATAACTATCGCCCAGGAACTCTGCTGGGATTTTTGCGGGGTTGAGCGTGAGAACTCCGGGGGGAAAGCGCAGCTCATTGTCTCCCCCCGAGTCTTTCTAATGACGGCGATGTGAGTGTAGTCTGACAGAAGATGCTCTGTAAGTAGCAGCGCGCTACAGAAGAGAGGTGAGATCATAATGAAATATTAAGACAACAGATCTCGAGCCGGTGAGGGTCGGAGACAGACGGACATTTTAGGCAGAACGCGCTCTGTGTGAGGCCTTCACTTCCTCCTCCTCTCTGAAAGCTCTATCTTTATAATGGATGGCGGAGTCTCCAGGGAGTGTCTAGACTTGGATGGGAAATCTAAATGGTCGGGAAAAGCCACTTGCATCCTTGGTGCGTGGAGCATGGGAGAAATGCGGAGGGAGACAGGAAGCAGCCAAGAAGCATCCAAGACCAGATCTGCACCCCGAGCAACGCCATCTTAACCCGAATTCCATTTTTCATCTGTAATTGAAGGAGATTTCTAGAGAGGAGAAGTGGGGATTATATGATGCTAAAACGCCCTCAGATTCTTATTTTCTACCTTTTTCCCTAATCCCTCCAACCCCAAGTGCCCTCAGCTTCAGACCATGATGCTCTCTGTCTACACCACCCCTGCCTGACTGCCTAACCCTTCCCCTCCGGTCTCTCCTTCTATTTTTTTGTGCCTCTACCCTTTTTCTTTTCCTCCCTCTCTCTCCCCTCAGTTATTTATGAGCAGGACTTGAAATAGACTTCAGTATTTGATAAAAGCGTGATCCTTAATCCGAGTTGCCTGAGAAGTGCATTTCATTTTTATTTCCCATCAGAGATTGATGTAGGAGTGGGGCGGTTACCCACTCTGTGATTGCTAATGTAAATCCATTGGGTTCTGGTGGACATGTGGAAAGATATGGAGGACTTGCATGTGCATGGTAATGCCACCAATGAGAGATTGTGTGTGCACGAGGTGATGGAAAGGCTGGATTGTGACGTGACAGAGAAGGAAGGAAAGAGCAGAATTATGTGATTTATCAACAAAAGCAGCAGCTCGCCTCTGAAACCCAAAACATCACAAATTTTGCAAAATCACTAATTGCGATTCTTTGACTTTGCCTTTAAGCCATTTCATATTTCAACGCTCACTTGTTCCTGACGGAGGCGGCAAAATAAAATGGGTGATAAATTCAAGATGACAGTTACGCCATATGAATGAGGCCCCTTGTGTATCAATTCGCTCAAAGCCAGCTGCAAATTTAACTCAGCCTCCTTATGTGGCAATTACTGATGGGTAACATAACCTGAATATATCTGCTCTGTTCATTACGCCAATGTTCTCTATAGCTGGCAAATGTTCTTTAGGATCCTACAGCAAATTAGCTCATCCCCCAGGACGTCTTTTATTGGATGATCCAGCACTAGAGGATGCCGCAAAACCACTCGAGCTCTCCGCAGCCTGCCCCGGTTGCCACAGGGTTAATATTTAAAAGCGCGAGCTCCCAGTCGTGTATTGATGATATGTTTTGAAAATTGCTGAGGCAGGCTCATTGTTACAGTGCTGTCTAGAAGATAGCCAAGCCCCCCCACCCCCCCCCCCCACCCCCCCAACACACACACACACACACACACACACACACACACACACACACACACACACTCCCACTCCCTCCCTCCTCCTGTTTCCCCCCCTCCCCCTTTACAGCCGCCAGATGGAAAACACACTAAAGCATGTAATGTAATATAGCTTGGCACACAAAGGTGTTTCAACTTCATCTGGCCTCTGATCTGCACGAGAAAAGGGTTTTCACCACTCCTGGTCACCAAAGCGTGAGTTTGGTTGCAAAAAAAAAAAAAAAACGAAGAAAAGAAAAAAAGCACCCGCACAGACATAAAGACAGTGAAGCTCAGCAGCTAAAAGCAGAGAACAAGTGGAAAATAGGCTGTGCCTCCCAATTGCCTGTGGCATACTTTTAGGTTTCTCTCTGAGATCCCCCCCCGCTTTTTTCTTTTTTTTCTTTCAGTATTGTCTTCTCTTCAATGAACTAAAACTGCCACAACTTCAGTGCAACATCTCAGTCACAGACAGCGAAAAGAAGAAAGAGGAGCAATCTGTTAGTCCTCCACTATCACCAGCATCATCATCAACACAAGCCTCTTCCCCTCCCTCCCACCCCCCACCTCCTCCTCCTCCTCCCCGCAGAGCTCTCCACCACGACTCCCAGCTTCCTGGCTCCCCCCTTCCTCACCCCCCACCCCCACCCCTCCTCCTCCTCCTCCTCCCCGGACGCTGAATTTTACAGTACCGTCTGCAGGATCCCGGTTTGTTTCGGCGCACTCCTCTATGCAGAGCTACACGGGCTCCGGTGGAGGAACGCTGGAGGCAGCTGTCAAGCGCAGGCTGCTGCTGCTCTAGTTGAGCCTCGGCGCCGTACCGACTGATTTCACATTCACCAATAAGACGGCACGGGGGGGGAGAGAGAGAGAGAAAGAGAGAGAGAGAGAGAGAGAGGGAGCAGAGAGAGACAGAGGGAGAGTCTCGAAGTGAGTGGTGTGGAGAGGCAAGTGGAGTGGAAGAGTGTCAAAAGAAAAAAAGAGGTTACAACACCTCCCAGCTCTCTTTTTTTCTGCCTTTTCCCCCCTCTTTCTTGTGTTGGCTCAGAAGAAGAAGAGAAAGAAGGGGGCTTTTAAAAATTAACTGAAGACTGCTTGTAGAGAAAGAAGAAGGGGGGGAAAGCTCAAGTCGAGCCCTATTGAACAGTTGAGAGGGAGGGCTGCCTCAGTGGAACAGGGACCAAGTAAAGCTCTGTCCAGACGCTCGGACTCCTCTTGACACCCTTGCTGGTTGGACTGGTCCCCGGTGCTCGGCCCCCCGCTCTCCTCTGCCCGCCCGCCTGCCCACACCTGTCCTGCTTCCGCCATGATGATGTACTTTTGGGTGAGTAGCGGACCACAAAGTGTATGCTCACACTGCTACAGCATGAGCAGAAAGTGTGTGTGAGGTTTCAGGCATATGTGTGTCAGTGTTTTGTGTGTGTGCGGGTGGGGGTGTGTATGTTGCACCTCCCACATGCATGAACAGAGCTGATGGTTTTCCACTTCCATGTGTTTTATTGATGCTGGATGCTGCAGCCAGATGCTATAGAGGCCTGTGCGTACGTGTCGGACTTATTCTGCGTTTAAATGAAAGAGGATATCTGAGTGTGATTATTATCCATACTTATACCTTTACAAGTATTGTTATTCAACTTCCACTGACAGCCATGTAGCACACCTGCCATTTGAAACTCTGCGATTTAACGCTGGCGTCTGAGAAGGGGCTGCTCGGGGTCTTCTGGGGACACATTTCGATTTTCCTCGTCTGTGTTTCAAACACGTTTTTTGATGCTGTTGCCTCCTTAGCCCATACATCTAAGTCAGCCAGAATTCCTCCTATTTTTGTCTTTTCATAAATTAAGCGGCATTAAGCGCAGAATGAGGATGATTACAGATTGTTCGCCAGAGCTGCTGATTAATTCTGTTTGAGATCATGTGTGATTAGTCAGATTGGTTTTGTCTCCTCAGTGGTTTTGCATTCTCACCACAACAATACCCGCCCAGTGCTCGCTGCTTTAGCATTTACACTCCACACTACATTTATTTCTCACTAATGCCGTTGCAGATGATTTTAATCCTCCACTGTTTTGCCAACTTGTGTTTTGTACCTTCACAGAAATGCAAAGTAAATGAAATTATTTTTTTTTTCCCATTGCACCACATATTTCCAGCTTTGCCTCTGTAATGCACTTACAGATGTGTCTCCTGCAGACTGTGTGTGTGTGTGTGTGTGTGTGTGTGTGTGTGTGTTGTGTGTGTGTGTGTGTAGCTATTGATCGTGAGTTCAGATTACTATGGAAAAAAAACGTCTTTTTTGGGGGGGGGAAAGTTATTTTACGTGGATGACTTATACTACAACCGCATTTTTTTTTTAAAACGTGGAAGTGAGAGCAAAAGATGAATAACAAAGAGCATGTTAAGCATGCTATGAATGAAGCGGTATTGATTTAAAGCTCCAATTTCGAGGGAGAGAGGATGTTTTGGGGCCAAAGTTACTCTAAGTGGATAAACAAGCTCGCATTTGGACCTCGAGAAAAAGTTTTCCTTTTGTTTCCAAGTAGAGTGGAAGTGACAGGGAGGTGTAGGATTTCCAAATTGTCACAACTAAAAGAAACTAATACAGTGGGCAGTATTTTGAGGCCTCGCTCCAACGCAGGCCTTGCGTTCTCTCGTGATGCCTCCTGGGTATTGGTGCTTATTGAGAGAAGCTTGTCACTGTCTGCTGTCCTGTCTGAAGGTGTGCTGTGAGGATACAACTTTTCCACATCTCGGTTTCATCATTAATTCTCCCTGCAGCCAGTCGGAGCGATGACCACACACACACACACACACACACACACACACACACACACACACACTGATGTAGGCTGGAAAGAGTGAAGCGGTAATGCTGACAGTTTGCAGCCTTGCAGGCTCATCAGTTTAACGTTGGGCCTTGTGTACTGTAGTGGCCTGTTTCTCTCATCATAGCAGTTAATGCTTCAACGTTTCTCTGTGTATGTTTATGAGTGGATCCATTTATGTTAGACTAAAAAAAACATTTTACTACTTTCACTTTCTACTCTCTCTAGAATTAACTTTATTATTTTAGCTCTGAGCATTCATTCCAAACACGACTCCTTATTTTATCATTTCCAGCTGTAACTCTAAAATCTAAAATTGTGTCATCTTTACTTTGAAGTATCAGGATACTTCATCTCTGAATGAGCCAAATGTCCAGTGCGAAGTGGTGAATATTTTTACAATATGCAGTAAAAATATTATTATTATTTTTACTAATTATTTATTTTAGATAACCACATTCCAAAGAAAACTGCGAAAAAGTGCTCTTTTGATAAGTCACTTACTAGATGTGTTAATCAGTGGAAACTCACTGACATTAATTGAGTTAATAGATTAATTACTTGCCAATTAATTATTTATAAAGCAATAGCTCTTAATATTTATTAGCTCCAGCCCTTCAAATGTGAGGATTTGTTGCTTTTCTCAGTTTTATATCACTGAGTATTTTACATCTGTTTGATTTTAACTGTTTTGGAACAAAATTTGATTCCACCTCGGATTCTGGGAAGTTGTGATGGGCCTGTTTGACAGTACTTGTTTTGACTTAATTCTTGAGAAAATAAACCGAAAAACTAACACTCACATTTGGAGACAGTGGAAATGATTGTAAGCTAAAGGCCCTAAATGTGATGTCAGGCTGGTCACGTTTCAATTCAGAGTATGGAAACAAGCTTTTGGTAAACTGAAATCGGAAAAAACAAAAAATTGTTGATAATTTGTCATTTATCGAGACAAAATGCGGAATATTATAGTTATATTTTTAAATATCACAAGTTGCTGTTTTTTTCTGTTCTGTATCACTTAGGATTTAATCAATTTAGGTTTTGGACAGTTGCTATGACAAAAGCTTTTCTAATGATGATGCTTTTCTTTTCTGATGTCTTTTATTGTCTGATGTCCTGGGTTTTTAATGTTGTGTGGTGAAACTAAAGACAATTCTCCACAGTGTGGACATTTACATTATCAACTAACACAAAAACAAAGCATTGGGTTCTCTGAAATTATGCTGCACCTTTTTCATAATATTTTGACATTTAAAGTCAATAATTCATTGATTAAACTAAAAATTAATTAATTTATAATAAAAATGAATGTCACTTTATGCCCCACTGTAATAACAAAAGCAGTGACATAACTTTTTGCTTGCTGAGAAGGTGAGACCTAGCAGGAGTTAGGCAATTTTGCAAACACTTCCAGGTTCCCGCAACACAGCAGGAGGTGGTACAGTAATAGAATTTGGGCGCCTTCTCACTCCTCAACATCTATTCAGCAGAACTTTGGATGGATAACATGAAAAGTGAAACTGCAAGAGTATTTCATTGCACTTCTTGAGAACAGTAACATTACAACCAGTGTGTGTGATCAATGTTTTACCACCCATCCCTGGTACTAACTGTGTGTGTCTGTGGCTGTGTGTGCGCGCGCGCGCGCGCGTGTGTGTGTGTGTGTGTGTGTGTGTTAGTCGGCCAGCGTTTAGCTGCGAAAGGAGGGTGGGACCGCCTCCTGTTTGAACTGCAGGTGGTGAGCATTACCTGCGGTCCCTCCGGAGGCCTGTCAGCCGTGCATCAGTCTGGGGAACCTGCAAGCTCCCCTCATTAGAATATTTATTCACCAAGCAGATGTTCTTATCCGGGGCAATTACCTTTGGCTTACATTTCCCCGTTGCCCACTGATATAGATGAATGTGTATACAAAGACGTCCCAGGTTATGCATGGGGCCCCTGGGTGCCACCCACCTTTTTTCTCCCGCCTATATGCATGGCGGGCAAGCCAGCGAGCGTCTGCTGTGCCACAACCCCAAAACCCTCAACTCCACTGTGGTAATTGGAGGAAGTGGAGGCGACATCTCCTGCGATGGCCACACAGTGATGGAGAGACGGCCTGTATATCATTCTCTCCACCCGGCTGTTCCTTTGCATTAGAGACAGAGAGAAAAGGGGAAGAGGCATGGAGTGGAGAAACCATGCATGCTTCTGTCCTCCCCTCAGTGTGATGAATAATTTAGCAGTGCAGGGCCCTCGCTGTCGAGTAGAGATGGTGGTAATGGGGAGACTGGATATATATGGCATGGCAAGGAGCAATGGTTTACGTTAGACTTCCCCAACACAGCGCAGTCAAGTGTGCCGCGGGCTGCTCACATGGTGTGTTTGGCCTGCATTAATGCTTTGTTTTTATCTGCAACTAAAAAAAAAAAAAAAAGACAACAGACACCTCAACAAGGAGCCGATTTGAGGTTTTCGAGCTGTGGTCATTAGAAGGAGTGAATTCCCTTCAGGCTGACGTTCAATCAGAGCTGTTGTGATTTGGTCATGTGTTGTGTTTTACATTGCAAATTGTATCAGATTTTCTTTGAAGGTGAAGAATAGCTCGGAGCGCTCCTATATCTCCCGTTATTGCTTGCATATATGTACAGCATGTGTTGTAGTTACAATGCATGCATATGGTGCGAGCCTCTGGTGAGACATTACAAACCCAAACAGAGGGGCTTTGCAGCCGAGGATGTTGAAATTCATGGCGGACTGTGTACAGAGGCAGAGCTGATCAGCCATTCTGGGCGGGAGGGCAGCGAGTCCAGGCCGCCGGTTTCATATTGCAAGATGAAGTGCTTGCGATCGTTTGTTAATGTATTAATTGATCTGTGTCCTCAGACGGGCGAATCAGGAGTAGTGTCACGTAGACTCTTTAGTACTCCCCGAGACGCCTTCATTAGCTGCTGCTGGCCGGCTCTCCACCCCCATTACAGGACGGCGTTGCCACACACTTTACCTGACTGCTGTAATAACTTTAGACATTTCTATCTCCCGGCAAGTCCTCCGACAGCCAGAACAGTTTGGGGGGCTTAACATCAAATGCGAGGCGCTTCTTTGAAAGGCTTATACTGCAGGTGATTCACTCCGGGGGATGTCACGTGTCGTTGTTTTGTCTGCGAGTTGTTGCTCTCCTTTTCTCTTCCCAAGTTTTTTTTTTTTTTTATTTTTAGTAAAGGCTGTTGCAATCAGTCATTAATTTCCAGCTTAATGTTTTATAATCTGGAAGGCACACATGGCTTTGTAGCAGAGCTGATGTAACAGCTCTGCTACAAAGCCGAGCTAAGGAAGCAGAGGAGGCAGTACATCCAGGAAACGTGTTATCTGTTTAACCACTAATACCAATGAGATCCAAGCTTGTAAATCGTATATTTCTCCAGTGCAATTTTGACAACCTATGAGATCAATTCCAGAGGAAAAATTAGGATAGAAGAATTTTAACCCCCCTCCTCTTTTTTGGAATCCCAGTCTCCACCCTTTGTGCTCTGTGGGATCATTAGCAATCAGTAGCTTTAACAATAATTCTGTCAGCTTTTGGTCTCTTCCCCTTGGGGCTAATGGGTCTAGAGCCCAGCTAATTGTGATTAGAGTCTGACAGCAGGTTTTACTTGCAGGATTTTCACACCACAGTCCTCTTTGATATTAGCTGCACAGCTGATAAAGAGATTAGATACAGGAGGAGAGCGAGAACGGAGAGGAGGGAGGGAGGAGGAGGGGGTATGGGGGCTGTTCTTAAACTACAGAAAGACACCTACACGGGGGAAATCACTGGCGAGTTTAGCAGAGGAAAATAGATCCGGACGCAGTAAAAGCCTTGCGCTCGCTTATTGCACCTGCTATCATTAGCGCTTTTGTACACATGGTCAGCCTCCCAGGGAAAAGTCATTATCCAGCTGTGCCGTTATTTTTCTGCTGTTTTCTCCTAGTGGAGTGTGACTTCAGGGCTATAGCCAGCGCACCATTTAATGCCTCCAACACAATAAAGGACTCTAGCCTTAATGATGTGGGATTGGATGGCCATGCCTCAGGTTGTCCAGGGGCTTGTGAGCTGTTACTACGAGCGGCCATTTTGCCTCGCCGCCGTCGAGGCGCCGTGTCAATTCAACCCCAGCCATTCCAGAGGAGGCAAAAATAAAAATCCGATTTAATGATTAACGGCGGCGGCGTTGTTTAAAGGGTCTTCTCTCTCTCTCTTTCTCTCTTAAGGAGAGAGTAAAGGAGTGCATCTCAAACAGCAAAACAATGAGGAGCTGGTGGAGTAGTAGGATGGAAAGTTGCCAACGCACACCAATGTGCCAAAACACGAGACATTATTGTCTGTTTTTCACTCGTGACTGAGTGAACAAACCCGGATGAGTGAATCATACGCGGGGGGATCTGAGATTATGCAAAAAAAATGTTTTAAACTTAAGCGAAGCAGACATTTTATGTCTTACTGACTTGGAGAATTAAATATTAAAATTTGGCTTCTCTAACAAATGATGATCTGAAAGAAAGTGGAGCAAAGGTTCAAAGATTTTGCCCCAAATTTCATGATGTCTTAAGCCTAAAAATAGATGAAGACATCATTTGAGCATTGACAGTGAGACAACAAGTAAGTTTCAGGATCACAGCATGTGTCACCTAAGCCTTGGAGGAGCAGGAAAACATTCTTCTTGGCAATTTCGACGCAATGGCCTAAAAACGTCCCCCTTCAGCTGATCTAAAGAAAGAAATGGCTTGTCTCAGCACCGATTCATTTGCAGACGTTCTCTTTCCTCTCCTCTTCCAGTTGAAAATGTACTTAAACAGAAGTATCTGTTTAAGTGAGCCTTCCCATTGCCAAATGCCATTTCGCAGTAATTATTTTTCACCGCTTTATTTATTTATTTAACTTTTTGCGGTCGGCCTGTTGCGCTGCCAGTAACTCCAGAAGTCTCTCATGGCAGTCCTTCATCCTCCTCAGCAGTGTTGCAGCAGAAGGCGTGTGCATCGCTAACACGTCTGTGCCATAGATATGCCCTGAAGTGTCAGCTCTCACATACGGAAAAGATTGGAGGAGAAGCCCCTGTGAGAACAGCAGCAACATATCCACTGGCAACCTGCCACGCATGATAAGAAAACCACTTCTGCCCTCTCTCTCACAGCAACAAATGTAATTTGTGCGCTTTCCACTTTTTTATACTCAGTTATTCAAATAGAATCATCAACTTCTTTAAAAATTGGGAACAAAAAAAACGCCGGCAGTAGGTTTTGCTGTTGTTGTGATATCTATCTAACAAACTGTTTTGAGACTTGAAGCTCAGAGGTGTAAAACTGTCATTTTTGCTGTTTTATCGTATAAAAGTAGAAGAAATAAAAAAACAAATTGGCAAGTTCTAATAAGATAGGTGTCCGCGTAGTTCGCTGAAAATTTTTTTTCATAGTTGGCAGATACATTCTTGAGTTACAGCTTAAAAAATTTTTTTTTTGAGGTCACAATGAATTTGAGTTTTGACCACCAAATTCCAACCAGTCCACTGTCGAGTCCAAGTGGACGTTTGTTTCAAATTTGAAGGAATTTCCTCGAGGTGTTCTTGCGATATCTCGCACACAAGAATGAGACAGATGAGGTCACGGTGACTTTGAACTTTGAGCTATTACAACCAAAATCTAATCAGTTCATTGTTGAGTCCAAGCAGATGGTTGTGCCAAATTTGAAGAAATCTCCTGAAGACGTTCTTGGGGTAACACATTCATGAGAATGAGATGTACTGATGAACAATACAGACACATAATGAAAACATAGGCTTATATGATATATATGAGGCTCCAAACTATTCCTTACAGGGCCATAGCTGCCATTGAGACCACAGAAAGTAATTTGTTGTAAAAAGTGTGTAGAAAAAGTGATCCAGCTTTGTACAGGTGGTAATCTCCAAAGACAACAGCCATATCCACTTTTCCACTGGCGTTTTTCATATATGTGTTTATCTTTACGGTTGCAAAGGCTCCATTCAAAGCGCGTTATATACTCTTCTCAATCAATCCGTGGGAGTATAAACCCTGCTGTCACGTAAAAGGGGGTTAAGAAACAGTGTGGCACACAGGCTGTAAAATTAATGGCAGGAGAGTGACATTAGTGTTATAGGTTATTGACCGATTTCATGGAATTTATGACCCTAATCGAGAGGAAGTGTCAAAGGGAATGAAGCAAATAAGAGTGGCGCTGACAGCAGGGCCGCTCTGTGGCCACTGGACACCACAATTTGAGCCTTCCCAGTAAATTGTGGCCGGGACTTTATAAGTCTCGGCGGAGGCCCCTTTCACTCCGGCAGCCCGGGTCCTAGGGCCATGCCCCGGGCCTACCTCTGTCCTCCAGGTCAGACACAGCCAGGCTCAGCAGATGATGAGAAACGCTACTTCATCTCACCTCATGTCAGGCTTGGCCTCTCCCGGTGTCAGCCGCTGTCTGTGTGTGTGTGTTTATGTGCATCCACACATGCGCGCACGCTCCTCGGCTCCTGTCAGTGTCATTTTGAGTGTGTTTGTTGTGGGGGAGGTGTTCTTTCTCATGTAGTTTTCATGATCATTATATAATCTGCAGTGTGTTTGTAGCTACCGGTCTCTGTTTCCATGCCCGGTGTGAGATGGTCAAAGCTCCTGTTTAAGCTTCAACTAGAAACAGAAATATTCAGCAGTGTGCAAAGGGCCAACCCATAAAGATGACTGAACTCCTGCCGATAAATAATTCTCAGTTAAAATGGCGTATAAAAATAAATATACTCTGCATCACGTATGTGTGTGTGTGTGTGTGTGTGTGTGTGTGTATATATATGTATATATAAGCACACACGCATGCAGGTGACTTGTGTTTTCTTTGTTTTGTTTTGTTTCTGCTTTAACTTTTTACACCCAATAGACATTTTGTGCACCAGAGTTTACACTTGTCTTTCGTAGAGCAATGTAGAAAAAAAATCCATGAAAACTAACTTCTTCACTTTACATTATCAGTTGATATTCAGCATGGTTCATATGCTGCTTTCACATTATATTACGTGTAGCCGCATTGGAGAAATCGTTTATTAGCCAAGTTGTCATTTTGAGTTTGAGATATTAAGAATTTCTGACAGCTACGAAATCTCCCACTTGGTGTTAAGAACTACTTAAGTGTCAATGGACTGCTTGCATTAATGTTTGCAAAGCCACCATCAGTGGCAATTACATCTAAATAAAATCCAATATTGCACTAATACAATCAGTTCACCTTAATGTGAGGTGAGCCATACACAGTGTCTGGCTTCACAAGTTATCAATTAATGTACATAAGATTGCTGTCTTTAAAATGTTTGGCCATACAGGCAAAAAAACCAAATAACTGCATTTTTTTTTTTATCCTAAAACCACTGAAATCCCAGAAGACAGTTCTTCTAAGTTACCTTGATGATCATACTTGTCGTGCTGGGCTAAGACATGTAGTGACTGCCATAAACCTGTAAATAAAGGAAGTGAAAACTAAACAAAAGCAATAAGTCCTCCAAACAATATGTCTTCTACCCACTAATACAACCCACAGCGGCGTTTTCAAAACTGCCACCCCTATGCATGGCAGGAGGTCACCACAAAAACAACTTATATGGCCATAAAGCTTATGCTATGCTCAACTTTACATATGTATACGAACACAGATTGAGCCTTCTGTCCATACAATGTGTTCATTTTGTTTGTATTTGTGCATGTATTCTGAAAGCTCAAGGATTCAGACGAAACTGAGAAGTGCCGCTGGAAGTCATTGGGGCAGATTAGTGTAGTCCATGCTCAAAGGCCACGGCAAAGACATTTTAAAAATGGCCACATGGAACAAGTTGGTATAAGATTTAAAAGAATAGTCTGTTCACGTGTCACAACCATTATTAGTAGCTTCACAGAGTAGCTCCACCTACAACGGTGCCTCAGTCAAAAGGTACATCATGACAACCAAACTAATGTTACCTTATTTTTGTTGTCAGAATCTTTTGACTTATTTACAACGTGTCTATTTTTGTACGTCAGTGGAGTGTAAATGAGCCTTAACAGTCACAGTTTTCAACATGTGGCTAATGTTAGAAAATGGTTGGGACTAGGCTTAGGTAACAAAAATTCTTGGCTAGGTTTAGTTAAAGATCATGTTTTTTTTTCCATTTAGATCTTTATTAATACAAATATTTGTGACACTGACATGTCAGTTATGGCAGAAAAACGAACCCAAAGACAAGAGTTAACAAAATCAAAACTGGTTGGGTGCATATCCATTTTTACCTCCTTGGAGATTAGTATATCTAGTGGTTATTGTTCCACTTCAGTGTCGTCTTGAGTCTTGTATAGAGTCCTTTTTTCCCATAATCTTTTTAGATGTGCTTCCTGTAGTCTCAGCATGTGTGTCAGTTTTTCCATTGAAAAGATTTCTTCCAAGATTGTTAGCTGTTGGTACTTCATTGGTGTTTTCTTGAAAAGACCATAGTTTGACTTAAAATAAGTATTTTTTTAAGTTACGTATCAACCAACATACGTAACTTCCCTTTTTGTGATGAAAGCTAACTACACACTAATTTTTACAATTGAAAATAACATAGACTTTTGATTTCACGTGCACCACATACAGGGATCTGCGGGGTAAAAGCCCTGTGTTTGTTTGACCAATCCAAGCAAACTATGTTGCTCTTTATCACCTGACTTCCTCCTTTGCTTTCATTTGCTGCCTAACAGTAAACATAAATGTGGGTTGCAATAAGAGGCATATACAAACAAGTTGGACATATTTTAGGGGCTGACAGTCAAAGCAGAAGAGTTGATGTTCATCAAATTTCAGTGACTCCTGATTGGAAATGGTTTTCTCTCCTTTTTAGTTCAGGTGCATGGAGATAGTGCTAAATGGAGGCAAGGAATGAATATTTAAAACTGTCTCGCTTCACCCAAAGATACTTTCATTCATCTAAAAATAGAGTCTGACATTATCTTGTTGTCAACAACTTGGCTTGGACCTCCAAACAAGCGGCGACTCGGTGCTGTTTGTTTACTCGGGGTCCTTCAGGCTGTGTAAGGACGGTCAGCTGTGGCAGCAGTGCCTCCGCCGTTCTGCCCCGGCGCTCTGTGGCTTTGTGTGGTGGCTTTTGTGCCGCGCTCTAACCTGCTTTAAAATCCCTTTAGTGTGGCTCTGACATGCTGTGCTATCACATCGTGGCCTCTGCAGAACGTATAGAGCCATTCAGACACTGTGCCGAGCGAAATGAGTTTTATCCAGCGGTTGACGATTGAATGTAATGGCACTCTCTCCGGGGAGCAGCGTTTTCTATCCACTGATGTTCGCACTGATACGATGCAGCGCTTGCTCGGCACCGCTGAGGAACAGCTTGGTCTCAGCTCTTTTAAATTATGCATTTTCATGACTAGAATATGGGAAGAGAGTGTGCCACTTTTGGACGTTTACATTGAACAAAACGAATGCAATGTCTCACATGTTACATAATCCATGGGCATATGGATGCATTAGTTTTCCCTCTCTCGTTGCATCATTTTCTGAGGAAAATATAAATAAAAGGATGAAAGTTGTTTTGCCGGTGAAAACATTAAATAGGAAATGATGTTGCATGAGCATAAAATAAATAATACTGATAGTTTTAGAGCTCACAACTGACATGTAATGAGAATAAATATCTATATGAATGTCATCGTTTGTGGTTTGAGAGCTTCGGTGACAGCTTAATCCCAAGACACAACAGAGACAAACAGAAAATAAATTCCTCTGCCGCGCTGATTGATGACGCGCCGACACACCGCCTGGTGTTTTTCATATAGTGATGAACATATAAACAAGGACAACACTCTCGGCTCCTCATCATCAGTGATGCCGTGGTATTTGACAGAGAGCGCAGTAGTATGCTTTTTAATTAAAAAGAAAATTCAATAACCTTATCAAGACTTGCCATTTTAGCTTGAGACGTATTGATCGGCCGTTCAGTTATGCAGATCCGTCGCTTTCATCTTCTGGGGCAATTTTGTGTGGCGTCCTCTGGTTACTGAAAAGATCTCATTTCAGAAAATCTATTTCATATATTATTCAGGTTATGTTTAGTTCGGCTTACAGTACAATATTCAAATATGTTGTCATGTCATGTACAGTGTGTCTTCCCATCAAAGGGCAACAGATTAGAGGTTAAAATGAATGGATGGAGCTGTTCAAAACAGCTTGTTTCCAGGGACATTCCTACAATTTGAGCATATTAGGGGCTCAGCCTGCATCTTTGTAAGGGGTTTCGGTTTTTTAATGAACAAGCTCTATTTGGATGCTTTTATTGCACTCTGGCACCTTATTTACCCTGAAAAACTTTAATTTTTAACTTTATTTTCATGAATTGTGATTTTAGAATACTAATAGTTGTGGTAATAAATAGAGTAGAAACACAATGCATAACAACCGCTATCAATACAAAAATATTGATTAGAGTTCTAAAAATGGTATGTATTTTTTTAAGTGGTGGAAATGAAGTACATTTAGTTAAGCACAAGTACGAATGAAATGACAATTATTAGATGAAGGGCTTTTTGTCATTATCAGGGACTGATAAATTTCATTTATTTCATTTTATTTTTTGGGTTTAGGGGAGAGACTTACAACTTCAGATGGTTGTATTTAGTTTTTAAAGAAAACATGGTGAAAAAGTGTGAAAAACCAAGACTTTTTTAAACTGCAAGATTTCATCTTCAAATTTGAACTTTCAAACATCAAAGAGTATGTTTTAAAAAAAAATCTAATCTAATAACTAATTCATAGTGGAAGGAGGTTAATGCATTTTCCACCAAGTCACTCAGGGACGTTTAAGGAAAAATATTTGTAGCTTTGGGGAGGGTCAAAATAAAGTACAAGAACAAAAAAAGTCACACAGCAGTCACCCCCTTCCTCTGATAAGTAAAGAGCAGTCCCTTAGGCCTGATTCTTATTTTTGAAACACATAAAGCCTGTATACTGTATATGTACAGCCTATATATCTAGTTTCGGGGCTGAAGCCTCGGACACCCAGGGCTAATGCCACCACTTTTGTTTCTAAGAAGTCCAAAACATGAAATTAGTGAAGTGTGTGTGAAGGTGAGTGCTGTCACCAGAGATCCAGGACAAGATGGACAAACTCCTGCTGCTGAGAGTAGGGAAACTGTGCCACTGATGATCTGTCGCAGCAGTAGGCTAATTGCCCACACACCTCTGTGTATCTCTCTCTCTCTTTTTTTTTCAATATGTCTGCTAATGGAATTAAAAACATGTTGCCAGGGGTCTTTGCAATTTAGAAAATAAGTCCATTAAGTTCATTAATTTAATAATGGGCAATAATAATGAATAAAAAGTATTGCTCAATTAGAGGGGAGCGTACGGTTGGCTGTTTCACATTCATTCGAAATCACCTCAGTGTGCAATAGCTTAATGAGATTATAATGGAATTGATATCGCATAGGTAGTGAATTAAACCGTTACCAGAGAACCCATTAGGAATGAAATTCTAATCCTGAAACACTTGTCACAGCTAAAATAGGCTTCTACTTTTGTTATTAGCCGTCAGTAGAAGTGGCGAGGAATCAGTCCCGACTGGAGTCTGAAGGTGAATCTCTCGCGACGATGATGAAATAAAGTGATTGCCGTGGATGTGTGTTAATAGCTGTGAATGTCAGGCAGTCCCTCAGTATTTGTTTGGTATTGTATCATGGCTGTATTGGCGGCATCAGCCCACTGATCCCATCAGCGGCCGCCTCCTCAGGTTTCATAGCCAGTGTTTCCAGACCAGCAAAGCTGCTGAGGACTTCAGTTAAAATTACACAGACAGCACATTCATAGTAATCTAAAAAGGTCAGGATAAATTACACTGCTTATTTCAGTGAAAAAGGCAGGTAATGTGATCTGCTGTGTGTAGTTTTTCATGCTGGCCCCAGTACATTCTCACTCTGGCGCAGATTTGACTCTTTGACTTTTACACGCTTGACACTTGATGTCAATTTACTGTCTGCTTTTAAAGACCGGGAGGGATCGCACGAGATGAACTTTTCCTTTTCATCAAGACATTACAATAATTTGAGGTGTTTTATATTCATAATGGCTCTTTTACAGGAACACTTAAAATAATGTGTCGTCGGAGGATGTTGTTAAAATCAGAAATAGATTGGTTCATAATTTAACTTTTCATTTAACGCGGGGTGCAGGGATACACCTTGTAAATCCACGTTATCAGCAGTTTGCGCGGCCTCAGCAAGGCGAGCATGTCAAAATGTATTATTAGTGTCAGTCTTAATGTACTATATATAATGTGTAATGTGCTATGTATAACTGAATCAATCAAAAAATGAGATCTGCACTGGTTGAAAAATGTGGAAACAAGAAATTAATCAGGAAAAAAAAAGAAGAAATTGCAACAATTTACAGTACTTTTAAAGGAGCTGGCTGCCCTTGGCTGACAAAATGAGCTCATTTTTTTAGCCGGAGACCTTTTTTATGTTAGAGATAAAACACAATAAAAATGATTCAGATTGGTATTTCTTTCCAAAAATGGAAATATTGTGTTTTCAGATGAGGAAAAAAAAATCTTATGGCTACACTTTAGATTCTCCACATAACGCACTTTCATGAATTCACAATGAGCTGTAATCTGAATGTAACATTTTCTGAAACAAGCAGAAAACACAAGCGGAACAAGCCGCAAACTAAATCACACACTGCCCCGGACACACAGGTGTGTTTTTAGTGTACGTTTGGGCTGCGCAAGCTTGTGAAACCTCCTCACACAGAATGCTGTATGCTGCAGCCTGAGCTTATTTCCTCATCCTGAGCCATTGTGGCGGAAAAAAAGAAAAAAGAAAGAAGTCAAATGAGGATTTTGGGTCATGTGAGAGGAGCGGCAAGATGACAGCACTGAGCATCCTAAAAAAAGACTGAAAGGAACTAATCAGTAAGATATGGTTGTCTGCGATATCAAAATAGGCGTGTGTGTATTTGTGTGTGTGTGTTTGAGAGAAATGGAGGTTTTATAGAAAAAAAAAGAAGCAGCTTGACAAAATGAGACAAAGCAATGAGGAAACTCCTGGATGTGTATAAGTCCTGAGCCAAGCGAGTACTCCATATACTCTGCTGTATGTGTGCACATATGGGCTAACGTGTGTGTGTGTGTGTGCTTAATTAATATTTAAGCCACCTTCAGCATACCCTGGAAAGGAAGTAAAGGGGATTGTGTTCTCATGGATCCTTTAATCCTCTGAATTAGCAGTTTAATAACAAGAAGCCATTTGTAGATTAGTAAGATCAAGCTTCCAAGACGTGCTTGTGTACAATCTACTTAAATGCTTTGATTTTTGATGTTGGAAAATTCCCCTCACACACCCTGCGTATACAGTGAGATTGCTGCTGTACATGTGTTTGTGCCCTTATGGCTGTTATAGGGGTAAGGCAGGTGCTATTTTGTTATACATTGTACATTTAGTCATATTTTGGATTAGGCTTAAAGTGATTTGGTTAAATTCAAAGCACAGGATATTAACTAATGGAGAACGTGATAATTGATTAGTTGTTTGAGTCATTTATTAATTTCTCTGGTTCCAGCTCCATACATGTGAAAATGTACAGATTTTCTCATAGTCACCGAAAAAAAAAATCCTTATAGTCTAAAACATGTTTTTATGCGGTTTGGTCAAAGAGTTATCTTCTATTGTTTGAGTTTGTAGAGTTTATATTGTTTTGTGCTGAGGTATGCGTATAAGGAAACCTCCCAGCATGCATCAGGACAGCAGCTGCATGGACATTAATCTTGTTTTATTTTTTTTACCCTGCATTGTTACTGCTGTTATTGTGTTTTTTCTTTTGTTCTTTATGTTTTCACTTTCGTTACTGTTAGGGAGTGAGTGTTTGAACACAGTTAAAAAGTGAGCAAAGCACAATCCAGGGGGCCAATCATGAGAAACATTCATCGGGTGACATGAAGACTTTAGGCAAAAATATACATATGCTGATTTATTCACAAACAGTCACATTTGTCATTGTTTGCTTAGAAGAACCCCAAAATTATTATATTTTTTCTCAAAAACATTACATCATTGTGGCACATGAGGAAAGCTCTGAACAGAAATACCAAAAGGTGGCATGAGAAATCATAGATCATAGATATATGTTTTAAGGCATTTTCATTGCTCATAAGTCTATACAAAGTCTAAAATGTATCTAGATCAGATAATTAAATTATGTGTATGTGTGTGTGTGTGTGCTAATTAGCTTGCTTGTTACTTCCCCAAAAATGAACATGTATCTGCGTTTGCATTTCTTTGTTTCCAGATTTGCGTCAGTTTCATAAGCCTTTATTAGGTCAGTGGTTCCCAACCAGAGGTCATTAGATCCCCAGCGGTCCTTGTGGGAGCTCCAGGGGTCCACAGAAAGATGGGAAATAGGTTGCTTTCACTAATGAACTCACTATAGAATTGAGGCCAGTGAAAGAAGAGTCACAAGAGTAAATATTTTGATCACAGTTTTCACTTTTCCACTTTTCTTTTCAGATGTAGAAATCCTTGACAAGAACAGAGGTTGAGAAACACTGATGTAAAGCATGCTCATTGAATGCATTTGAGATATTTGAGCATGCGTGATAAAGTTTTAATTAAAACTAGTGAGACTTCACATTTGCTTCCTTGCAAATACTGCAACCACCATATTACATGGAGTCCACTATAGCTTACCCTTTTCTGATTCTAATTTCTTCATAGATAAACATTAAAAATCACTATTACGTTATTCTTTCACTGTTTGGATTGCAGATGTTATCTTCAGCTATCTTCCTCTGTTGTTGTGTCACAGTTAAGGTTGCTCAGAATGCACTCTCAGTCTCGCACAGCTCCTGTTGGGGGGAAGATCATAAAACTAAGGAGTGTATGGGCGTGGAGCATAGTCTCTTGCTTAATGCACATTCGCTCGAGTGAGAGTTTTGCTCTTGCAAATTTCTTACAACCCATAACTTTTCATATGTCTCTATTTTTACTTATACTGTCCAAAAGCAGGGTGATATCTGGGGTGACAAGGCATTATTGGTCAACCGCTTCTGGCACAAATGGTGATTTACTCACAGATAGTTATGTATGTGAACATAACATGTATGTGTGGATATGTTCCTGATTAAAACAATGGACCGCCTTATGTGACTAGATCAGTGTGTATGGACATTATTATATGAAAATAACATTTTGGGTCTGTTTATTTGACTTGAAATTATTCAAGCTCAGTGGAGGCTTAATATTTTTTTAGTGCAGTACATTGGATTTTGGGGATTTTTTTACACACACACATGCACACACACGCACACACGCACACAGACAGACAAGAAATCCCCTGCTTAATTGACAATCGTCAGTTGCAGCCTTCCTGTGATAAGAGAAGGAGTGACTTATCTTTTTAATTGGTAAGCAAGCTACTGATGCCGTGGACTATATTTTGACATGAAATAAATGATTAATCAAAAAATACTAGATAATATAAATAAGCATTCATTGCAGCTCTGTTTGGATATCAAACTGTTTTGAGCGTCCGGTGTTGGTACAGTGAAGGTTTCTGACCAAAGGCCTTTTTTTGAACTTTTCATTTAATTGTTAAGCATAGCTTTAAGCATTTTTAAGTGACCTAAGTCATGGTTAAAAAGATGTAAGCCTCTGGGGGTTTACCTGCTGCTGAATTGTTTTTTTTTTTAACACATATTTATGTGTTTCATTCTTTTTTATTAAGACTACAGTTTTTTGTTTTTTTTTGCCTGTAGATGAAAAAGTACCCACAACTGCACTCCTTACTGCACCGCTATAGGTGCGATGCGTACAGTACGTATATGTTTGTGTTTTTCATTGACTGGTCTGGATCTTTCCATGTGTGTGGCCCTGCCTCACTGTGTGTGTGCGTGTACAAAGCGTTGCTGTGTTTTGCATCAACACAGCCCCTCTGATCCTCTAACACACACACACACACACACACACACACACGCCTAGATCCCATCTCCTCTATCGGCGCTCAGCGTCATCATTTGCCAGCGATGACAGCCGCCTCTGTTTAACCGCCGCAGATCAGCGTGTCACAGCAGCCGCCGTGTTTCTAATCATCCTCACGCAGAAAATCTCCGTCTTTGTTGGCGTTTGCTGATAGCGTCTGTGTTATCCCCGACTCTCCCACCCGGCCAATATCAGAGATTGATTGCTTTTGTCTTGTTATCAGGGTCGTTCAGGTGAGATTGACATGTGCTCGCAGGATAAGGAGACTCTGAGGGGCTCTCAGGGTGCGAGGGAAGGGGTCCTCGGTACAGTAGCGACGTGCCTTTAAACATGCATGATGACCTGCATGAAATGTTGATGATGAATAATCAGCTGCATCATGGGGGCTGTAAATGGGTCAGAGTTACTTCTCTGTCTTTATGTTTTGGCAGACATACGTGTGAGCAAGTAAATTTTTTGTGCCAAATACGGAAACACATTTTGCTCAACTCTCGAAAATCTACTCCTCTGTCTGTTCGCTACCGGCCCAACCTCAGTCTCTCACTCCACCAAACTGATGGCGAAGAGCAGAAATAAAGACTTCAGTCGGGCGAATGTTTGCTGCACACTGAATTCTCTCGGCCACTCTGCCTGGCGGTTGCCGGGCGGGGTGGCTTCATGCTCTGCACACTAGCCACACATCCTAAATAATTCACACTCTACTTGAGAATTCTCCAACAGACTCACTGCCGCCATTAGACAGTCTCTGGCTGCCAGTGTTTCTTTTTCTTTTCTTTTTCGGGGGGCTTGTTTTTCACATTCTGACTTCAGCATTACAACCTTAACCACCAAAAAATGGAGGAGAAGAAGAAGACGACGGCATGGCGGGGTGTTCGGAGCGGGGGGAAGAAATGAAAAACGAGTAATATCTCGGGTCGATGAGAGTTCATGGACAATCCAATATATAAAAGTGAGTTTACATGCATAACACTTCAACATTAAGATTTTTCACGGAGTTCAGCATATTTTCTAGAACTCTCCCTCTACTAGTTTTTTTTTTTTTTTTAATCTGAGAGGCCTCTTTGACAATGTCTTCCTCATGCAAAATGCATGAGCGCTTGTGGATCGATACAGGCCCTTTAATCTCTCTACATAGACAGCTCCCGCGCTCAGGCGTTGAACCCACACCCATGGCTGCCACTGCTGCAGCCCAGATCAGAGGCCAGAGAGAGGGAGAGAGATCAGCCCGAGCCACGAGAGTCCCCGACACGACGTCCGCGGCCCAGAGGTGGGCCTGATGACTGCGGAAAAACTCTCCAATATCCTCTAAACAAAACCTTTTTATGTAGAGTTTGTTCCTTCTTTATGCTTCTTCCAAACCTGAAGTTCGCTTGCAAAACAGGTGCTCACCAGAGCTGAAGAATAGTCATCTCTGGTACACAGGAAGTCCTTATTTTTTCTGTCGGTTTCGCCATAGAGACCATTATTACTCATCCTTTTTTCCACCCTAAAATAAAAATTCCAAACACGTCGCTGATGCTGCTACCAGATACATAAAACACGTGGTGTAGGAAGACATATTCACCTCTTGTGCTCAAGAAAAAAGTAGAAATACCATAATGTAGAATTTCTGCAATGCAAGTAAAAGTTCAGAAGTTAAAATGCTCAGTTTCAAACAAAAAATACAGATTTTTTTATTCATAAAGCTGGTGAAATTCAACTGTTCTTATTCCCAACAAATCCCATGGAATGTGCACTGTCCCCTTAAAAGACGTCACAAATGTAAAGATAGATGAGGTGGTGTAAAAGGTGGAACGGAGTGAAAGTATAAAATAATGTAAAATGTAAAGTACAGCTACCTTAAAATTGTGCTAACAGTATGGACATTACTTGAGTAAATGTACTAAGTTACTTTACAGTGCACAGATGACGAGGTTTATTTTGGTTTACACATGTGAGAATTACCCACAGATTCTGAAATGAATGGGCGTAGCTACTGTGACGTCACCTTTTGGCTCACAAACTCTAGTTTTACAGCCTGATGTTCAGCATTTTCGCCTTTGCTGTCTTGTTTTTTTGGCCCCTGAAGTGACCATATTTGAGTGAGAGCCTGGCGTCGAGGACACAATCAGCAGACAACCTTTCACTCAGAGCGGTCCGCCTTAATTACTTTGAGCCATAAAGTTCCCATTTTATGCTCATTTTCAGATCATACTTGCATTTTCAGTTTCTAGATAATGTTTTCTGGCTTTACTGTTAAAAAAACACAATATTTTTCTCGTACTGTCTGCATCAATATACCTGTGGCCAACCAGCAAAAAAGCAACGTAATTTATTCATTTATTTTTTTCACAACGAGACAATGAGAGCTTTAGCAGTGGCATGTAGTGGCATCAGCCAGTCATGTTGTGTGGAACACATGTGACGACGTGATGTCACAATAACGGCAGAGGTATTACAACTATGAACAGTTTTGATGCGAAATATTTTACAGGCGAGTATTTTGCATTTTTGTGTGGTGTATTGTCCCGCCCCAGGTGTGTTTTCAGTGTTTTGTTAGATCAGTTTGCGATACAGATTATCACAACGGACATTTGAGATGTCGCAGCTTATTAGTTGAAACCGGTTGTGTGTGTGATTACAGAGAACTGTGCCTGTCTCTCATTTGAGCCTCTCCTGGTTGAGGTGCCTGAGCTGAAACGTGGGGCTGCCACACAAAAAGAAAACCTTTTTTTTTTGTAAATTTTGCGCACAAAAGAAGATTGCTTTGGCTTCCTTTTATCAACACTTTTGTTTACTTAGAATGTGCCAAATGCAGGATTTAGTGTCACATTTGTCTGAGTGTCTGGCACTTTCACTGAGCTCACACTTCAGCGGCTCTTATTATCAGCCATTTTGAAGCTGTTACTCATTTTGCCAGTCATTTAGTTATTTTTGAGACGTTGTCATTTTCATGTTGAGGTACACTCTGCCTGCGTGCAGCTTTGATCATATTTTGTACAAACAGATTTAGGAAACAAAGAAGAAGCACTGAAGGTTTCTTTAGAACCTTGGTGTTTGTAAATATTAAATGAGGGGAAGAAACATTATTGCATTTAACAAAAGTAGACGTTCACGAAAGGAATACAAGGCCAAACAGAATAAAACATTATCACCGTTTGCGAGCTTTTTGAAATTTCACTCGTGTAAACTGCCGGCAAACTCTTTTGATTAAGTCGCAGTTGATCAGCCCGCTGCCTTTTAAACCTGGCGCACGAAGACGGAGAGAGAAATTTGAAACAAAAAGTTAACTAATGAACAACACAATTTTTAAAAAAAGAGCCCTTTGAGCGGAGACAGGGAGCCATCAGTTAAGTGGAGTATATTGGGGCCCACCTCCGGATAATGTGTTGCGTTTTAGAAATGATCCAATATGGCTGATGCATCAGCTCTGCCCTCCCATTGTCTTCCACCCTCAACAACTCCCTCCCTCCCTCCCTCCCTCCTCCACCCCCCATAATGCAATGCAGCTTTTGTTCACTCATTCTTTTAACCGTTTCTTTGGCTGCGAGTTGTCACGGCGGGACAAATTAAGGAAGCGGTAATAGGGTTATGTCAAGTAGACGGAGGTGCTGGCTCTGTGTGGATGCCTCCCTCCCTCTGTCTCCATGAAAGGTTACTGCGCTTGCCGGGTTTTGTCTCCCCCGCTGTAATGAGAAAGGCAACAGACGAGCCTCTATCAGTCCTGCAACACCTACTGACAGATAGCATTTAGAGACTGGAGAAAAAGAAGCATTAGGGAAAGAGCGAGCGAGCATCACAGGAAGTAATACAGCAACATGAGCATGACTGATCGCAATGGACACGCATGACCAGAAAAAACAATCCCTCTCGCCAAGGGTGCTGTGCTTGAACATTTACCTATGTGACACCTTCACGTGTATATATGTATGTTTGTAATTTTCTTTCCCACAGATAGGCGCCTCGCAGAGTTTGACACTTTAACATTTTCCATTGGAACCATCGATATTATGCCCTCAACAGGGCGGCATTAAAACCAGACATCTTTTAAAATATTGAGCAGCGATCGCAGCATTTGGGTTCAGTATAATATTACATTCATGACTCCCACTCAGAGATATTACGCTCACATTTCTTCCACCTCCTTTGGGCAGAATTTCTTACACCCTTTCTCTTCGCGCCGCCATCGTTTCGGGGCAGATGTCCGTGGAAAATCTGTATCAGTGCGAGAGTCCCCGTAGCTACGTTTTGATGGCGGTGGAATGGGAGGAATGCAGGAGGTGGCGGGGTTGTTGTTGTGTGCTGCCGGTGATGTGGTCAGAGGGCAGGGTTGGATCTTAGGTAACAACAGCAGACGCTGCAGGCACTTCATGCTACACAGGAAGGTTTTATAGCCCGGCAGGTGTCTGCACAAAAAAACATCTCCAGCCGGAGACACACCAAACACTGAGGGGAAACACACTGGGACTAGGACAGAGGCGCACACCCACACAAACTTTATATTTAGAGCCTCTATTTAAGTAGCACTTCTCAAAACACAGGCGGTTACCAAACAGGCATGGTAACAAAAAAAGACACGGGTAGAAAAAAACCTGCTCCATAAAACATTCAGGCTTATGAAAAGGCCTGTTGCAAAGAAGAAGAGGCGATTCAAAGGAAGGTACTGATTTAGACGCTGGGACGACCAGAGCCTCCAGGCCCCAAAGGAAAAGCTGGGTCAATTTTTAGTCTTTAGCCTGGTCTTAAGCTCAGAGGGGGTAAAAGATTTAAGATGGAGCTGAGGACAAGACCTTGGTGAACTCTTAAGCTATAAAGTAAAATCAATTTCAAACTAACAGTCAACCATTCAGTGTTTGAATGCCATGATTGTTAGAATTTGGATCATAACTTTTTGCAGTCCCAGACCTCATGCATTTCCTGGTTGTTGACTGTATTTCTGGTATTTTATTTTTTCAAATATGAATTTAATTTCATTTTACACTGTGAGCCTGTAGTGCAGTTGTGCCGGATTGATTAGATATGATAGATTGATGGAGAGCTATCTTTGAGAGTTTCTGGCAATTGGAGATGTTAGGATGAGTGAAAGATTCTGTGTAAATGATCAATCATATAATCTTTCAAATGTAAAAACGCTGTGAAGAAAATGCAAATTTTAAAGTTACCAGGGCCTTCAAATTGCTTGTTTTGTCCTATTAACAGGTTTTGCTGGTTATATATGGTTAAGCATCATAGATATGCATTAGAGGGGGCCTTCCACACAGACTGTTAGGTTCAGTAGGTCATAATCAGTACATGAAATGGCAGCTAATGTTTAATGTTAGGCCACGACTTTACGTGGCCATGATCGATTCTTTGAGTTTCTTTAACCAGAGATGTTTGTTTTAAGTGACATACCACAGTGTGTTTTCTAAACACCTAATTGTGCTGTTTTTTGGTCTAAACCTAGCAAAAGTGGAAATGGAACCTACTGGAAGTGCCACTTTTTTGCCGTGTTTGATATGTAAACAGACATTTGAAAGGCTGATAACCGGCCTTTGAAACCTGTAGCAGATGAGGCAGGCATAACATGTTTATTCTCATCAGTTAAGTCAAGGATAATGCACATGCACTAACAAATGAGCAAGTAGGAGGAAGGTTGTAGAAACATGGGATAACAGCTTGAATCTAAGCCTACAACTGACACCATTCATTGGTTTTTACTCTAAGGTGTGACTGTAAATACACCAAGAATGTTTAAAATCGAACAAAGACACATTCAACACAAGTAGTCAAGGTGTTTCAGAAGCCGAAAGTTGTACAGACACACATATATCCACACATTTCCTGACACCCCACGGCTCGGCTGTGGTTTGTGACGCTCCATTCTGATATGATATGTGTGTGTTGGAGGCCGCTGTGGCCCTGCGCGTCTGGCAGTATTGATGTACCATTTCTCACTCGCCGCTGCTAAATATGAGAGCATGGTAGCTGCAGCGTGAACCCCTGACCCCTCTGGGAGACACACCAGCATTCACAGTTGTGGGAAATAGGTCTCTGGTTCCCCAACTGCCTGTTTAGAGTAATGGTCAAAGGTATGCCTGCTGGAAGGGAACATTACTGGGCATGACCAATCTGCTCCCAAATGGAATACACTTTATGTCACCGCACCAATCTATGTAATTGACTTCGCTTTGGGCTGCAGCCATTATGGTTAAGGTTGCTTTTTTTTTTTTTTTTTCAACAGAACGTCAATGAAATCTGAAATGCACACGGATGGTAGATTTTGAGAATGATTGCTTTGGATGGATTTAAATTGTGGGACATTTTGGTTATGAACAAGCGATTCGTGTGCTTGTCAAGCAGCACATCCTGTCAGGTGTCTTCACACTCAGTACTCATGAGTCCAGAGCGATTCTGGTTTTCACTGCTGCCAGGTAGTATCCACTCTAGCTGTAGAATCAGGGACTGATTTCAGGCCAGGACAACAGGTGAACGCAATCAAAAAGGTGGCAGAAGAGAAAAGCTGCCATACTGTGTACCCTGACCATTTGAGAACATTGGCTTGACTTATTGATTGGCAACTTAGCATGATTACAGTACTGTTCAGTTGTGTGTTTGTGTGTGTGTGTGCGCGTACTTGCACTTGCACTTCTGGGTTATGAAAATAATCAAAATGCTTCAAAGTGAAGTTAAATGTCAGGACTCAGAATCGGGTAATGGTTTGGACTTGAGTGTAGATTTAAGGTACCAACACCTCTGAAGAATGCTACATCTAATACTTGGGAATGTGCAACATCAATAAAATAAAATCATAAAATAGTACATTTCAAGATTCAGTTTATAGATAAAATAACAACACTGAACAAAGTTTAAATTCAACATAAATTCATAAGTTTAAGTTAAAGATCTAAGACTTTTTTGCACTCAATAGACATATTTCTCTCAAAATTGTTAAAATTTGTGTTAGTGAGCACTTCTTCTTTTCTGACGTAATCCATCTGCCTGACAGGTGTGGCATATCAAGATGCTGATTAAACAGCATTATAAATACACAGGCATGCCTTGGTACGGTCACAATAAAAGGTCACTCTAAAATGTGCAATTTGAGAGTTTTCAGGCAGTGTGCTATTGGCATGCTGACTGCAGGAATGTCCACCAAATCTTTTGCTTTGCATGAACCAAATGTGATTTTTCTTTTCACTAGAATAAAATGCTTCCAGTGTCATTTTCCTGAATTTGGCACAACATCCAACCAGCGTCACAACTGCATAAATGAGTTGCAATGCCAAACTGCTGTCAGCTCAAGACCCTGGTGAGGACGATGAGCATGCAAATGAGCTTCCCTCAAATGTTTGTTGCATCAAATGTTTGTTGCATCAGCTGTTGGTGTGGCTGGTCTCAAACGATCTTGCGGGTGATGAAGCTAGTTGTGGAGGTAATGAGCTGGTGTTGCTACATGTCTGTGATTTTGATGCTGGTTGGATGTACTGCCAAATTCAAGTAAACAACATTTAGGACACTTTATTGTCGTGAGTGAACAAGTCCACAAGCAACGGCTCTGGTGGACATCATTGCAGTCAGCATGCCAATAGCACTCAAAATGTGCAACATCTGTGGCATTTTTGACTCTAAAATGCAACCGAACCTTTTAGAGTGGCCTTTTATTGTGAACATCCCAAGGCACACCTGTGTAGTAATGATGCTGTTTAATCAGCATCTTGATATGCCACCTGTCAGGTGGATGGATTGTCGTACTAACGCAGATTTGAACAAATATGCGACCAAAATTTGAGAAATATATGTGTAGTGCATAAAAAAGTCTTAGAAGTTAAACATAAAAAACAAAAGTGTTATATTTTTTGGCTGAGGGCACAAAGGATCAAGTCTTCGGAAATGTCTTGAGAAAATGTAGCTAATACCCTTCAAAGTTTTTTGTTATGTTCTTTGTGAGAGACGAGGAATTATTCTGCTTCGCAGCAGTTTCCAGTGAAGTACTCTTCCTGTGGAAATTACATCCTAGAAGTGATTTACAACAGCGTACTTATTTTCAATATCTTTAAATGTTTGTTTACCTGCATTGAGGCACAGCAGCAAGAAATTACATGGATAATTTTGATGTGTAGTTGATATTGATAGACAGTTGGAAGCAAACTCTCTGTTGCTTTCCATCCCTTTTTTCAGTGCAATGATTTTTTGGAAGGTACTGAGGGTTTAGGGATGGAGGATAACTATCTGAGCACTACACATTGTAAAGCCCCAGAGACAAACTTGTAATATTTAATACTAACAGATGTGTACATCTGCAAGTATAGCTCTACAAACATGGCTTTTTCACTCTCACATATTCATTTTCTGCCTACTATTAGGCTCATTTCTAACCAAGCGCTCCAACCCCAGAAGACAAAATGGGCGAATGCATATTTGCTGGCTGACACATTAGCCTCTCCATGTACAGTCAGTAGTCACACGCTTACATGCACCATGTGACATCGTCCCCAAGAGCGACTCTTGCCGCCACTGAATTTTTCATCATTGATCTGATGTGATTTCCATGCTTGGCCGTCCCTCTGCCCTGTCAGCTCTCTCTCTATCATAGCCTCTCTTGGCCTAGAGGGCTAACAGGGCGTGAGCCATCGCCCCCGTCGGTTGTCTCCCACCATGCCTAGACAAAGCCCCGTCTTCCACCCACCACCTATCACACACACCCCGACCTCGGCACTTTGTAGCCGCGAGCAAACCAGACCTTTGGATAAGAGGGTGGTAAAACGCTCAATGTATTGACGTCGACTGTCCACAGCCATAAAGCTCCATCAACCCCCCCTGCTTTCCTTCCTCGTCGAAGCAGCAGTGCCTCGGTGTGTGTATGTATGTGTGTTTCGAGTGTAGATGTCGTGGCGTGGATGCTTGATGTATGACGGTGTGGGAGGCAGAGTCAGTACCTCTCCGTTTCTGCTCTGCCTCCTCCGGTGGAAGCTTTTTCGAAACGTCCTAATATCTGGCCGGAGCTGGGTGAGCGATGGCCGGGGCCAACCTGCTGATCTTAGCACCCGGTGCATTAGTTTGCCATAAAGAAGCAGTGATTGTGAGACGCGGCAGGCGAAAACATATGAGGATGAATGACACCATATAAAAGCCAAGCTCTGTTTCAAAATCCATTAGCAGAAGCAAGTGCCTAAGCTCCGAACGCAGCAAAAGCCAGGGCCCCTCACATCCTATCCCAGCGTCCAATTGCGGCATGGATCACAGATCGCTCTTGCAGTTCCTCTCTTAACTGTCCATTTAATCAAAATTTTTAATCAATGCATTAGTACATGACAGCTTTGAGGGAAGAAAAAGCATACTTCACTTGGAGCCAGATATTGGCATCCAAAGATAGGTGGGAGATGAATGCAGCTCATTTGGTGCTGAGATTGAACAAGAGCTTTTTTTCCCTCTATGTGTGCGTACACTTTCTTCTGGTTTATATGAGTGCAGGCATGTGTGTTTTTCTTTATATGTGTATATTCTTCCATGTGAGCTCCACCCTCCCTCCCCCCCGTGGCACTGCCTCCTAATTACTCAGATCTGCGCTCAAAGTGAAGAAATAATGAACGAGAGCTTTAATTATGCCTCTAGACAAAGGATCCCTGATGCCTCCACAACACCGCTGGCACGCTGAGATGGGTGAGGGCAGGTTAAACAGGAACCCTTTCCTCTGGGTGCAGAAAGCTGGTCAGCCTTGAATACAGACCAAGCCTGCAGCCTGCCATACACTGCAAAATCTTACAAGTGAATTTTTCTTTTTTGAAAATCTAGGAAACCGTTTGCCTTGTGAAATGCAAGTAAGTATAACTGTCAGTCTTAATTTATGTTTAATTTATTTCTAATTGTTAAGTTTACTAAAACATTTAGTTGGGCTGCCCCCTTAATTTGGAAATTGAAATCATCATTCGGAGATCCCTCAGTTGACAGAGATAGCTTCAAGTCGAGCAGTCGTTTTACGGTTTTTGTTTTTTCAGTGTGTTGAGCGGTCTGTTTTTGGGGATGTTTTGGTCCCTAGACTTTGCTGCAGAGTGAGTGCTCTTGACTGTCACACTGTCACACTACTCTTTGGTAGAGGATGCGGCGGATGTGATGCAGCAACACAGAAGAAGAGAGACTCTGCTCAGGCTCTAACATTATCTTCTCTCTTCTGCTTAGAGGCAGTGAATTAACAGCTCACAGCAATTTAATACAACACAGTCTATGGCTTTTGTTTGATATCTAGTGTCGGCAAAAAATGGTGTTGCACACAGCTGGTCACCAAAAAAAACAACAACTTCCAACACCTAACTTCCTCATTGGCAAAATTCTCTTCCTGATGATCAGTTTAAGTAACTGTTTAACTCGGTTTACTGAAGTTGCTTACACTTAGACAGCACAAGCTAATTTCACTTGTCATTTTTCAGTTGGAACATCATAAAATTATGTAAATACAGCAAAATGTTTGAGTAAAGTTAACAGCTACTTATAAACTAAACATAAATTAGGATTATATTTACTTTCCTTTCTCAGGGCAGTCGGTTTACAATATTATTTTAAGGAAGATCAACTGGTGAGATTTTACAGTGTAACACCGCAGAATGCGGATATCCGCGGGGAGGAGGGAAGTCTGTAAAATGGACTCCCTGTTTAAGGAAAAAAAATGATGAGCTACATAGGTTTGTTATCTCTAACAGATATGACACAACCTTTAATTAGTGGGGATCCCTGAAGCTCTGGGCCTGAGATATAATCAGCGGACCTTTAGCGAGAGCACAACCCTCCCCTCTCTGAGTACCCCCGGGGCCGGCTGATCGAGGCGTCCTCGTGCCCCCTCTTCTTCAGCGGGGTTGGCTGGCACTCTGGAGATGCCAGATAATGAGGAAGCCTGTCAGAGGGGCACTTCAAGGGTGCCCCTCCAAAGGCCTCGCCGCTTCTCAACAAAATCCACCAGCACCAACACTGCTGCTTTGTTTTCTTCACAGCGCCTCTCCAGAGGTCTCCGTTGTGTGTCCAGTGGGGTGGGGGGAGGTGGACGGGTGGGTGCCGCTCCCCCTTCGGACTCTGCACTCTCTCCTGCAGCTCGAGTAATCACATCAGTGGCTCAGATGGACTAATTATACTTCACACTGTGACTAATGGAGAATATGACAGAGTTCCATATTTACTTTCATACATATTTACAAAGTTTGGGTCCGTGCATAATATTGCATAATCTGCATCCTCACATATTTGTGTTGTTGTAAGTGGCGGTCCTCCTGATGAGGGAGCTGTGTCCATGTGTCCAAGTGCAGTGGTAGAAAGTACATTTACTATCTTGAGGTACTTGGCTTTACTTGAGTATTCCCTACATCTGCATCTGTCTTCTTCTAATCCACCACATTTTAGAAGAAACCACTTTTTTATTTCTCTACATTTATCTGACAGCTGCAGTCACTTATTAATTGAAGCCAGGGCCATAACTACAGGTGAGGGCACCAAGGTCATGTTCTCTGGATTTTTGGGGGGAATTCAGAGAGTTTAGCAACCCAGGGCTACTTTACATTCTGATATTAAAATAAAACCAACACACATTTTGGTATTTTATTGACTGATTTCATTAATTTTAGACTCAATATTTCTATTTATATACTTTTGGGAGATAACCACATTTAAAAAAGATTGATTCTGTTTTGCTCCACCAAAACTTTCCTACTGACAGACCGAGGGGAACTTTTTAAAACAGGCTTTGGAGAAAAAATAACAGGAACTTTTGATTTAAGAATTAATAATAATAAAATAAAAGGCCCAGTGTGTAGGATATAGGTTGATATATTGGCAGAATATAAAACAATGAATGTTTTCTTTAGTGTATAATCCTCTAAAAAAAAAAAAATAAGAGTCTTGTGTTGTTTATATTATCTTAAAATGAGCTGTATAGATTTACATAGTGAGCAGGTTCTCATCTTTGGATCATCACATTGTACCACCATGTTTCTACAGTAGCTCAGAATGGACAAACCAAACAGTAACTCTAGTTAGGTCCTTTCATGTGTTTGCATTTTTGTGTTGGCCACAAAAATAAGAAAAGGTCTAATTATAAAAACAGCCCCAGATCTAATTATGTGTCATCCTATTTATACTTTTACTTGAATAAATGAAGTAAGTTACATTCCACCACTGTTTACTTAAATACATACATTTAACTTTCCTCCAATAACCAAATTTTCCATGATAGCAGTTCTGTATTCAGTATTACAAATAACTACTAATATATTTTTTTCTCATCACAATTCATAATAAAAGTCAATAAGATGCCAGAGTGCATAAAAAAATTATTAAAATAGAGCTTTTATTAAAAAGAATTTCCCCCCCTGCTCCCTCAGCAATGAGTAGCATTAAAAAAAAACAAAAAAAAAAAAAACACTGTTTATTTATTTTATTTTATTTATTGACATAAAACTGCTTTATTCAGTGTTTATACCAGTTTAATCAGCAGGTCCCTTTGTTTTGGAGAGGAAAAGACTTCTGCTGACAATTTGTCTGTCGTTAAAAACCTTCTGAAAAAAGAACACTGAAGGAATTCCACCAAATCCGACCCACTGTTTCTTGAAAGAAATGTCATGAATACACTACTATACATATATATATAAAAACGCAAATAAACATGGTAAATGATAACAGAGAACAAAACACGTGAGTGAAAACAGTAACATTCAGCTGATGATAATGTCTCAGTGATTTCGGGAAACTGTGAGAAACTGAAGTGTGCCAAGTTCAAGAACATCCCAACGGTCGTGACTATAGATTTGAAAGATTTTATGAACAGAACACATGATTGTATTATTAAATGTGGTTATGGATAAATTATCAAGCAGTATATACATTTCTTAAAATGTATATACTGTAACCACCTTGAGCAGCTACTACATTGCCATCCTGATTACACTCTACATAATTTATACATCAGCATAAGAAATATTTTGTCTGCAGCACTTTAATGGATTATTTTACACTGTGTTATTGCTGCTCTTCCTTAAGTAAAGGATCTGGGTACTTATTCCTCCACTGTCAGAGTGATGGGAGTTAAGGGAAATAAACAGTCATCTCTTATGAAGATTTGTGCGAGTGGACCGTATTGATCAGCGGTCATACGATAAACAGTGGAGAACAGGAATGCGCCGCCAATCGTTTGGGCCCCATTAGTCTCCGCTTGTATTGCCTTTGATTATTGCTGACTGAGCTCCCAGTGCATGTGATGGCTTTTTACTGCTAGAACTGCTGCTTTCAACCTTTTTTTTTTTTTTTTGAGGAGCACATTAAAATAACACCGGCTCCGAAGACAAACCACTCCATATCTTCTGTCACACCAAAGCTGTGTGTCTTGTATACAAAGATGGATGTTGGTGGATGTTTCTGAGAGGAGATTAAAACCGGATTTAAAATCTTGTAATGCCTCAAATCAGCTGAATCTCAGAGTGGGGGCACTCAACACAAAACGCACACACCTGCGCAAATCCACACACATGCCGACTCTGTAAATCCTCGGAGGGTAAATCCTGTTCTATAACAGGCCAGCAGCACAGACTCAGGAGACAGACATGACAGAGTTGACAGTGCCTGTGATGATGATGGTGATTGTGGTAATAATGATTATGCTGATTATTACAGGGCTGCCACAGCGATGTGGTGATTGCGCCGCGAGGAAGACACAGACAAAGACAAAGGGTGACGGTGACAAAAATGATGATGAGGATGATAGTGATTAAGATCACTTTTTTTTCCTCTTTTGGTGATCAACTGTGAGCCGTTCGCAGCGGTTGTTGATCTTTCTTTAATTGGCAGAACAGCCGTGTGGGGAGTTAACTGAGGATATCTCTACCGTGTTTGAGGGCTTTGATTTCACATGACAAAAAGAAAAGGCACCGTTGAGAACATTCCAGCAACTCCCTTTGAAGGGAGTGATCTGGCAGTGCTCATTTGAATTATTAACTGGGTAAGACAGACAGACAGAAAGAGTGAGAAAAAAGAGTGAGAAAAAAGAGCGCAAAAGAGCGAGAGACAGAAAAATACATAGACAGGGAGATGGATTCCCAACTTAAGCAGGCGATGCCAAAACGTTCAGTCTAAACAACGTCACATATCTGTGACGACTGATCTTTGCATCAAACAGTCAGGCCAATTATCCAGGGACGAGACTGCATAGAGGCAATACAGAGGGCTGCTAATGGAGGTGAGAATTTATTTGAGTTACTGATGTTTTGTTAGTTTCTTTTACTTGAGTTCACAAAGTACAAGTATGAATGTGTAATTACGGGTCAGCCGTCCCCCCGCTGCCTGCTTGGAATTGTTTAATCTGCAGAGGGAGTGTCCCAGAGCGAGTTAATTCTCCTCTGTGCTCGTGTTGTGTCTCCCACAGCAGGACCCCATTATTACTGCCAGTGTGGCCAAAGCACCAAAGTTAGAAGGTGATACTCCAGGTAATAAACTCGCAGAAAGACTGAAAAAGAGAAAATGGATCAGTAACCCCTACAATATGCGTATCAGTCCCATCTGTGTTATTTTCAGGGGACACTGGAGCTGTGGTAGTGCTTGCTTTTGGTTTCTATGTTTTTACTTCAGGATCTGCGGTTACGTGGACAATAGTTCTTCAGTCTAATAGAAATAATTCTGATTAAACATTCCAACTTAACTGTTTACATGGAAGCTAAATGGAGTGATCTAATAATGAGGATATAACTTTTGACTCTTGACTTGTGTACAGTGTACACCCACTGTGAAGAAATATATCAGAGGAAGTTTCTCTTCCAAGGTTATTCAGGAAATTCAATACGCAAGTGAAGAGTAAGAAGTGGTTCTGCTTGTTCAGATCATTTTGTAGTAAGAAAATTGAAGCGTAACCCGGACTGTTTTATGTCCAGCAACTCCACATTGTGGCCTGTAACAACAATATTGCATAAGGCTGCTGTTTCAAAGTCAGATATGACATTCATCAGTCACAGCACTCACATAACAACATGGCATTCAGAGTTCCCACAGAATTAGAATCTTTGTGTGGCGGTGATCATTCCCGAGGGTGTCAGCAAACTTCCTGTTTTGTGTGTGTGTGTCCCCTTTGTATCATTCCTCAGTCTGTATCCCCTCTCTAAATACTGAGGTTTTTGTGGGTTTGTGAACGCAGTGCAGGCAGAGCGCTTCAAGATTTCATTTTTCCTCAGATGATTCGAATTGTTGATAATTGATCTGTCAGTACGGTCAGAGCTAATTAGATCCGATAGATGGACTGCTGCTGCGGAGAAGAGTGAAAGCAAATTTTTAGAGCCACCATATCAAAACACTTCAGTTTCACTTTCACTGTGTCTGACTTTCTGCAGCTCCATCTGTGCCCAGAGTATGCCCTGTGCAGTCAGTATGGTGAAATAATAACTGAACAGAATATATGTTGCAACAATGTAACAAATGAACGACACTCTTTCAAAACAGCAGAGGTAGCTGCAGAGAAACAGCTGTTGCAGTGCATGCACTCCCTTTGTCACTTAATGTCATCTGCAAGCAGGGCAAACATTTGGAAAAAAAGATGTTTATTCCAACTAGAGAGAAACTATGGGATTAAGCATGTATATGGTAATTAGATGCTTATATTTTCCTGTGTAACAGTTTCTCAAAACTTTACACCACCCCTCTTAAATGGATTGGAAATTCCTTAAGATTGGGCTGGATGAGGGTGGTCTCTTCTGTTTTAGGTGGTTGCATTGGGCATTTTTATTCTGATTGGTTGTGATTTTGAGTGAAATATTGGGGTCAATGTAAACACCTAGTGAAAGAGAAGATGTTACTTCTGTATTGCTTAAGTTATGGTCCAACAAAGATTCATGTGAAAGTTGCGTATCTTTGCAGACTATGGTGTTCTAAGCAGTTGATTGTTGACCTGACTCTTGTAAGGAGGCATGTTTGAAAAGAAAAAACACAGAAACACACTTAAAATACTTGTAACCATAAAAAAAGCCAGCCACACATTTTTTTTGTGAACAATACTAATCTTTTTATATCCACCCTGCAGAATCCAGTTCAAGCCTTAACTTGATTTCAACAAACTGTATAGCTACGTCAGTCTCATCCATGCTCGTTGCCTTGTTTGAGACAATTTTTCTGTTGCCATTATTCTTGCACCATTATTCTTGCTCTGGCACAGGAAGATAACATCACTCTTCTTAATCCTGCCTAAAGAGCTCTGATTGTCTTAGTTTTTTTTTTCTTTTCCAAATGGAGAAACAGCCATCAGCGAGCACACCACTAGACCTTTTTGAATTGCTGAAAAAAAGCCACCCTAAAGATAGAAATCATCTTGTAAGTTGTATCGTTTGACTGGCATCGTCTTGTTCACTCTCCATCTATCCTTTAATTCCTGCGGGCGCTCCTTGGTGTCATGTGATAGCATCATGCTCGAGGATATACAGAGATAGTTGCATGTCGAAGAGATTGTAAAGGCCTTAGAGGCAAATTTGTGACTTTGACTTTGTAAATACACATTGTCTTGACTTGATTGTATTAAGAGGAATTATAAGATCAAGAGTAAAGACACCTTGTCGCACCTTGGCGATGGCCCACCAATCTCTGCTGAGGCATCAAGGTTTTCAAGCTAGAGCTGTTGGGTAAGATTAAAGATTTGCATTTTCTCCATCTTTAAGGTAATGGAGTCTCCATACCCAACTGGCGCCTATGATGTAACAAATCCATCTTGTGCATTCTCTTTGTCTGCTTCTTTTAAAGCCGTATCAAACAGAATTAATCAAAAAGATACATTTAAAAGGAAGCCCTGGGTTGTTTTGCGTGTTCTGTTTAGCGTGCATTACAGTACATGCTTGGCTGGATGCATATTAACAGCTTGGTCGAGGCACGAGGCAGATGAAGAAGGATGTCACAACCGGCCCTAATAACAAGCCCTTTTTTTTTTGTTTTAATGCATTTTCCCCCGGCTTTGCATATACGTATGCTATACATGCTGTACAGTACGTGTCCTTGAGCACACACACACACACACACAGGGGCGGAGGAGAGGGAGGTGGGGCCGGCCACCAAGGGGGTGTGTGTTTATGTGTGTGTTTGCGGTTTGGGGGGGCCCCGCAATTAAAAGGCAGCATGCAGTGTCCCAGGAGGTGCTAATGCCCAGGATCAGCTGTTCTAATGTCATTCACATCCCCTCTGTTATTCAGCCAGCCCCGTTTGATGTATGAATCCATCGGGGACTTCATCAGTAACCCCCCTCCACCCTCCCTCAATGCTACCACCACCACCACTTTTATAACCCCACCCTAACCTACCCAACCCCCTGCCGGCTCTACAACCCCTCCTCCTCCTCCGCCTCCTCCTCGGCTTGCACAGAACCTCCCCTTCTGTGTCTGAATGCTTATGTTGGCTTTTATCGCGCTCAAAGTAAACAGAGTCGCGCCAGGGATAGTGTGAGAGAGAGAGAGGAAGAGAGAGAAAGGGGGGAGAGACCTAGAGAGAGAGCGAGAGAGAGAGAGAGGGAGAGTGCAATAGTGATAAAGGTGGAACATGCACATTGTCTGCGCACCGCTCGCCTCCCCGCTACATCTTCAATAGAGGCACAAAAGCCAGCAAAAGGGAAATTTAAAAGGCAAGAGGAGGCTGAAGAAAGGAAGTGATCCGAAGACACAGAGTGTGAGCGAGCGAGCCAGAGAGAGAGCGACACAGAGAGAGAAA
The DNA here is from genome assembly GCF_008729295.1 of Plectropomus leopardus. Classification (NCBI taxonomy): domain Eukaryota; kingdom Metazoa; phylum Chordata; class Actinopteri; order Perciformes; family Serranidae; genus Plectropomus; species Plectropomus leopardus. The sequence continues at coordinate 6,520,789 of NC_056479.1, read as the reverse complement.
GAGAGTAGAGCGAAAGGATCTCCCTGCTAAATGCGCAAAGCGTCCCGTCACCCCACGCTGAGCTCCATGGCCAACTCCGGCTGCCTGCTGCTCTCCGGCTCCGGGATGCTACCACACTCGCTCCAGTGTCCCCCTGCCTTCCTCTACCTGCCCGAGGTAAGACTGAATGAAGCTCGCCTCCGTCGCTCTCTCTCTCACTCTTTCCTTCTCTCTCTCTCCTCCTCCTCTTGTCACTTGCTCTCCGTCTGTGCCTTTCCGTTCCCTCCGTGCGCTCCTCGGCGGCACGTGATAGCATCGCGCTTGCTTTTGTGTTGGTACCGTGAGTACTTTCACCCCCCCTAACCCTTGACCCTAACCCTGCCTTTGTGGGAAAATAAGAGGCGGGGGCTGAGAGGGGGGCTGCCTTTTTAATTTTATCCTCTCAACCGTCCCGTTCTTCATTTCCTCTCGTCTTTCTCTCCTCACTCCCACCCCCTCTTTTTTTGTGAGTGAAATATAGCAGTGAATTAGCGGTTGCTGTGACGCTGGGCCACGCAGTGTTTGTATACATCAATGGCTTTCATGACTCATTGTGCTTGGAAGTGTTTTGGCCACTTTGTTACTTCCTGTCACTTATCTGCTATAGATGAGGGTGTTTTACAGTTTTTAAAGTGGAAGATTCCAAAGAAATTGCTTCTTCTTCTTGGCTTTTTGTTTTAACGCATGAGGATGTCAACTCTTTCTTTAGCTGTCTGTTGTGCAGGAAAATAATTCATACGCACTGAGTACCTGTGCGGTGTCCAAATTCTGAGTGTGTTACCTAAACTGACCCCAACATGGATCAGCTCAACGCCTGGAAATAAAAGAAAAAACCCAAACAGATTCCAGCTGTTTAAAAAAAAAAATACAATATATATATATATATAAATATATAAATAAATATATAACATATATATATATATATATATATATATATATAAATTTCAACCCTTAAAATATGAAAGTTAGAGGTGTAAGGCCTCTGTGAGTATTAGCAGGCAGTATATGATTTTACATCACCTGTATTTATATTATTTAATGGTTGATATCTGTACTCAGCTCCAGTGTGAGTGCATTTTAGTTTTATGAAGCGAAAACAAATATAAGACTAAAATGCTTAGTGAGAGATTTCCATTTCTCATGTCATCTTATCTCCTCTTATCACTGATTTTAAAACCTTACATCCCTTTGATTTTAAATATCTTTACTGAGTAAACTCCTGCTGTTACAAATAAAAGAAAAAATGCTCACAACACACACTGCATCCAGACTACAATTAAATTAAAACTTATTTTATATTGAGCATTGTCTCAATTTATCCAAAGGCCACAGCGGGCTCCTCAGTCTCTCCCACACCCCTTCATTTTTCTAATGGTGATCACCATCAAGTGACAACACTTTGAATAATTATATATCTCTGCAAATTAACATTGATTTTCCCTTTCTTTTTTTTTGGTTTTTCATCCTCCTCCTTTGGAAATTGATTCTGTCACTGATCCCCTTGTTTTGTGAAACCTGAAGACTGCAATTTTCTGAAGGGAAGGTGGGAGAAAAAAAATCAACAACAAGGTGACTCTTAAGAGCCCGTGTGCCTGTCTGTCTATCTGCTGAATTATTCACATGTTTTAATTCAGCGAGTTGGGGACGGGAGCGCCGTTAGTGATGGGATGATTTGGAGGGGGTTGTGGTGGGGAGGAGGAGGGGGCGGACGGTCCAATTCAGATTTTTACTACCAGCTGCATGAGTTGCAGTAAACAGTGTGTGTTACCGCAGTGATTGGGGGGAAATAACGATGAAGCTGGAAAACATTCTCATTTTGAAATCTTCCTCCTCCCCCTTTCTCCCACACCATCATGGTAATGGCCCTCACCCCCTCCCACCCATCTGTCCAAAGCGGGCACACCCCGCCGGCCAGCCGGGGACGAGGGGGGAGGCATGTGGACAACCAGGTGCCACCAAAACACACACTGTAGAGGAGCCAAGGCTGCAAACTCTTATTCTGACACTAAAATGATACTCAGATTTGTGTGTGTGTGTGTCTGTGTGAGTGTATAGGGGACAAAAATGATAATCTGTCACTATGGGATGCACGATATATCGGCACGTCATCTGTTACGGCTATTGGCTTTAAAATGAAATAACGGAATCGGCCATCATGCTGATTTCTGCCAAAATCACGAACCAATATTTATTTAATTTTATTGAATAAGTGAACATATTGAAAACATCAAGTGTGTTTCTTATTTTGCACAATCAATGAATATTATATACAATGAAAAAAAATGTATATCATGTCTCCATCTGCTGGTGGGCCATCACAATAAGAGTATACATAATATGATGTTTAATCAGCTGCAGAAGAGACTTGATGATCTGGGGCACCTGGTAGCTCACCTGGTAGAGCAGGGGCCCACAAAGGCTGCGTTCTTGCTGCAGGGCCCACGAGTTTGAGTCCAATCTTGGCCCTTTGCTGCATGTCAGCCCCCCCCTTCACTCTTGAGACTGTCCTATCCAATAAAGTGGAAAGGTCCAAAGAAACTCTTTAAAAAAAGAAAGAAGAAACTTGATGATCACTAAAATTAGGTGGGGAGAAACAGTGGATATTTGATATCAGTATTGGTTATTGGCCAATTGAAATTGATATATATATTTTGGCATATTGGATATCTGCCAGAAATCCAATATTGTGCATCTTTATCTGTCAACTCAGGTTGGTGATCTGAAATTTTCGGTTTTAAGATTTTTAAATTAAATAAAACTAAAGGTTTTTTTTTTAAAATTTATATTCCTTTAAGTACCTTCAGTTTCATTTTAATTGTTTGCATTTTGACGACACTTATATTTTATATCTTCTGTGTTTATGTCAAGCTGTTAAAAGCCTCCTGAGCTCCTTTCCGCAAGTAAAAATGTTAGCAAACAGAGTTTAGGTGGCTTTACCTTCCACTACATCCCTGTAACATCCAAATCTTCCCAATGGCCAGTAAGCCTCTTGAGCGTGTGTGTGTGTGTGTGTGTGCGTGTGTGTGTGTGTGTGTGTGTGTGTGTGTGTGTGTACCTGGCCACGTGTGTGTGTGTGTGTGCACATTTATGTCCACACTAGGTTCCCTTTAAAAGTCCAAGACAGAGCTGAAATTGAAACTTCCTGTGTGCTATTTTCATGAAACATCCCTTTTTGTTTCAAATCCCTTTAATGTCTCAGCAGCTTTTGTTCTTTTCTCTTTTTTTCCCCCTTTGCGGTAAATCCTCGCCCTGCAGCGCTGTGAGGGGAAACAACCCTCTGAATCACACTGTGGCCAGCACCCCCCCTCACCACTCCCACCACCTCACCACCACCATCCCTTTTTCCTCCCACATCACCCATCCTTCGTAGGATGCTGCCCCCACCTCCCCTCCACACCACCGCCGCCACTCTCCTGCTTCCTCCTCCTCGCCACAGTGCAGGGCTGCAGCGTCGGCTCGTGTGAGATGACAGCCAGAGAACAGAAGGGGAATAGATTGAGGTGATAGCCTCTGCCTCACAGTTTGTTTGCATTTCAAATAAGACACTGTATTAAGTTGGGCTCCGAACAGCTTTGCTTATTATGTGTGAACATGGCGCCGCATGATATCACAGGAAGACAGGAGTTTATTACATAAAAGATTAGTGAAGCATACCTTGCCTTTATTTGTGTGCAGCAGTGTTTGGGTGTGTGTTCCCAGGCAGTTTGCTTTGATGCTCTTTGTAGTCGGCTGCGGCGCATATAAATCCCGGCTAAATGTTTGTTTTCATTAACACAAGGAGAGACTCCCTGCGGTGTGGTGGGAGAACTGTGGGCTTCTGATTACAAAAAAAAAGTGGCGGTATCACACCGCCGCTGAAGGGCCGTCCCTCTCCTCGACAGGGGGAGAGTTTCTCTGCCACATGAGGTGCCGGCTTCATCCTTCCGCAGGATGATGTCACTTTTCTCCTACCGTCAATTTGTATTGTAGGGGCTCATTTCGTGAGTTATGGCGCTGGATATTGAGGGAGTTATGAATTACAGTGTGGTGAGGCTTTTACGGGATGCAATGCTCACCGCTGTAGGCCCGTATTTAAGTATAAATATATTTATGGCACGAGCCGAAGCTGACGGGGTAGCTCAGGTTTGCTCATGGTAGTTAGTAGCTGTCTCCAGAGCCATAAAAACATGGCATCTCATGGATTTTCTATTTACCAGGCACTGGGTGGGCATATGGCAACGCTCGTAAATGTAACTCTATTATCTAAGACGATGCTGTTGGGTGGGAAGCAGGGTGTTACTTATGTCTAAAGAGGGAAAAAAGCAGCAGTTGTTATTGTCTTCATGTCACATCTCTCTCTCTGTCTTTGCCTCGGACTTATCTCGAGATCTCCCGTTTTCTAAAATTGCCTTCCTTTGATTTGTAATTGGATTTTCTATCATGGCATTCCGCTGCGCTGATGTCTATTGTTATTGTTGCATCTATTGATTTCTTTTTTGTGGCTTCTTTGGTCGGGCTGTTTTGAATTTCCCCCTTAACTGTACACGGCTTCGGTATCGTTCTAAATGGTTAGGTCACCTAGGAGAGGCGATCCTTTTATGTCGGTGGATCCTGAAAGGAATTGCCCAGGCTCTCTGGTTACAGCGGCCTCCTCCTCCTCCTCCTCCTCCTCCTCCTCTTCTTCTTCTTCCTACTCCTGCAGATCTCTTTTCTATGACTGTACTGGAAGAGACTCTCACTCTCCTCACACACACACACTGATACATCTGGTTAAAGGCGAAGGATGCAAAGAGGACTGGGAATACTCATGACACACTTCCCCCCTCGGTTCAGGCCTTGATCCTGCCTCCCAAAGCGGCGCTATTCACGGGGACTTTAGATATCGAAGGATTCAGGTTGGCGGTCTCGGGGGGCCGGACTAATGCGAACAGCGCAGAGACGGCTCCTTCCTGGGGGATAATTATTGTAGGCCAAGCTGTACTATTGACAGCTGTAAATGGAGATGCTGTCTGTAACTGGGGAGGCCTAATAGGTTTTTGTCCCTACATGGGCTCTCGTTAGGCCGGTGTGGGTGCATTGGAGATGAGTTTGAGAAATGAGCCGCAGCCTCGTTGGGCTGTAAATGGGACTCGCCACCCCCACCATAACACCTCCTTCCTGACCTCTCGGGAAACGGGTTAACATACAGTAGTTGGTTCTGTTTTTATCTTCCATTGGACTTTTACTGCTCAAAGGCTCCCATCAAATTTAAAGGATAAGGCTCTATAACAGGGGTGGTGATATATTGAATATATAGTATTGCCGCTTCTTCCACGTGAGATATATAAAATGACTACATGGCGAACATCAAGTACGTATTGTCACGTTGTGTTTTTGACTCGCTGGCATGAGCATTTCAGTTCTTTCCTTCCTTACTTTTCCTCTACACCGTGACTATTTAGTCATATTTTGTGAGCATGGAACACTGTTATGGCTTGCAAATATTGTTAATAACTAGAGAGCTGTTAGTTTGTTTCAAGAGAATAAATCATTACGTTTAACGGCACTGTGGTAACAGTCTGTCCTTAATGAATGGTAGTGACTGTAGTGTAAGCAGGTAGGGTGTCTATTTTCTATCTGCAGAGGTCCAGTCGAGACTGTTTAGTCAAATTTTGTGACCCATCAGTGCAACTTGCAAATCTTTGTAATATATGAACTGCAGAGCTGTTAGCTTTGTTGCCCCCTCACAGTGAATGAATCCTCACATTTAAAGGCGTTGTGGTAACAATTTAACAGTCTGCTAATGCTAACATCCAACTGTTGACCAGAAGCTTTATGTTCACAGCAAAAACACTTGCAGCCTGAGATGAGCGGGGCACTTCAAAATAAACGTACTATGGGTTCCGCTTTGATTTATTTAATTCTAATAAAATTTTTTTTAACTTTATCATAACACTATTTTAACTCTATTGTAACACTGTATTATTCAGTTTTACACAGAACAACAGTGTATATGTGGTGGTAGCTGACAAGGGGAGGGTGGTCAGTATAAAAAATATATCTATTTTTATTTTTTTATATTTTAAACATTATCATATAATTATATCATTCTGTGTTCTCAATCTAAAATTGGACAATTTTGCAAGCACGATTTCAACGCAGCAGGCAGAGTTTCCATGACTTCTTTTTTTTCCCCTGCAGCAGTCTCAGTAAGCACACACACACACACACACACACACACACACACACACACACACACATACACACACACACACACACACAAACAAAAGCGAAAGGTATATATATTCCAGTAGTGCTCCTAAGTAACAGTTCAGCTCCAAAAATCCATTTGTGGTGGTGGCCCAGCACAAATAATTTAATGTGTGGGGAAACCCAGTTAGTTAACTTCATTATAACAGTATTTTATTAAATTTCATTATCACAGCAGTGCATTTAATAAGTTTGTGTGTTAGTTGTCTACATTAGTTTAAAGAAGATTTAAAAATACTGAGGTATATATTATGAATTGCAGTAAAGCCTAAAAATACAGTGATATCATTTCAAAGCCATATTGCCCAGTCCTATTTCTATAGTATATATTCTAAGACCAAAACAGTGTCTCTAATAACAAGTATTGTGTGTGTATCAAAGCCTTACATGTACTCTTCCTCTGTGCCATAGAGCTCCAATGTTGTCCAAAAACTATCAAAGAGCACACACCGTAGTTTATTTTGACTCAATTGCACATACGGCGTCCTGCTGCTGTAAATACTCACTGGAGCACCCAATGTAGAATAATCTGCAGCTGAAAATAGTCCCAAACTAATGCACTTTTTCCTCCTGTTTGAGTAGCAGCAAACGCTACCAGCTGTTTTAGGAAATTACTGAGCCTTTTTAAAAATGAAGCTGTGTTTGTGAGTCGTTTTGAAGATTAACATCATCATTAGGAGCTGTTGGTGTTGGGGCTGAGAGCCACAGACAGGGTGGAGAGGTCAGAAAGTATTTAGTTCATTATAAAGACATTGTTGTTTTTGGCGTTTTTGGACCATTGTTAACAACAATAAAAGCCTTGTACTTTAAACCACTTATAATTCAGACTCAGATCTTATCATAAAGCCATTTGTTACATCCGCTTTCACAAGCTATCTGATTTCCCTCTGTGCTGTTACAGGTAAATGCTGTATTTGAAATATTTCCATTATATCACAAAGCAACGCCAGCTTTGTTGTTTTTCAGTCAATTTAGCCGAGCACAATTCACTCAGATTCAATCAGGCACAAATCAAAAAAAAAAGAAAAAAAACTTAAAACCCAATTTCATGGGCTCTGGAATATACCTCTCAATATGTTCTATGTTTTGGTGTGAAATCATTCAGAGTCTTTCTCTCGCCGCCGTTCAGCTGTTTTGTCCCTTAAACAGCTGATTCATAGCAGCATAACAAAGGCGGAGGGACTGATTGAAATGTTTTCTCACTTTTCTCTGCCCCGGAGGAGAATTGTAAATCACAGCTCAGTCGTTTATTTTGAAATTTCATTTGGTGTGTGAGCGAGTGCTGCCTTGTTCTTTACAGAGACTTCACAGTCAGGCTGACTTGTGGGTTTTTTTCTTTTTTTTTCTTTCTTAAGGCTACCCACCGTCTTACTCCACTAGACCTTTGTAAATGGAACAAAATTAAATTTGTTCCCTGTATAGAAGAATGGCACAAACAGTGCAATAGATTTACTCACCAACAAAGCTTTTCCACTGGGGGTCTGGCTGTATTTTTAATGCGAGCGTACACATTTTGAGCTTACATATGTATATTTATTTGTCTGCCTGGGAGGAATTCTTGTCATCTGTAGGTGGATGCTTGCAGGGGCCGCGCACACACGCCGTGCCGTGCAGTGCATCAATAAATGTATATTTACATTTTGCCAATAATGCTAAATATCCTCCAGTCATTAATGTCGAGCGCTAGCCCAGTGTGCTCCTGTCTATATTTTGGACCTATAGTGTCAGGGAATTAGCATGCACAGTGCTGCTGATGCTAATATACTCCACTTCTGGAAAACAAAGCTGCAGTTGCAGATGTCCTCGCCTCACAATAATTACAGACCTTTTTTTTTTTAGAAGGTGGCACATTTCTAATGAAGCTTTTAATTAACAACAAGGTCAGACTTTTACTGCTGCTCATCATGCAAGAAGGAGAAATATGACACTGTAAGAGATGTGTTACCTGCTCATCTGCTGGGCTGAGACTTGCAACATTTTTGGTTAGTGGTGGTTTTTCAGTTCCTTTTTATTTTGATCATTTACTTTAATGAAATTTAAAATGTTTTTCATTCAGAAAATAAGTTCAAAAACTATAAGGGATTGTCTGTTACTCATGAGAGGGGATGGGGTGGTGCAAAACTAACCATAACCCCCTTATCCTAAGAGTTATGTTTTTTTGTTTTTTAATTTGGCTTAAATGGCTCTGTTTATTTCAAATAAACACTGGTGGGTTTTGGCATGAACACTTTGGATTTATTTGCATAATTTTTTAATTTCTAAGTAATTAGTACTATAATGAGAAATGAGAAATCGGTATTGAGACCAAACTCGGCAAGGCTCTCTTCCCTTGGAGGTGCAAAATGGTTTAGTCCACCCCTGACCTAGGATTCGTCTAGAAACACAGCTAAGGCTGAGTGAGTGACTGCCTATTTTGCTGGAGTGCCAACGTACACTGTAATGTCTTTCTTCAAAGAAAAAGAAAAGCTTCAAAAAGAAAAGCAAGAAAGGAAATAGAAAGAAGGCAAAATGACTTTGCAAAAAAAAAAAAAAAAAAAAATCAAAAGGCAAGTAAGAGCAACATGGATTAAGAGAGTGGGCAGGGGGCCCATAGAGACTGTTTGTACATAGGTCCCCAGAATTTGGTGCTATGCCCCTGTATATGCCAGATTAGTTAGTGGGGATGTCCTATCCCATTAGCTCTGACCAAAAGTGTCAAAGCATTGCCAAAAGCTGCAAATGTTTCCTTTAACAATCTTCCAAAACATGCCATTAATCATACCCAGAAACTTAATATAAAATAAAATAATAAACACACACACACACACACACACAGTCCCTCAATGTTGACTAACAGCCATCTAAAAAAATGCAAGCATAATAACTGATTTAAGGAACCTGCTAATCTCAGACTACATAGACAAGATTATAAATCTATAACACTTTTGGTTAAGCAGTCTCAGATGACCCCCTACTCTCATGATCCATGTATGCACGCCTTTAGCCATTCATGTATGATTTTTAAAAAAATTTTTTTACAAAGTTAGTTTGCCTTTTTTCTTTCTTTTCTTTTTGGATGTTTTCCCGATTTCCCATTTTAAGGAAAGACAATCTGGGAGACGAATGCTAGTTCAGGGGTGGACTAAACCATTTTGCGCCTTTAAGGGGTAAGCAGGGTCTCCGCTATTTTATTTTATTTTTTTTGTTACAAAAAGTTCAGTTGTTATACAACCAATTTTAATAAAGTTATAGCACTTATTACTTGGAAAAAATGCAAACAAAATCAAACTTTTCATTCCAAGCTTCTTTTTTTCCAGGCATCTCCCTTCTGTTGGGGCCCTGGGTAATCAGTCCACCCCCCCCCCCCCATAAGTCCGCCCCTGGTCATATGATGCCTTACTTCACTAAAGTTCAGGTAAAGGCCACTGGGTGCAGAGAGTTGTTGACACTCACTGCTGTCAAATCTGCATTGCAGTGGCCTTATTTCCCATCCAGGCCGTTTAATCCAGCCACAGCAACGTGCGCTTGCTTTCGAAAATCTCTGCCACTCAGTTCGCTTGAGCGCTCCTTCAGGCCAAACGGAGACCGAGCACTGGCGAGAGAGAGGGGAAGACAAGACACACGACACAACACCTCCCTGTCTTTACACTGTGGGTGCTCTCACTACATCACACACACTTACACACGCATACAGTTACAGGAGGATAAAGACAGGAGGATCATCTCGCAGTAGAAAGTGTTTGTAGCCTCTTTTTTCCCCCTGAGAATATAATCTGTCCTGAGGTTTTCTATTTCTGCAAATGGCATGCTAAAATGCTTAAGCAGCCAGACCAGCTTGAGTCCAATTATTTCTTTACTGCAGTATCTTAGCCAGCTGTGATTAGTATGTTTATAATGTAGTGTCACTCTCATACTGTCCTTCAAGCATTCTCCTCTCGGCGGGAACCTCTCAAATGAGACGCATTACCCTGTGTGCTGAGTTAACAGAGTGGCTGTACAAGTGAAAGCAAAAAAAGAGACGAAGAAGCTATCACAAGCCATTAAAAGCACTGCACCTTTTTATCACCAGCGGCTTAATGGCAGTGGTGAACAGCAAAGCATTATTACCGCTTCTCCTTGTGCTCCTGCGAGCCCGTCTCCACTGCCAGGAGTCACGCTGCTGCTGCCGCTACTGCTGCCGCTGCTGCCGCTGCTGCCGCTGCTGCTGACAAATAGATCTCCAGGCAAACACTGAAATTTTGTTTTTCAAAAGGTCATTATCTGTCTTCATCGGAGCAGCAGGCGCGTTGCAAGGGAACCAAGTTTGAGGGAATTATTCCTCCTATCAAAACGAGAAGTTCCATTTTTTCCCCCTTGTTTTTTTTATCTCATTTTAATTTTTTTTAAAGGATGCAACTGTACGGTGTGTTTGACTACTAAGAGGCACCCTGGGTCACCCGCTAAAGAAGATCAATATTTGAACTATGCTGTTGTGGGTCAGCATGTACGGGCGTATAAAATTAAATGGGGCTTGAAATTGATTTCAAGTTCTCCTTGAAAAAGTCTACAGGTATTCGGAAATGAAACCAAGAGGAGAAGTGCCGCAGAGAGGAGATGACCTCCACCCAGGCAGATTCATAATTGTTTTTGTTTCTCCAAATTAAATGAGCCTTTTTATTATTATTATTTTTTCTATATTGCAGAGCTGGGGGTCCAAAATTGCCAGTTATGGCATGTTCGTTTTTAGAGACCTCAAGTAATATAAAGTAATGGCCGTGATTCCCAGCACATCTCCACTGGCTACTCCCTTTAACACTATGAAACAAATGATTATGGGGTGGGCTTCAAAATAAAAAATGGGGCCTTCGTTTTTAGTTAATCTCAGCTCTGCGTTGCATGAACAGCAGGAGAGGGAAAAAAATAACAAAAGCTCAGACTTTGTTTCTCCCGTTTGCTCGCAGGCAACCAAACAGGTATCCCACTGATTACCTCTCTTTGGGTAATCTGTAAGAAAGGAGAGACGCTCATGTAATTTAGCCCAAATCAGAGCCCTCCTCCTCCACCTCCTCATCGTCTTCCTCCTCCTCACTTTTTTCTCCTCAGATGGAGAGTCTAAATATCACTGCTTTTTCTCGCAGCACTTTGTTAGTGGAGCACGCCTCTGTGTTTTTCTAAAATCATCTATCAAGGTGAGATCTGTGGGAAAGAGCAGCGCCTCGGGCTTCCTCTCCGTGTGCTTATGAGGTTTTATTAGGTCCCACAGGACCACTGCTTTGGTGTGTGTTAAAAACAAATGGAACTTACAAATTACAGATTACAGCCTCCGCAGGCTCGCGCATTCCTCCCTGAGTGTGTGCTCGTATGTGTGTGTTTGTGCAGAGACAGATGCAAGTGTGGCCAGTTGATGAGGGAATAGGTTTGTTGGAGGGAGGGATGTGGTGTGTTTCGGTCCGCCGCTGCTGCAGCTGCTGGGTGGGTGCTGTGTTAGTGATGGTGTGGGGGCTCCAGGAGCATGGTCTTATATTTAGGATATGTTGACCCAAATTGCAAAAGTAAATTCGACCTGAAGTGGTATCTTCCCATCAACCCTGTCTCCTAAAAAATGTGTTGATATGCTGCGTAACTGCAACAGCATGTTTTGAAATAAATATTTTCCATTTTTATCATCATAAAAAGGAAATGTGTAATGAACATGTCTGCAAAAGAACAAAGTCTGCATTTTCACAACATTCACTGACAATACATTTAAAATGTTTTCTTATGACATCTGCTCTTGGCAACTAGAGTGCAGTTAACACAAGAATGGTAACACCTGATTTCTTTTGAATAAAAAAAGACCACCTCGCCCACCTCCCTTTGAATCCTGTGCTGTTCTGTAGCTCAACATTAAGGTGGAAAAAAATGCAAGTAAACATAATGCATGCAGCAATTATGTTTTTTCCCAAACCACATTTGGCAGAAGTATTCTGTACTAAAGAAAGAAAGAAAGAAAGCATTCCTTTATTAGAGGTATTAGTTTATTATTCAATTGTTAATTCTATTATTTACAGTTTACACACACAGGCCTGAAATACAGACATACATAGATGTCAGCGAGGGGGCTGGCCGTGGAAAGGCGCCCCAAGTAATTGGTAGTTCAGTGTTTGGCCCAAGAACTCAGGAGCATTAACTGGCACCTCTTCAGCTCCTGGTCCACACTCCGTGATTGTACTGTACGTGGACTTGAATTGCCGACCCTCCGGTTCCTAAGCCAAGCCCCCACAGACTGAGCTACTGCCATCTCTGTTTATGCAGATATTTTTGAGATATCAGTACAATGCAGGTGAACAGATTTCATTTGTGGTGCCTCAATGTGAACAGTTATCAGTGGAACTACTTTCTATTGAATATAGTGCACTATATATCGTGCCTGGGAAAAGTGTTGACAGTGTTAACTGTGGATTAATTAGAGTATAAACATCAATGTTTTTTTTTATCACTTACCCAGTCAGAAATCTATTTGCCCTTAAGTCAGCCCTATGCAACTTGTTTTATTTGTTAGTATTTATCAAATGACAAAAACTAAAGTTACCTGCAGTGAAAAATTACATAATTTTATCGCTGTGTTCTCAAACTTGTAGCAAACTGTGCAATACATAGTTGTTTCACCAGAAATCTCAAATGCTTACTTGCAGTTCAGCTCATTAACTTTCTATTACGCCATTACGTCATTTTCTCATGAGTGCCTGACTGTTACTGCACAAGAGTGTAGTTTTCATTTCAACAGTGGGGGAAACATGAAATAAGAAGGTTTGGGTGCCCTCAGCAAGAAAATTTTGAGCATCTAACAATTAATTTTCTGTATTTTGGTCAATTTTAATGCACCAATTTGTGCCTTCTGCATCAGTTTATGGTGTAAATGTCTTCAATTAAGTCAAATTAAAGTTGTTGGCTCGTTTATAATTTGGAATTTATACCAATGTTTCTGCACAAGTGCAAATCTAAACAGAAATGAGAAGGACGGGAGCTGAGCTACTTCGTCGTCTACTCGAGAAAAAAAATGATTGCCGATCGTGTAAATGAGTTGCTGGATTTACTAGCCGAACATGGGTTTTTCCTGATTGTTGAGCCCTGCATGTTGGCATATTGACTACATATTGAGGTTTTTTTTTTAAATAAACTGTGCACCACAAATGAATTGTACTCAGCATCACTGGGATGGAGGTAGAAATCTCCAAATCTCTGTTCACCAACCAGAACTCTCTGCATGGTTAGACACTATTAGAGGGAAGCAGGGAAATGAGGTTTTTTTTTGCCTCATTTGTGTGAAGCGACCCTTTAAACGGTAACACACTGTCGGGGCTCTACAGGGAAGAGGATTTTCCATTGCCCACTCCTCCTATTCATCCCCTTCCTTCTAATTTAATGACTCAGAATTGTAACTCCAACATTGTTATCATTCAGCAATAGGGAGTAATGAATAGCAATTAACGTTTTCAAAGGAGGGAGTAAAGCTTGAGAGACGTCGCTTTTCACCCAGAAATGTTGAAACAGCGCAGTAGTGGGAGATACTGTCATGTAGAGAAAGGGCCTAATTTATCCGTCCAGCTGTTTTTGGTAAATAACTTTTTTTTTCTCTCTTCTTCTTCCTGTCACACAGACTGCTATCAGCACAAACACAAGTAATCATTCTAATATCCAACACATTCTGGCTTCCTCAATGAACTGTAATAAACTGTAATAAATTACTCTACACATTTTGTCCAATGATTGCTCTTTCTGGTGCCGGGAGAGGAAGTGCTAATTAACTGGATATGAATGAAATTCTAGGGCAGCATGGTATCAACGGCACGGAGACAAATGCGATTTAGTTCTGTCGCGAGCGAGTGGAAAATTGCTGTGTAAATAGGAGGTTGTTGCGGCGGAGCGTTTTTCTGTGTGCTTACATTTCATGGGTGAGAATCCAATCTCACAGGGCAGCATGTGCGGACTGCCCTCTCTGATACACTCCACCGTCCTCCACCTACTCTATGATAGCGTTCTAAAAGCTCCCCCAAATCTCTTCACACACACTCACGTACACCCCCACTGACACAGAGAAACACAAACACATATTTCAAAAGGTAAAAGCTATTGTGGGGCTCGAGCAGCGGCGCCAGCTGAGGTAAAATTGTAAGCAGTGGTACGCCTGGCAATTTGACTCATCTTCCATTTCACCAAATTCCCCCGACACTTGATTTCACGCAACGTAAACAGAGCAAATTCTAATTGTTACACTTGTCCTCTCCTTTACTCTACTTTTGCATATTCTCCGGTCGCTTTTACCTGGATATAGTGGGTGCTCGAGTCAGAAAAAAAAAAAAAAAATTTCACTTAGTGTCCCTTCTTGCCTCTTCTCGCTTTTTTTTTTTTTTTTTCTTTTCATGTGTGGCTGCGGTGGCCGGTTTTTATCTATGGGTTTGGGCAGTTTTGGAGAGAATTACGGTGACAGAGCCATGGAAATGATAGGCCGGCAGTGAGATATCTCTGCCTCATAAATTCTACATCGCTCAAGATAATTTACGAGGGAGGTTTGTGTGCGTAAGACAGACAGTGCTCCATGGTATCCATCCACTCCACAGCCTCCGTTCACTCCAGCCTCTGCAAGTGCAGTCGATTTATCGAAATGTATTTTGTTCTTTTTGTTCCCAAAGCGTCACTTTTGAATGATTATGATAATTTTTTTCACCCTTTGTGTTTTTTTTTTCTTTCCTCAGAATATGCCCGGATATTATTTGTTCTGTCAGGATTATTACAGATAAAAGAGCAAACTAATAGATCTTGTGCGGCGTGTCTACTACTTTACGACGGAGAGGCCTTCACGATGAGGTATTCCGCCATCAGCAAAGGTCATCAGCTCCCCTGATTGTGCTGTATGAGCATGAGGCCGGGCCAAAAGGCAAGACGGCTCTGACATTGGCAATCATTCTTCATACATATTTTTTTGTTTGAGGGCGGTTTGCGCTCTGTAGCTACTAAACTCGGAAACTTTTATCCCGCCAAGAAATAAAGACAGCATCAGCTGCTGAGGTCAGTTTTTTTCCACACTGTAAAGGATTTTTATTTTTTCCTTGAAAGTTTCAAAGGCATTGATATTGCTCCTCAGAGGAGAATTGCTTTTTCTTGACTTATTTTTCTTACTTATTTCGTTTGCATTGTTCTCTCTCTGTATACACTGTCTCTCCACGCCTTTATTTTTTATTTTTTGTTTTCTTGACAAGGTCTGAATTTACTCTCCTATGTTACGGGCTGATTCGATGAGCAGAGTATGACTGCAGCCCTAGGGCAATAGAAGTTTACAACTCAGTTAGGACGAGGCTCTATGTCTCTATCCAGTTAGGTTTTTTTAGGCCTTTATTTTGGTTGCAGCAGCGCCTCAAGTCTCCACTCCCTGCAAGGCCTTTTTTCAATAACACCTTCCCACCATGTCGATTTACAAAATGGATGTCTTTGCAGGGAAAAAAACATCCCTTAAGGGACCGAGCGTGGAGTCCGGTGGGTGCGGTGCGGTACAGTTTGTACCCCGGTGGCTAAAGAATCACTCACTTGATCTTCATGTAAGACGGTTGCTCAGGGGGGGTTATAGGAGCTGCACGTCAGTCGCGTGTTTGTGTTTGAAGAATCCTCTATAGGTTTTCCAATCAGCGCCAGTATTCCCAACACAACTCTGATGTCAGTGCACCTGCTTATTGCCGTGGCATACCTGTGTCGTTTTAACTAGACAAGATGCACAATGGAAGCAGACAAGGCTCTTTCACAGGGGAGTTAATCTAATCTACTCCCACTCAACTTGGACATTGGCTGTCACTGACACGCCGGCGTCGTCTCCAATAAAACAGGTGAAGGCAGAGCACGTCGACTGCGGCTCCGCAGGTAACTGGGGCTGGCACTCTGCTGGGCTTTCATGTTAACCCTCTCCGGGTTCCCTTGCAATCATTATACATGAGCGTTCATTCTCAATTTGAGCCCGCTCTTCCAATACTTTTGCTTGTCTCCTCGTGTCACCGTGATGCCACTGACAGGGTAGCGCTCCAAAAATATGTATAAACTCATTGTTGCGTTGTTTTGTCAGGTGCTTTGGGATTTCAAACGCCCCCACCACAAGGCAGATGTTAACATACCTTCTCTTTCCTCTCTCACTGTGTGTGTGAGTGTATGCATCATGCACACACAGGTGACGAGTCAGTAATTCAAGTGCTCAGCAGCAGGTTATTTCCTCTGAACCGGGGCCCTTATTTAATGGTAATTGTAGCAATTAGCATGTGAATGAGGTAAGAATTGGATAATAGAACTAAGATAAATATTGATGTTAATTCACATTGGAGGAGTTGTGTGTGTGTGTGTGTGTGTGTGTGTGTGTGTGTGTGTGTGTATGTGTGTGTATGTATGTATGTATGTGTGTGTGTATGTAGGGGGGGTGTATAAGTTCCCGTAAATTTATCCTGAACTCTCATTTGCATGCATTAACGCCGGGGCAATTACGACCTCAAAAAACATCAATGCCGCTGACGTTAAAAATAAATCAATTACTCTTCGAAGGCGGCTCTATCACATGAGGAGAAAATGGATCCGGGGCCCCGTGGAGGTGTTTTCAACTTTCCTCCCTCCGCCTTATTTACTTTGGTGTCTAAACCAGTAACCAGCTGCTGAGAAGGTTAAATGACATCCATCACCTGTCAGACAGCTGACCTGGGGATGAGGCTTTTCATTTTGACTTTGTAATAACTGCAGCTTCGCGCACAAAATGAGACGGATGACCTTGCGTGGTCTCCCCAAAGCTCTCTCATAGCAGGTATATAACAGGTGATGGGACCGTGTCATTTTCTCCACAGAGACGTGGTGGTAGTTCTGTTGTTGGAGGGGAAGACGGTGAGGGTGCATAGGGAAGAGATGGCAGCCTGTTTTTTGACGACCGGTGGCTCGGAAAAGAAGTGACCCAGGATAGCTGATGCTAGGAGGTAGCAGGGGTCTTGGTGGGCTGCTGTGACTGAGCAGTTGTTGGGGTGGAAGTAAAAAACGCGCTCCCGGAAGGCGCCTGCCATCTGGACATCGGCCGATGTCTGCAAATCAGCAATGTGCAGCCGATGGGCCGCCCTCGCACATAGGAAACAT
The DNA here is from genome assembly GCF_008729295.1 of Plectropomus leopardus. Taxonomy (NCBI): domain Eukaryota; kingdom Metazoa; phylum Chordata; class Actinopteri; order Perciformes; family Serranidae; genus Plectropomus; species Plectropomus leopardus. The sequence goes on along the minus strand of NC_056479.1, from coordinate 6,503,455 downwards.
TACGCCCGTACGCCCACTCTGAAGGTATAGTGGGCTGCTGTGCCTGAGCAGTTGTTGGCGTGTAAGTTAGTGACCCGCTCTTCCCCCTGTCTGCTGTTTTTGAAAGAAAAATGTGAGAGAAGAAAAAAGCGAGGGAAAGAGTGCAGTGCCAGGGGCGGGCGGTGGAGAAAACCTCATTTCTTCCGGCGTGCTGCAGCGAGTGGGTTATTGAGGTGGCTGTAATTTGATAAGGAGAGGAAACTCAATGGACTGTGAGCAAGTCAGCAGTTTGAGGCCAGTCACATTTCTGATGTGATGTGGAGGTGGCGGTGGTGATACTGGAAGGAGGGGGGAGCCGGGGAGGAAGTGAGGGAGACGGAGAAAAGGGATTGAGGACGAGAGGTAAAGTGGGGTTCCCTGACATCGGCGGCCTCCACTCTCTTCCATGGGAACATAGAGGAGCTCTTATCCCACTGAGCAGGGTTCCCACAGTCATGGAAAACCTGGACAAGTCATGGAATTTCACAATCCTATTTTCCAGGCTTGGAAAAGTCATGGAACTAGTGAAAATCATTGAAAGTTTTGGAATATTCATTAAAATGTGTTATGTGTGATAAATTAAATTACATTTATGTAACAGTGAATTTACTTTCTGTAGTTGACGAAGTAATGTAGCTCGACTTGTGGCAACATTTTGGTTGTTTTTGTTTATCTGTTGAAATTTTCTTCTCTTTCTCCCTGCGTTCTGTCTCTCCCTTTATGTATGTAGACAAGGTATTTTTGGCTTTCTGGAAGAGGCATTCAACATTAAATGGCTGTATTTTGTTCTGTTTTTTGTATAATTTTTAAAATATTTTTTCTGTAGATTTTTAAAGAAAACATGCCTGTTTCTCTCTTTAAAAAAAGATATTTCCTCTTCTTTTCTGACATTTAAGATGATTTTTTATTTATTTTAAAATGTGGCAATTTTTTATTGTTTGTTTTGTTTTTCCTTATTTCTTTTTTTAAGAAAACCAAAGCCATTTTTTCTTGTGCATTTTTGTGTGTGTGTGTGTGTTTTGTTCTGTTCTGTATTATTTTTCAATTTTTGAAAGGCATGTTTTCTTTAAAAATTGCCAAAAGTACACTGTTTATCACAGCCAGAAACTGTACAAACAGAATTTTTTGTTGGATTTTCAAACTTCTGACGGTCCTTGACGACATCATTGGGGACACTAAAAATTATGATTGACTAGAGTTTGAATCTTACATGTTTTGAAAAATGCCGGGCAAGTGGGTCAAGGGAAGAAAAAAAAGTTGGGTCCCTGAAAAGTCATGGAAAAGTTTTGAAATTTTGTCCATGACAATGTGTGGGAACCCTGCACCCAGGTCCGACTGTCTTGGACGGAGCCAGAGGCACATTCCCAGGCAGATGGCCCATATACATCGGCCTGATCACTTCTAATCTGGAGATCTCCCCACAGAGCCTCACCAAAACCCTTCCCCCTTCTATTTCAAACGCTCACGCCTTTATCCCTACCTTTCTCTCCGTGCTCTGAATTTCCACTCTGCTCGCAAAGTCACTTTTTGTTGTTGTGGCTGTTTCTCGCTCGCTAGATAAGAGACACAAGTGTGATCAGCGGAACCTTTGAAGTTCCCATAAATAATCGGGCAGCGTGGCCCACTCCGGAGCCCTCAGCTTCCAGTTCAGATCAAAGATTAGCCTCACGTCGGCCCCAGCCCTGGAATAAAGCACTTTATTGGATTCCAAAAGCTAGGCAAGCAGGCCCCTTTCTCTCTCACCGCGGGTCCCTCGTCAGACACAAGGCCCGAAGACTTTCACACGCAGCCTATCGAGCTGTTTGTACTCCCAGGATCCACAAGAAAGAGAAAACAAGAAAGCCTGAACAATGCTGACTTTTTAATCAACACCACGTTCAGAGGCAATCAGCAAGCAAGGCCTGATGTCTGAGAAATCTCTTTGTGGAGAAGAAGGGGGGAAAAAAAATGGGACGGAGAGGGGGGGATTTTTGAAGTTACTGTTAAACAGGCTGTAAAATGCTCCCTCAGACCTGCGGGGCATTTGGATCTGGCGAGCCCATGCAGGCAGTCAGGGCTGTTCACACATGAGCAGGCTCTCTCATCTGGCTGAGGGCGAAGTCAATCTGGGGCCTGGTGTTTGAGAATGGCAGCCCACCATTCAAAAGGTCGGCGCTGGGCTTCTCTGGCTCGTGGTCACACATCTATCTGGGTATGCTGTTTGGACTCCACTCCAGGTTAGAAAACTGGCCCGAGCCGATTCTCCCATGCCCGACTAAAAATGAAAGCCGCCAGCATTTAGATGTCTGGAGAACTGAAGGGTAGGCTGGGCTGTTGTTAGCTGGTTAAAGACAGGGCTCACTGAGCCTTTTGTGAGGGATGAAAAACGATGTCCCTCTGCATGCTAGACTGCTCTGAGGAAGAAACGGCTGATGAGGGTGGGGGGTTTCAGCTCCTCCGAAACCCCTCAGGAGAGCAGAATTATCTTCCTTTATGCGCCTCCCACTCGCCACCTTTCAATAAGTCTCCTGCACCACTCAACACCAAGAGTTACTGTCAAGACTTTACAGGTCTACAGGAGCATCAACAACACTGTGTAAAACATTAACAGGCCTGTTTAATATCCCCATCCTCCATCGCTACAGCTCTCCTAACATTGCACATTTTTGACAATAGGTAATACTCAAATCTCTCTTCCAGAGCCTAAATCCCCATAAAAACACATCTCATCGTGGCAGCTGTATTCTCTGGGGATTTGATGTTCATGTCATGAAAAGCCATACTGCGCGAGCACACTGAAGCGCCCACGCACAGATTAGGCCGGTCATACCAGCTCTCTCTCAATTTTTACATTTTTGTCTTTATTTTTTTTCTCTCCCTCCTTTTGAATTATACTTGGTAAACAGCTGAGGATTGTACCGAGGGGAGGGATTTTATGAGCAGGAGAAAATGTAGTGATAATAAAAAAAAAACCCACATCATCACTGCAAGATGAAAATTGTTTCAACCTGAGAAGCCTTTTTAAAGGTGCACGCCGTAGAGGGAGGCTGACCGAGCCCAAAGACGAGATGAAAAATAATTCTGTCAGCAGACACTTTCTCCCTACATCACCCCATTGCACTCCTAATTGATAAATGATGTCCATTCATTTCGTCAAGGTCAGCGTACAATTAAAACATTCATGATTTATCAGCCAATGAACAGAAACCAAAATCAGCAGGGATCGCAGGCAACAAACCTTGATGTTTGATGACACGCACACACACACACACACACACACACACACACACACACACACACACACACACACAAAGTGGAGGAGTGTGACCTGAGAGGCTCACTGGGGATATCAAATAACTCTCAGCCCAGAGTGACACTCCGGCTCCTGCTGCTCCCAAGTGTGTGGACTCTGGAGGAGATGAGTTATCAGACACAATGGATACATCTTGATCTCACATCTCTGACAGACAATGTATTTGATTTAGGGCTGGCTGATATAACTTAAAATGAATATCGCAATATTTTTATGCTATATCACGATTCACAATATATATAGATACAATTAGAAAATTGTTAAATGAACTACAGTTGCAATTAAGTTAAATAAACTAGCTACTGATATATTGAAGTTAAATAAAGTCTTGTTATAATTAAATAAATCAAAACAGAACCACTGGTGCCACTGTCTGGATCCCTGCAGATATAAAATAAAAAAAACGAGTTTGTCTGCTCACATGTTATGGCTTAAGAGAAAGTCGTCTGGATAGGCATAGAAGAGTGTGAACGTTTCATGTTTGTGCTTTTTTTTTGTTTTGTGTGTGTGTCTGTCTGTGAGAGTGAAACTCAGAACTGAGTCTTATGGCGGTGACTCAAATAAATGATTCAGAAATTAATACTTGATTTGGGCGTTATTGTCATCACAGGGGTTTCACACATCCATTTATCTAAGGAGGGCCACCACAATTAAAATGTCTGCTGCCACAAATAGATTTTTGGAGCTGGTGTGTTCATTCGGCGTGCTATTGGAATATATGGTATATAATGTTTGGTCACTAGTAGTGCACTTTGGGCAGAGACAGCGCAGCTGAATGTCAGGCGCATTGAAAGTGAAACTTGACTGTATGTTTTTCTGGGTCTAAAAGTTTGCTGTCACGTACAAATAGCTTATCCAAAATGTTATCTGATCAGCTGTTATGAATTGACAATTCGATTATCCATCCCGCGAGTGACAAACTGCTGCTGAGGAAAAAAAGAACTCATGGAGGGCAAAACGTTTGATTTTAGAAGGGGGACACAGAATGATACAAAGGGATGCACAGGCATTTAAAAGATGCAATAAAGTCCCCTTTCGTCATCCTGTGGGCAACACTGCAGCAAGTGTATTCGATATGTCCAACCCTAATTTTAATATATGCTAAATGTTTGTGTTTGTTTCTAAGATGAGAAGAGATTCTTAAAACATCGCTTAGTCAAAATTTGGTAACTAATACTTGTTCTTTTACTATATTATCTTTGTTCTCTTAAGCAAATATATTTGCTACATTTTTGGAGAGAAAATCCCAAATATCTTTAGACTAAATTCCTTCAGCATTGCTGAGATGATTTTCAACATTTTTGTACTCAACATTCCCATATTAGTCATGCATTCTCATCTCCACGTTTCCCCTTTTTTTCCACACAAGCGAGATAACTACCACGTCTTAATCTCGTAAATTAAAAGAAGCATATGCTTCATGATACGAGATAAAGCAGAACCATATCCAGTATGACATTAAATTAAGCATACAGGCAGCTGTGAAATGGAGAACCATGCCATGCCAGGCCGGTGCAGTCATGCCACAGCCTAATTGTGCTTGTGCTTTTTTTTTTTTTTTTTTTGGTGGATTTTCACTCCCTGAATCTGCATTACCTTTGCATATGAATTAAAAAGGTCATTACAAAGTCTCCTTTTTGATGTCTGAGTGATAAATAATATATATAAGCTTTTGCAAGATATGCTCTTTCAAGTCCTATCAGCGGATCTTTCTTAATATATGCGCTACATTACTGTGCATGCACACCCTTTGGTGCACATCCCCCCATGCATACTCTAGATGTATGTTAATGACTTTAATGGGCTGTTCTGTTTCCATTTAATCAGAATCTAAGTTCTGGGATACAGCTGCGCGCTCAGTGGTGTTGAGGCTTCGTGTTCAGGCCCAGCTGAACATTGCTGCTGCTGCCCGCTGCAAACCTCTCAGCTTCCCCAAGACTGGCCGGGAAGCCTGCTTGATTGCAGTCTGCCAGTGTGTGTGTGTGTGTGTGTGTATGTGTGTGTGTGTGTGTGTGTGTAGAGGTGTCAGGTGTAGTTTAATGTTCTTAAGAGAGAAATCTCAGTGTGAGAGAATGAAATATGAGAAGCGTGCTTGATGTGTGGCGACTGCAGTCTTACAGCCTTCACCTCAGATGCTTTCGCCTCCCCACTGCTTCAGTGAAGACTTGATAATGGGGCTTTCCAACTTCTTTCCTTCCATGAACACTATGATTTTTCTGAGCTGAAAAAAGAACAAAAGAGATAAACAGGAATGCATTTGGCCGATTTCCTTATCAACTGTAATGAGTTGCCTCACATTTCAGCATTTACGTTGTCTTCTCCTTCCCCCTGCCTCCTCTCTATCCTCCCTGTGGTGTTTCTTTGGCATTCCCTCCCCACTCCAGTACAGCCCATCTAACTGAACCTGATACTGAGATTTGTGCGGCTAATTCCCTGCACTCACACGGCTCAGTGTGGTGTCATAATTGGCACGCCATTGATTTATGTCTCCTCTTACAGCGCCCTGAATGGCTGATGAGTTGAGCTTCCTGTCATAATAGGCCTTGTCCAGGCCTCTTGCCGCTCGGCTGCTCACCACACTTCTTCCTGTCCTCCGCTATTTGTTGTGGCTGAAACCCGGCTGAAACTATGTTAATTTCCTTTTTACACGGGGACAACATGGGACAAGTGCTCATATTTTACCTTGTAGCTAATAACATTCTGTACATTTCCAATCATTAATGGGCTTTGAAACCACATTGTTCAAACTCTGTCAGCCGGTAATCACATTGCAGTCGTCTTGTAATGCGATGCAAGACTATAGTAGAGGTTAATGGCTTGAATATGTTGTTTTGTTCATTTAAACGTGAGACCTAATCTTCATTAGGCTGACCCGTGTAAGGGCCAGAGAGGGATTTTGAAGTGCGCTCTCGTTCTCATAGAGGCAACCAGCAGGGGACTGTGGCGCCTGCCGGGAGCTGGGCTCTCCCCGGGGACCGCTGTAATCTCGTTGTCTCACAGTAGGGAATGGAGAGAGGAGGTGGAGACGAGAGCTGCAGCCCAGGGGAGTCCCAGGCTCCACCGAGAGCACTTGCTCCATCTTCCCACCTTATTCCGCTCTGCCAAAATGCTAAAAGTAAGCAGTAAAGATGCTCTAGTCATCACAAGCACTCCTTTGCAAGCTCGGCCATCATTGATTTGTGTTAGATCTGATGAGGAAGTGTTCTTGACGTAATGAGTGCCTTCTGGGCAGTGTTGATAAACTTTGAACATATCTGTGGCATGCTCCTGTGGTCATTTCCTAACAGGACCTCCTTATAAAGAGCTCTGCACACACCAACGAACAAAAGAACCCATATTAAGGCTACACTGTATTTGAATTGACAGATTTATGAAAAATGTAGTAAAAGCTGTAAGCCATGTGGATGGTAAGAATAGCACAATAGTATATTCTGCCTTGATGTTAGTTGGCTGGCTCTGAGAAATCAGATACTATCACAAAGGCAGTCAATGCATTGAAATCAGACTAAGGAGGACAGAGCAGCGTGAGCGATGGAGCTGAGTCCAGGGTCGGCCGGGTTAGGAGTGCTGAGCTGGAGAGCGAGCAGAGCTAAGATCAGTGCAGGGCTTCAGCCCCGGGCGTGGCCCTGCCTCGTTCAAACTCCTTGCATTCGTGGAGCTTCCCGATCGGACAGGCGGGGCTCAGCCCAGACGAGCTGTCAAGCAGAAGTCAGGGCATCCATGGGAGGCTGTGTGAGAACAGCAGCACGTGGCTAGGAAGGGAAGAAAACAGCGTGGATGGAGAGGAGGAAGGAAGGAGTGGCAGGGAGGCAGGCAGAAAAACCCCAGACCTTGTGTTTCTAAAGCCCAGCTCATACATTGCTAATGCCTGGAGTAATATGGGTTCATTCATAATGGATAAACCCTTGGCCTCTGCTTGCAAAGTATATCATGCGCACTGTAAAGAGGTTAAAGATTGGGCTGTGTTTGCCAGGAATGTGGTGACCACTCCTGGCCCATGCATTAGCGTATGCTATTGTTGTGAATGTGGGATACAGGGAGGGGCCACTGCATTACAGGCCAGGAGGCCTGGGGGTCCTGATATACAGACAGTCAGAGGTAACCCAGTTGAAGACTTCTTAACTAGCCCCCCAGAACCAGAATTTATTGGCCAAGTATGCCTATGCCTACAAGGAATTTGACTTTACTTTTTTGCACTGCTGTAAATAGACTTAAATATACACAATAGCTAGGAATAATGACAACAATGTTGGACAGCTAAAGGTTAAGAATAGACAGGACTACTATGTACACAAGTATAGGTGTACATTTAATATTATAGAAATACATATAAAAACTGGCAATGGCAAGAAAGAAAACAACATCTAAATACAAGTCACATTAAAAAGTGAAAAAAAAATTAATAATAAATGGATATACATGGAATGGATGCGTTTTGGGAATTTAGTCAGTTCTTGCCTGTCATGGTCTGTTTCTAGTTTGGGTATTACTTTTAATGCTTCTTATTACGGTTGGGCGAGATTATGGTAGAAATGTGTCCAATGTTAGGGATTTGGCATTACTGTGGGAGTACAGCATGAGCAATTCAAGACACAAATTTGCACTTCCTAGGTTAGCAAAGGCACACCCTACTCTCCCTTTTATTGGCTAGTCCTTGTTGCCTTCGTTGATTGGATTCGCTAGGTTTAGGCAAGACAAATGAGATTGCTTAGGGTTAGGGTAAGAACGTCAGGGTAAGCCATTTGAACTACATATAAAGTGCCATGAAATAGATACAGAATGAATGGGCTGGATGGTTTTTAGAATTTAGTCAGTTCTTGCTTCTCATTGTCTGCCTCTCGCTTGGGTCTTAGCTTTTGTGTTACTTATTGGAGTTGGGCGATATGACTGTGCATAGCAGGTGACAGTAGAAATGTATCCATTGATAGCGATTTGGCAGTACTGTGAGAGAGCAGTGGAAGCTATTTTGGCACAAATTTGCATTTCTGAGGATAGCACAGGCATGATCTGCCTTACTCAACCTCTTTGTTGGTTGCATTGGTTGGATTTAAGTATGAGGAGTACCACTGGTTAGGATTAGGGTAAGATTGTCAGGGTAAGCCAATCAAAATTACGCATAAAGTGCAAAGAAATAAATACTGAATGGATATGCATAGACTGAGTGTGTTTTGGGGATTTGGTCAGTTCTCGCTCGTTATGATTTGTTTCTTGCTTGGGTTTTAGATTTTATAGGGTTGGGAGACATGGTGGTTTATATTGTGCTATGGGAAATGTGTCCAACGCTAGAGATTTGGCAGAACTGTGAGTGTACAGCATGAGCTATTTGGGGTGCAAATTTGCATTTCTTAGAATAATGAAGGCATCGCCTCTACTCTCTCTCTGACAGGCTAGTCATCATTGTCTTCATTGGTTCGACTGGTTAGGTTTAAGATAGACGAATAAGATTGGTAAAAGTAAGGGTAAGAATATCAAGAAAAGCCAATTGGAGGCAGAGTAAGGCACAGTAGGGAGGGTCATGGCTTTGCTATCCTAGGAAATTATTGGTCTCTGGAACCCTAAAGCTTCCATTTTAAAAGAAATTTAGTTTTACTGTTTTGAGTCTTTTTTTCTAAACTCTAGTAGTGTCTTGTGCGAGGCAATTGAATATCAAGTAAGAAGTATTGTTATTTTATACCATTTCTTATCTGAATTTATAGAGCAATTACTTTGTTGTGTTATATGCTGTTACACTGATGTAAAATGACATATCTCGTAATAGAGGACTTTGGCCATATCACCCACTCCTATTACTTGCGGCTGCCATAACATCAGTTTAAATGAGCCAGAGGGGTATAAAAAGGGTGAGCATGCCTTGTATTTCATAATACCCTGATGACAGTATCACTGGGCTTGCATTGTGTCGTGCAGCAGACAGGGAGGCTGTGTGCCTGCCTGTCAGCAGCACACGCCACAGATCAGTCAGAGCTGCTGGGTGGTACTCTGCAGCCCACCATCTGCTACTTCCTAGAGGTAGCTTTCAACTTCAACTTAATCGACAGCCGAGAACACACACAATTAAAATTACAGTAGATGCAATTTAGGAAAAGTTTAACCTTAGCGTCGCTGGAGCTCTCAGCATCCCGAGCACTGGCTGTCCACTGATAGCTGGGGCCAAAACTCGGTGCGGTGCAGAGGAGATGAACTGCTTTTGAAGATAGAGCATCAGCGAAGCGCTTCCTCTTCCTTTCTGCCCCTCTGTTTCTCTTTTACCTGGGTGACTGTGCACATAAATCAGCACTCCTGTTTGGCCCCATTACCGAGCACTTCCTCTGCCACCATCCGGCCTCCTCCTCCTCTGCTCTGCTGCCTAAACAATGCATGAACCTCTCAAAGGGCAAAATGCTGTACCACTTAGCAAATGCATATTTTATAGTGTGTAAAACTATGTGCAGCCTTGCATTTTGACTGCCCCCCTTTTCTGCTCCCCCGCCTCCGTCTGGGTGCTGGAGGCCCCTCGGATGCGTTGTTGGCTCTCCAACAGGGTCAAAGATCATCACTCGTCTTCCGCCACATAACATCTGGCGCTTCTTTTAAGTAGCATTCCAATTGCTTCTTTTGATAAGGCGTGCTGCTGCGGCGCATTGAATGTGTTGTAATTTAATTTCGTATAATCGCATCAAGCCCTTGATGCCCCTAGTCAGATTACACACGGCACAGTGGAGTCCAAATAGGAGGCAAAACTGTAAAGAGTCCAATAAAAGCTGAGAGAACTTATGAGAATAATGTATCACAGAATCGCGGTTGCGGCTTCATTTACGCCCACAAGCCCGCCTGCTCGTGTTCTGTGGTCCCATAATTCTGAAGCAATCATCCAGAAGGCTCCTTAATGCTCTGCGTTTCAGTCAGGGATCACCGAGCATTCTCCTTAGGTCAGTGGTCTTTGGGTTAATGATCTTATTACGGCATCAAGTATTAGATGTCTGTTTGCAAGGGATTGAGACACAACGCAATCCCTTATCCTTTCCGCGCCTTCTGTTTTGTTGCCTTCCACTACAGTATCCCCCTCTCCCCAAGCGCCTCACAACCACTCTTTTACTCATGTCACATGGTTGTGTGTGTGCACAGAATTCGCTAAGAAACTTTCTGCCATTCTGCAACTTACCCACATACTTCACCTTTTTTGGCCTCCATTTCCGCCTTTCCCTCCCTCGCCCCCATCCCATCTCTCCAATTCCCCCCTTTCTCTGCTTTTTTTCCCTACCCATCTCTTTCTTTCAATTTCTCTCTCTCCCTCCCTCTCTCTCTCTGCGCTGATCGATATTTGGGGCTGAATTGGCTGAAAGGGGAAAAGAGGCCTGTAAAATTGAGGAGACAGGCTGTTGGAGGGTAGCCAGCCTATCTCCCTGGCTTGTTTATGCTTCAGGAATGATTCCCGATACCAGATAACCTGCAGAAAAGTCAGCATGTGTCTGTCTTGAGGGATGGCCATGGATCCGCCAATTTCTAATTATCGGCCAGCCGACCACTAATCTGAGAGTATTTATTGTTATTAAAAATGTTAATTGCATTCCAAAGAGGCTGTTTTTCATGTTGTTTTTATGTAATACTAATGAGGAAATAGGTTTTTATATCACTAAAAGTAAGATGGAGGATGCTGTTTGGTTCAGTTGCTGGAATGTTCTGTCCGGTCTTTTGCACTGTGGCGCTCCGCATCCGTGTGTGCACAAAGGGGCCCCTTGGGGAGTTTGTCTTTCTCTATTTGTGTTTGTCAGGGGATTTTTTGAGGCTAACACACACTTCATCACTTTGACATTGATTAAAAATACATGGCCCTATTCTCGGGGACAGTCAGTGCACAAATCAGCACAGTGTTCAGTTCAGCACTCGCCGTCCAAAGCTCTCCGGCCCCTGCTTCCTCCGGTCTTAGCGTCCAGGCCTTTACTCGTTTAATTGCAGTGCTGCTCTGGGCAGCGTAACGGCAGCTCATAGGGCTGCGGGCACACATCCATCCGTCAGCGCGCTCCGCCACGCTCCACCGCTCACGCACACACACTCACACACCCCTTTCAATCAAGTTAAAGGTAAAGCTCAGTGTGATCATTGTTTTAAGAGCAGCCAGAGAAACCTGCCCGCGATGATCATGCTTCCCTTTGCATCGTCTCATCCTGTCCGACACCCATGTGTTGCTGTGCCTCTTTGCGGCTCTTTCTTGCCTCTCCCTGTCACTACCTCTACCTTGTCCCCCTCCTCTATCCTCATTCCTCTCTTGGTTCAGTCCCTGAGTGGCTCTCTTGTTTCCTTTGGCTCATCTGTTAAGTGGGAGATAAACCTCAGTTAGCTTGTGTGGAAGTCTCTTCAGTGGGGACAATGTTATCTGAGATGCAGCAGTACTCGGAGAAGCACAGAAAGGTATATGCTTCAGTGTGTGCAAATGTGTGTTCATGCTCGCTTGCACACACTCTCAGGTGTGTGGTGCCCTCGCGGTTTGTTCACTGTTGTGGTTATGGGCCCGATTTTACCCACTTCCTGCCTCGGCTAATGCAGCCCTTCCCACTCATCCCACCGCCCTCCACTCTCGGAGCGTCTGGTGTGGTCATCCGTGCCTAATGGGCTTACGTCGGGGCCCGTTTTCGAGCTTTGCCAGCAGAATTGTTGCTCCATCAGTTAGTGCGGGGGCCATTTTGCTGTGAAAGCTGGGTGCTAGTAACCCAGGCAGGGCAATTAGAGGGTATACGGAAGGGGTAACACATCCACTTCTCCCCCTGCTCCTCATCACAGCGCTGGGGTGGCAGTCCTGCCGATCGATGGCTGGACCTAGAGGGGGAGTGGGTTTGCTGATTAGGGAGGGATCAGTTAGAGAGCCCCAGAGAAGCCACAGCCACTTCTCCCTGTTCGTTTTCCCCTCTGTCGTTCTCACTTCACTATCTCCACCTCAGACATTCTTGCCCCCATTTGAAAGCAGGGTGTGTGTGTTCCAGTGTGTGTGCGTGTGTGCTACCTTTACCCTGACATCAGTGTGACATGGCACTTAATGGACTCTGCCATGTGAAACAAGCACCCTCGGTTAATTACCTTGCCAAGGCCCTGGCCTTTCTGGAGCAGTTCATTCCCACTTGGGCAGGGACTGCTCCTGCGTGTGTATGTGCGAGGCGGCGCGTGTGTGTGAATGCACGTGTGAGTGCACGAGCTCCCCATTGTTACTCTAATCCTCTGAAGTTGAATCAGATTCGGGCTCTTTCCTCTAAAAACAAGTGTTTTGTTTGTCGCTTTTGCACAAATGCAGCAGGCTGAGGCTAGAGGCGAAGCGTTAACAAAGAGCCAAAGATACAGTAAAGCTGGAGGCTATTCTGGGAGTGGAGGGCTGCAGTGGTACACTTCCTGAATAAGCTCGCCTCCCTGGCTTCATTCATGTGTCGATTAGCATTGAGTCCTTGGTAGAATCTCGCATTTGAATGGAACTGACAAGCACTTTGTCAACAGTTGCACAAATGTCCCCTTTTCAGTCTGTCTGTGAGTTTTTGGTGAATAGCTCCTTAAAATGTGGAATCCTTCACAGATGCATGTTTGTTTTAATATGCTCAGTATTTCACACAAATATTTTTTTCCTTTTTCTTTAATCTATATGCATATGACTTAGCGCTCCAGGATGGGAAATTTTGGGCTTTTTGCTCCTTTCTCAGTTATTCATTCTCCTGCTGACAATGCAAACAAATGTCTGCGAGATGTTGGGCAACACTCTCGGGTTGATTGCCCAATCGCTCTGCTCCAAAACAGGTGGTGTGGAATAAAATATTTAGTAGCATTCTCTGAACCTACTCCAGTCCTGCCCATATGTCGCAGAAGTAAACAAATCCCACAATTTCATGTAGCTGCACACCTACGATACTGCGCACCTCCTCTTCATATAGAATAATATGTGAATTCATGAAGCCAACAGTGTCTAACTCAAACATTTTCAGATGTATTCAGGCAGCTTGTCAACACAAACAGCGAAAGGCTTTGAAGGCTTAATGGCAAAGCCAGGTCGACTACTTTTATTGCTAATTATCTGCTACATAAGAAATGGTGCATCCGCAGGTGTGTAATAAGCTTAATGTTTAAGACCACAAATGGAAACGGAATTATCTGCAGTTAGAATTAACTTCTGCCTCTCATTTGTCCCCCGCCTCTTCTGCTGTCTCACTCCACCTCAGTCTGTATTTTCTATTGTTAAAGTGAAAGTGAAAATTAGTAATAAAGACCAAATGAACAAAGGCTGTCTCCTTCTGAAATTGAAACTCAGTCAAAGCAGTCAGTCCAAACATTTCAGACAGTTATGGACTCATCAGTGAGAAGTACACCATTCTTGAATAAATAAACAAAAAAATATGCAATGATAATAAACTTTATTCCAATGGGACACTTCACTGCAGAAATACTGTTAAAAATGCTTCAAGTTCAGAGAAAATTATTTAAATAAGTGCAATGTAGACATTAAAACATTTAAAAAAGAAGACAGTTTCATATTTATAATACTAATTCTAAAATACAATTTCATATTTTTAATTCTAACCACTTGTTTTCAAAGGTAAAGCCCCTCCACTAGCCAGCTAGTCCATTTAACATTGCTATCCTTGTTAGTCGGCACCAGAAATACTTGCTGGCTAAACTTATTCTCAAAATTACTATTATTTTATGTCATTTCATTGACCCAATGAAAATGCTGTTGTAATAATCATGCTAAAGATGCACATCGCATATTGTTTTTCATTCAAGTTTGTTAACTTTTATCAGGTGGTTTGCTGTCATGTTGTAGGATTATGTGCAATGTTCATAATGCATGTTGCAGATTGTAAGTTATACAAAGACAATGTATTGATATTACTGTGTGCCTACATTTGCATGCACACTTTTGAGCAATGGGGATTCAGTTTGTCATGCCTTTCAGTATTTCTTTGGCCTTCCTGCTTGGTGTGCAACAAAAACGAATTTAGTCAGTTCTGATAAACTGTAACGTACTGTCAGACCTTGTAGTCCCACTTTGTGTCACTGGGATGTTTCATATTGGGCCTCAGAGTGATAGTTCCCTGTCCCTGGTTTCAGATGTTTTAGTGAGGCTGCCCTGTGTTTATCTCTGAATTACAGGTTGGGCCTCTAAATACAGTTTATATTCTGTTGTCATCTGCTCGCTGAGATTTCTGAGAAGTGGCAATTTTCAGGCGAAATCAAAAAGAAGTATCGATTGCGCGGACGGAAAGTTCAACTCCCAGAATGAAGTATGGATGTGATTTGAAGGCTTGGAACTGAACTAAGGCACTTTGATCAGGAAATCTGAGGAGGCAACAATTGTGACATGGTTGTCTTCACTGTAGATGAAAGGAGAGTAGAGGTAGGTTTTTTTTTCCTCTCGCTTTCTGTCTGTCTCCATCGTGCATTTTACAGTAAACACTCTGACAGAGCCTCCATCTCTCTTTGAGATGCAAGTTATCCAGGATTCAATCAAACTTGAATTTTGAAAAAAAAAAAAACAACGTTTAATTAGTTCATTGTTCTTCACTGTTCAGTCGAGATTAAATTTCATCGACGCAGACAGCAGCTTTCATGTTCCGAAGTTTCATGTGATGAAGTCTCTTTGAATTCTTTATTACTCACAAAATTCACAATGGAGTCCAACATGTGCCAGCCCAAAGTTAGCAGACCTCCTTGTCTCCGGGGTTGTTCTGTTCATCATGGCCAATTATACAGCATGGACTGCCAAAGCAGAGCGAGACCTGGCTTTACCTCTGTCATTACCATAGTATGGATATACACTACATCAGCTCTCTTTCAAACGTCCAGGCTAGTGGCAGGCAGGAGACTTTGGCTGCTGGGCACTGCTGCACGGGGCGTCAACCGCCTTCATTAATGATGCAGGAGACACTACCTCTTCTCTTGCCAAGACAGACAGAGGGAGAAGAGAGAGGCCCCTGAACTGAACAGCCCCATGGGTTAGCCTCTAACAATGCCCCCTCCCTTTGCACGCCCAACACTCCCCTCCTCTGCCTGCAGACTCAGTCCAACTCCCCGTCTACCTCATCCTGTCCGACCGCAGCCAGGTTGAAAGTGAGCTGGTCCCAGAGCAGCAAAAGAGGGAAAGGCAGGTGAAGGGGGGGAGGAGGTAGAGTGACAGATAGCGGTTAAGGATGCTGACCGGAGCCTCAACCGCACTTTACCGACCAGAGAGATAAGCGACATCCTGCTGGATTGGCGTTCGAGAGGGAAAGTTGGTTTTCCTTTCCCTTTCCTTTCTCTTTTTTTTTTTTTCACGCATCATAGCTCTACTCCTGCAGGATAACCTTGCTTCACCTACACTAAAAATCTGACAATTTGGTTTTACTTTAAAAAAATCTAGTAAACCGATTGCCTTGAAAAATGGACTTTAGGTCTTAACTTAGGTTTATTTTATATGTTATTGTTAAGTTTACTTAAAATTTAGTTATATTTACTTAATTTGGTAAAACTGTTGCTAATTATAAATGACAAGTTCAATTAAATCAGTCCCTCAAAGTTTTAACAACTTCAGTAAACCAAGTTTACCAGGCTATATACATGTATTCTGCTGGTTGCAAACTCATCAATCACAAAAGTATGTTCTTGAGCATGTTAACAAAACAGAACTGGTAGATATCATGAACTTCATGATTGACCAAATGCTGTTTATGATGATCAAGTTAAGTCGGACAAACGTGGTTTGGAAAGTTGCCAACACTTAGACTGAACATGTCATTTTTAAGTTGCAACAGCTTCACAAAATTAAGCCAATACAGCTTAGTTTCAAGTAAACTTAACACCTAGATGTAAAACAGACGTAAATTCTGATTTATGGTTATATTCACTTTACTTTTTCAATCGGTTTCCAAGATTATTTTAAGTAAGATGAACGTGTGAGATTTTACAGTGTACTCCTGCAGAATTAACTTGCTTCACCCACACTGTAAAATCTGACAAGGTGATTTTACTAAAAAAAATAAATACATAATAAGGAAACCAACTGAGTTGAAAAATGAAAGTAAATATAACATTTGGTCTTAATTTATGTTTGTGTATCTCGTAACTTCATTGTTGGGAAAATCCTCTGTCATGATCAAGTTAAGTCACACTAACTTGATTTACTAAAGTTACTAACATTTAGAAAGAACAAGGTAATCTCACTTGTCAATTTTAAGTGTCAACAACCTCACAAAATTACGTTAATTAAGGTAAATTTTAATTAAACTTCACTGTTAGATATAAGCAGCAAAGAAGTATTTACTTTCCTTTTTACAAGGCAGTCTATTTCCAAGATTATTTTAAGTAAGGTAACTTGTCAGATTTTACGGTGTAATGCATTTTGTCCATCTGCTTGTCTAAAGGTACAAAAATCCAAAAATCCAGAGCATAATCCAGGAATAACGTGCCATTTTTGATTAAAGCACGAAAAAAGTTTGTGCCACGTCTGCCCTCTGGCCTTCTTTTATCAAAGCAGCTGAATGTACCAATTTGTTGCTCTGCCTTGATTAGATAACAACACGCTGTTATTCTGAGGATGTCATACTTTTATATCTTATGCAACCATATGTAACACAGTCCCCAACACTAATACCTGTAAGGCTCTTTGGTTGTTGTGATCATGAACTCGCAGCATTCATGTTCCATGGAAAAACAGATAATGCGTCCATTTTTTCTTTTTTTTCAGGAAAACTGATCCGCAGCCCCAACTGAACTCTAGGTCTTTTAAATTGCTCTAATGTAGCGCAATTAAAGGACTGCGGTTTGTGAAAAATGTAAGCAGAGACCAATTTAAAATTTCACCCGCCGTGTCGTGAGGCTGCTTTGTGGTTGATGTAAGGGAAGAGGTGCGGCGCGTCCCACCCACATCGGCGTAATTATTTGGCTGAAAGCTATAACCCACTTCAGTCAGGTTTCGTTGCACTCAGCACAAACTCCGCCGTGGATTGTAAGAAACATACAGACATTATTGAAAAGTGTACTAACGGTAGGAGATGGTGTCTTGCCATGCAAACTATCCCTCTTTCTCTTCATCTCTTCCCCACCCACTCCAAGCAAAGTGGCATTTCCATTTTAAGATTGCCTCCCAAGCCCCTTTGTGAATAGAATCGAATTACGCTGAAAAGCACCAATTGATTCTTTCTGAGCACAATAGTTTTCATCATTTAAGCCAATCCCAGCAGGTTTCCTTTTCTTGAAGTACCTATTGAATCCGGTCCAAGAAGTCATTGTGGCCATTTCATTGTTTCAGAATGGGTAAATGGGTGAATGGGTTCTGGGATCAAGAAACACAGCTCTGAGGAACCGTGTCAGAGGTGCCCGATGTGAGATGTAGATGGGATGGGGGGTGGGGTCAAGAGTTCAGCCTGTACATGCTCGAGGTCTAGGGTATGCATTTCATCGCTTTAACACACCAATGGTCTTGTCACAGAGCCTACCTAGGACCCAAGGGCCCTTTTTAATGGAGGCATTGAGGACTGGATTCCAGCTCATTATGAGTGCTAATTTGCTACGAGGACGGCACACCAGAAAGCGCAGGTTCAGGCTCAAAGCAAAGCCGGTTGAGAGACTTTTTTTTATCATGCACGGCACATTTTTTGATGGAGGAGAAAGAAAGAGATGGGAGGTTATCCTGGAGGTGTTTGATAAATGAGCACCCACCATCCAGCTCTTTGCAGCCACCCACACCCAAGCCACCCTATCCCCACCCACCCCCGAGCCTCTGATTACCCTTTGAGGGCAATGTAATGTAGCCTTCATGGCCATAATCTCGGTGCATACACAGCACGGCGAAGTGGGGCAGGAGGCCCCACCCCAATCTCCCCACCCCAATGGTGATGAAAGGCAGAGCAGGTGAGGAGTTCACATCTGCACCCGAGCTTTAATCAACTTTCCTGCAGACATGCAGTAATGTAAAACAGAGGATGAGAGGCCAATCCAGTTTCTGACACTATAACAGCACCCCCCACCCCCAGTAGCTGCCTTATCAACGACTAAGTGCGGATGGGGAGCAAAAGGGGGAACATTGCTTTCCCAGCCCCGCTCAGCAGCTACTGACATCAGCTGCCAAGTTTACAGGAGCTGGGAGGTAGACATGGGCAGTATCACATTGTCACGTTATACCAGAGTATTTAGAAATCCCGACAGTGTGATTCCAAATACCGTCAAAAATACAGACCCTCATCTCTCTATTAACTTCATACTGCCTTGTAATGAGGATGTTTTGCATGCAGTGTGCATCATGTACCCTGGAGGTAACGCCTGGGCCACACTGCATGTGTGAGCAGTCTGTGTTCACATTGGCAGCGTTTGTTGTTGCGGTGCTGCTGCAGAGCTGCCTACTGTTACAACTTCTGTAATTAAAAACACATACTCCACTCATTTATGAAGGCATGCTGCAACTGTATAGTCAACAACACTGACCTGAAAATGTTTTACAATGAAATGTCTTGTGTCAACGCCTCAAGGAATTCTGTCAACAGAAACATTGTCAGAGAGCTTTTATTTTGACACAGGAAAAGTTTAGTAAAATAGATATATTTGTATTTCTTCATCTCTGTGACAGATAAAGTCATTAAAAGTGTAGTTAAAGGTGGTATAGAGTCAATGTAATTATCAAAAGACCCTTTTCATTGTCTGTTTTTGCTTAAAAGTGTGCATTCTCAAAAAATATGGAAAATGGGTGTAAGAACATTACTTTTTGTTGAAATCTCGTGAGTGTATTGTGTACTGAGTAGAGTAATAATGGCGAGACAGCAGGCAGAATGTAGTGAACTTTGCATTTGGCTGTTGGGAGGGATTATAGTGGTATTTCGCTGATACTGCCATATACTGTATACCCCAGCGATATTCTAGGAAGGCATAAAGGGATAAAAAAACAGATGCCACCAAGCCCTACTGGGAGGGTTGGGGGTCCAGCAAGAAGCCTATGGACCAGTTAGGCTTTGTCACTCCATGCTTTGACGAGTCACCTGACAGACAAAGAGAACAAGGGGCACTCTGGGTAGTCCACAAAGGGTTTTAGTTGGATGTGTCCGGAGGAGCTATTGCAAGTGATGTTGAGCCAGCAGTACATGGATGAGATCCATGTGCACTGTCACACCGGCACTGGTGTTGTATATCAGTGAGACACTCTTGGAGGGATGCCAGTCTGATGAGCTGGAAGCAGGGATTTTTTTTTTTTTTTTGATTTGACTTTTTTTACTCCCGTCGTCAGCAGTGCACTTAGAGACACAAGAAAGCTCTTTAAGGCTTTAAAACCAGATATGACTGGGGAGGCTTTTTTGTTGCATTAAAATGTGTGAAATGTGGATCATTGCGAAATGTCACTGACAGTCATGGTCACGTCCCCCCTACTTGCTTATGAGCACAGACCTGAATTTTATCCCTTCTCTAAAGGCAACTTCCTTTCGCTGCATCTGAGGAAATTAGACCATTAAATGTGAGAAAAAAGAGTTTCCTGTGTGTGTGGAGCAGCTCTGGTTTGTGTGCTTGTGTGGGATGTTTTATTAAAGGTGTCTGTCTATTGTGTTTTAAAATGGGAGCTTGCTTGACCTCCACCACACGACCAAGCACTGTTGAAATATTTACCATCCGCAAAAATTGTCACTTTGCCCGACGTCCCCCGCCCGATCAGTCATCTGGCCTGTGTGACCCTCGATTACTTCCACCCCCTGCCTCCCTGTCAGGCCTACATGATCAGGCCCTGGTGGCTGCTTTTGTCCTTTTCCCCCTGTAATGTAGTATTTCATGCTTTCTTGCCCAATCTGCTCGATCAGCAGTATTCCCTCTGTCCCTCTGCACTTCCCCCTAGTTCACCCTGTCCATTTCCTCCCTCCATTGGTTTGACATACACGGTGGAGAGCGGGGAACTCGCTCCTTGCCGAGGTGGATTCGGCGGAAGTTTAGATCATGATGCGCTTATTGACTTTCCTTCGCCTCCCGACTTTGAGGCTTGTTTCAGAATAACGGGGAATAAAGAGAAATGTCAGAGTGACCGGATATCCATCCTCCTGTTCTTATCTAATTAAATTGTGATATTATCTCGCAGTGCAGACAGTACCTTCAATGTTGACGAATTCTTAACTGTCACAAAGTAATTATAAAAAAGTGCGATCCGCCGCAAAAAATGATGAATTAAAGTTTTCCTAAAACAGTCAGGAGTGGAAGTTAATATGTAACACGAGGTTCCTGAATGAGATCAGATATAATCCTTCTGCTCTTTCCCTCCATCGTTGGATAAACAGAGACAATCTCCAAGCTCTCTTTATTTATATCCTTAAGACCAAACCCAAACCTTGACTGTATATTTTTCTTTTGAAGATCCCTTCCACGGATTAAGGTGCTCCTAATTGACTCAATTATCCCGTCCAGTCCAAGTTTGAAAAGTAAAGTGTGGGTTGCAAGGATTTTTCTGGCATTAAGTCGTCATGGAAGGGGCACGCCGGCCCGGTGTATTTACTGCCAGAGCCCGCGTTTATCCGACCTGATGCCTCTAATGCAGGTATTAATCTCCACAATGCGTTCTCCCTCCAATATGGGTCGTGTCATCTCTGGTTAGTGGAGTCTCCTGATGAAATTGTCCAAAACTCCACCGATCAATCAGGCTTGCCGAGGGATTGATTTTCTTTCATCTTTCTCGTCTTCTCTTTCTCTTCCTGCCCCTCTCGATTCCGAGGCCTCTGATGTTTCTCAGTGTAAGACGAATGTCGCGCAGAGGGTAAAAGAATGGCTCGCTTTGACCCACTCCTAAAAAACATTTTTTTTTAAACTCTCTTTCTCTGCCCCCTTCAAATCCTTTCGCTTCTCTCCTGGTAAACGAGGCACCCCCTCTCATCTAGACTCTCCCGCTCTGTCTACATTAGCTCTCACCGCAGTGTGTTGGAAAACATTTCTCCAAAAAAAAGTCCTTTCATTTCGCCTCTTTCTGCAGCTAAAATATGCATTGTGTGAGCAGTGAAAAGGCTACAAGGCAGGCAGGACTGCCCCCAGTTTCCCTCTCCGGCTCGGGACAGCACAGCTCGGCCGATCAACACCCCCCCCCCCCCCCACACACACACACTTCTGCCCCCCATTTATATGGGCCTCACGACTTTCCCCATAATGAAATATTCACAGGTCACTGGTTCCCTGAGAAATGATGGGGGTCAGTCAATTGCTTTTCAGCGAGTAATTTTCTCCCCCTTCAGACGGCCCTGCTTGTCGTGTTGACAGTCATTAGCGCAGGAGGAAGGCTGGATCGAAGCGCAAGTGTGACACTTGTCAGACAGTAGCAGTCTTTAGCTCCTCTGCCTCTCTTTTATTTCCCACCACCTTTTCTTCTTCCATTTTATCTCGCTCTTACGCTCCTTTTTTGTGCACCCTGCTGCTTTTTTTCGGCTGGATAAATCATGCAGCTGCATTTTTTTTCTTTTTCATATTTCTCCCTACCTTGTTTTTTCTTTTTCTCTCGTTTTTTTTTGCCAAGCTGGTGATTCCATACAGAGAATTTCCCTCGTGCTACTATGTAAAAATTAGCTGCCTACCTCTCTTCTTAATGTCTTTTTTTCATGTAATGATTCACTTTGAAATAAGGCCATCAAAAGCCAATCAAAAGAGACACTTCAGATTTGGTGATTGGTGATTAGACCTCTGGAAATCCCAGTGAAAGTTTAGCCAAGGCTCTTTTTTCTTTATGACTCGGCCTGACCTTTAAAGATATTACCGTTTGACATGATGAATGGAGCACAGAGGAGACAGAGACTTTTCCTATTAACCAGCTGCGGTGGAGGGAGATCACATTCTTTCCTTAATCCCCCCCCACACCACCACCACAATCCTTTCCTTAAAGGGGGAAACAGAGAAAGAGAGTCACGTCAAGCGGTGACACAGTGTTAAAAATGATGCGGCGGGGGGGATTTTGAGAGGAGGGGGGCGGGTCTTCACTGGTAAAGGCACCACAGATGGCTAGCCTGACCCTGAGGAAAACTCCAATTAGCTAACAGTAATGGCTGGGCCCCGTGCCTTGTGTCTGCAGGCAGCCACTGCGCTGACCCTTAGGCCTCACGTTCCCCCTATCTGCTGCGATGTGATGGAAAGCTGCGGAGCAACCATGGCAATCTGTTTCTATTGTGTCAGCTGCCACATAGTAGCACTATATTCAGAGCCTCAACACACACAGATACACACATGCATGTCTGGGGTTACATCAACATGCGCAGATGATTCTGGCCTTTAAATAACCAGCGGATGTCACCATGTAGGTTGATATGATGCCAGCGTGTCGCATTTGGACCAAAACTTGTGTTAAATTAAATAAATAAGGGTCAGGATTATTAACTCTGCAGAGGGGGTGTTTTTGGTCCAGTTTGGTGGTTCATCTGGTTGTTAGTCTGCAGGGTAAAATTTCCCCCAAAAAAGTGAAATTTATTGAAAATATGGACATGGCCAATTAACTTAGTTTTTTAGTGTGTGTGTGTGTGTGTGTGTGTACTGTGAAATTGTCAATAACTTCTAAAACTTTGTTGTGTTAAAAGCAAATGTCCTGTAATTATATGTCACCATGTGCATTTTGATCTAGATGCAGACTGAAGAAATGTCATAGTGTATGTAGCCTTGGCAAGGTATGAATGCCTTTTAGAAGTACTTGTGATTGGATGAAAGCTTGTGTCGCTAACTGAATTAAATAAGTGCCCTCTTGATTAATGGGTACTTGATAAGAGTGGCCCTTCTATGGCTGCATGTTGTAACTTAAAGTATATAAACATCATCGCAAAATTAGTGTTATGGTCAGTGCTGGACATAGCAAATTAGTCGCCTAGGAAACCCTGTACCCCCCCACCCCTCCCCAAAAAATAAAAAAATATTAAAATATTAAAATATTATTTTATTTCTTTATTACTTTATTTCTTACAAACAAGAACAAGAACTAATGAGAAAACAATATCAATAATAAACAATAATAAACTAAAAAACAAAGCAATGATAAATAATGAACAGGAGTATATGGTGTGTGCAAATTTGCATATTTATCTTCTTGTTTTTTCTACTGTGACCTGAATGGCTTTTGCCTTTTCCTTTTAACATAGTCTAGTGGTTATTCCTATGTTCCTATTTAGATTTCCCTCAACTATTTCCCTCAACTTTGACCCTGTTTGTTTGTTCGGGGCGAGGAGGGGTTGAGTTTTCGTTGAGTGGTTTAGCGGGACGGCAGATTTTTCATGTTTTCAGGCTTTTGTAATTTGACTTTACATAGCTGGTGAACCAGATGCACTGTAAATTTTCTCAGAAAAGTTTTAAGACCATTATGTTGCTAAAAAGTTAAGCTTTTTCATTTTCATTGAGTGCCTTTGTCATGATGATGCATCAATCGCCATGAAACAGGAGGCTTTTTTTGCGGGGCTTGGGATGTTTGAACACTCATGAAACAAGGTTGCGCCCAAGGCGGTTGCCTATGTTGCTTATAGGAATATCTGCCCCTGGTAATGGAATTGTAATCCGGTGATGTATTTGTCCAATTGATTGTGAGAAGCTAAAACGCAGTGTTACTTGTTTTAATTTCCCAGTTTGTCGCACTATCCACCAGTTTAAATCTTCTTTTTGGGTCTGTTAATAATAAAGTATTATAAATCAAAGCATTTAGATCAAATAAGTGGGATAAGTCACTTTGCTGTAGGAAGCTTCTAGCCTAACCTGAACAGTTTCTGTTTTTCCTCACTGCTTTCGTCTGACTGAGTGGTGTTAAAAAACATTTGATAACCCTGTCATTCCACCTGAGCCTTTCACAGCGAGTGTTACAGACTGACACATGCACATAAATGCCTACACACAGAGCAACTCATGCACACCTATTTAATACTTGTCCATCATCAGGGTCAGACTAGGACAGTCAGACCTTTTCTTAGGTTGCAGGCCGTGTCTTTTTTTGCATCATTACATCCTTTAATCTGCCATGCTACTCCAGAATGCACACAAGTCCCTTTTTTCTCTTTGACAGCATTATTTTCCTTTGCAACCGGCTCATTTTCTGATGTGCAGCATTCTAAAAAGTATAAAATCCTTCATTAAGTGCTTGAATAATAAAGAATGTAGCAGCCCTTTTCCTATAATGTGAATCGATGTTTGTAATCCCCGTAGTTTCTGGAACAAATTCTTCGCATTTGGTCCTCAACTGTTCCCACAGAATCAAAAACATCTCTTACAGCCTTATTTATATATTTTTTTCGCTTGCTTGTTTATTCATTCATTACTTTTTTCTTTTAATTTAACGAGTGTTTGCTGAGTATGCAACCCCATCTTTCAGGCATCGCCCTGCAGTGCTCTCACGCAGCATGTTAACTCTCAGTCTCAGTTTTCTGCTGATGGCAACCGAGCAGCTCAGTTAGGGGATAAGTGCTTTGCTGAAGGGCACGTAGGTTGGAGATGGTAACTTAGAGGGAAGTTAATTTACCTGCCAAGACTTTTATGCTCGCAGCCACTGTGAGGAATTATATTTGGCAGAAGAAATTCCAGGTTTCTGCTACCTCCGATAACAAATGTATTCCTCTTAGTGAATACCAGATTTGAAGTATTATGCAGTTAATGTAATGTATTCGAATGAGGTGTCAGATGAAGCGTATAGCAATTCAAATTGTGTATACATCATAATAATCAGTTTTCCTGGGTCTAATTTAGAGGATTAGGCTGGTGTTTTATTGTCTACAAATTCCATGAACAGACTAAAGCTCAGCTCCCTACCCTGTATGTGGCACTAAGCCCACTGGTTCCTACAGAAGACATAAATCATTATAAAGGGAGAAAAACAGCTCACAAATATATAGTTTAATTTTCTAAAAAGGCTCAGTAATTTCCTAAAACAGCTGGCTACTGCAGTTTTTAGCAAACGTTGCTTCAACAGGAGGAAGTAGTGCATTTGTTGGGTACTGTTTTCAGCAGTGGATAAATTTGGCGCTAGTGTAGGGCTGTACAAATACCAGTTACCAGGAGGACATTCTTTTAAACAAAATTTTACAGTCCTTGAACCTAAAATGTGATAATTATCCACTTTGTTAGCATGCAGGTTGCAGTAACATTAGCATGAACAGTCAGGAAAAAAAAATACTTTGCAAAACAGCTAAGTATATAATATGTAAAATATTCCAATGGCATTCTTAATGAACAGTCCGGCTCCAAAAAGGTAAAATCAACATGTGGTGGCAGATATTTTAATTGTGGCAGGCCGCCACAAATATATGAATGTGTGGGGATCCCTACACTAACTTACTTTGCCCGGGGGCCACTTTTGCAAAATGACAGGAGGCCAGGGGCCAGACACAGCATCCCCGCACAGAGCAGGTGTGCACAGGAATGTTTCTTGAAATTGAGGACGTTTGGGCTTAGACCTGACCTCTGTCAGGGGGTCCAGGAGATCCTCTTGTTTCACTTTTTTGATAAACAAGCTATATTTTACTGTTTTTTAAATGCTCTCTAGAACAGTGTTTATACTAAAAGTACAGAAAAAAACTAATTTATTTGAAAAAATGTATTTTTAATGTGAACTAAAAAATGGTTGGGGGGGCCACCCAACACCCTGTTCCAGGCTGTAAGTTGAGTATCACTGCCTTATACAGTTTTCAGGTGATTTCCCAATCTTGCTGTAGATTTATGATTTGCCAGTTTCCTCTGGCATATCTGGCACTTTGTAGGGCCATCTTGACGCTTGACTTTCTTGACATCTTGCTTGCGTATCTGTAAAGTCTGGCATGGGCTTTGAAAGTGTCGGTGTTGCAAAACTAGGCCTAGTTTAAACGACCTTTTCTGAAAATAACTAATAATGTCGATGATGAAATATATATTGGATTACTATTTTTTGATGTATGGGCTGTTTGGGTTCTTTGGAGTAATGGGATAGAAAAGATCTGAGCATATGAATACTGATTTGGACATCGATTACCATGGCAGTGATCGAACATTCGGCCTACACTATTGTGTTTATTTCTGGCTTCACCATGATGTATGTGGGATTGAGTCAAAACAAACTACACAATATGTGTTCATGGTAATGAAGGAACATGTCTTACTTGTTAGAGGGATCAGTTCCTTGTTGGTTTGGTCTTTTTATTGGATTTGCTGACAGTGTGAGAAATATAGAATAACACCAGCCTTGTTCTTTATCAGTAGCATTGCCTGCTGTTATTGCAGCCTCATCCTAATACTCTGCGTTTTGTCTTGAGCATATTGAATACAGAGAGAATCTGCCCTACGGTTCACATCAAAATGTCACTCTCCTCATAATGTGCCGTGCAGTTTGGCCTCTGTATCTGTTTTGGGGGGGGGGGGGGGGGGGCAGCAGTTGGAAGCCCCGTTATTACAAACTTTTTACTTAAAAACGAGTGGCGATTAATTAGAAAAGATAGATCTCTGCTTCCGCCTCTCTACTTCTGTATCCCTTCTTTCTGTTTTTTTTTTTGCTCTCCGCTGAGGGGGCAGATGTTTATTAAGAGTAGATATTGCAGTGCAGCAAAGCCAAATATACAGCCTCGATCAGAGAGCAGAGCTGTTTCAAAGATGGTTTGATCTTGTTTAGATTTTGATAAACATGACCAGAATGTGAGCAGTCATTCACATTACAGTACATCTGTGTGTTTGTGTGTATATGCGTGTGTGGGTGCGTGTGTGTGTGTGTACGTGCACTGATTATTTTACATGTAAACACGGGACCTGCTGTGTATCACTATTACAGCTTGTGTCAACATGTAAACATTGCACAGCATCAATCTTGCACTCAGCACAAGTGGACAGAGCTATTATGTTAAAAGCCTATTTGCCCGACATATTCTTACCAAAGATGGCCTCTCGCGGTGGGAGGAGTCTTATCTAGCGAGTATTGATAGGCTCATTGATTGATCGATGGTCCCCCGTGATTTATCGATTCATCTCGGTTCCAAATGAGCTACGAGTGCTTTCCTGCCCAGAGGAAAAACAAGCACGCTCTCACACAAGCCCTGTAATGAGAATACACCGACTTATTTTGAGCCGTGCCGCACCACGTACATTTCCCACTTCGAATCTGATCTTTTTTCGGTGGGGGGAGAGATGCTCTATATTTGAAATTGAAAATGAAAATTGTTGCATGGTGTTGTGCTGTGAGATTTAGAGAAAGATTCACTCAGGCAAAGCACTTTACCCCATCACTGTACAAAGTCAATCTCCTCCTCCCGAGGTTTTAAGAAGAGTTTCGGGGCGTCCTTAGGTAGTTAAAAGTGCATCGACTGTGGATGGGCGAGTGGGATGTGTAGATTAATGCAGTGGAAAGCCATCCCTCAAAGTGCTTAGAATAATTAGAGTCAGGCTTCCAACAGAATGGGCATGTCACTGGAGGAAATTGTATTTTTATTTACTGTGTCGGGTCTCCCTTGGCCTCCCTCTCGCTCTGTCTCTGCCTCTCTCCATTTGTATGGCGGCGCAGCTCGGTATTCAGGAGCCGGGTGTTTCTCAAAGTGTCTTAAAGGTGCTGTCAGCGCGGCGTGATGCATCTCTTGGATTTGTATCTCTGCGTGTTTCCACGTGTGGGCGCACACCATTTGTATTCAGCACGGGCATTTGTATTCAGGAGTGGATCCGAGTTCTGTAGGTGTGCATATTCACCTATGTATCAGTGCTCGCAACTATGGATGTAAATCTGCGGTATTAGCATCACTTTAAACTTTTAAATGTGCATATATGCAAGGGCATGTGTTTTTCTTTAAACGAACTGAGTATATCGACAGGTACTGGGCTAAGCAGCGATTCCAAGGTACTTGGTCTTTACTTGAGTATATTCATTCTATGCTACTTTATACTTCTTCTAAACCACATTTCAATGGGAAGTGTCTTGTTCACTTTTACTCCTGCTGCAGTTACTGGTTACATTGCAGATAAAGGCTGTGCGAGAAATAATTCACCCTTCACACTATAGAAGAAATCCTCTGCACTGGAATACACAGCACCTGTAAGAAATATTTTAATGTATATTTGTTATTAACGTAGACATCTTTCACTTTGATTGTTGATGGATACCTATAACAGACACTGATACACCAAATCGAACTATTTGTTTAGAAAATCTATACATACATGCTGTATTGATCAGTTTGTAAAGTAAAGCGGTGAAAATATTCTAAATATAGTGTGCACTTAAACTGATACAGATACTGCTTCCGTGCCAGTAGATTTGGTTTATTAAAGATGCTTGCAAAGCAACACTGTGCATGAGATATGTGTTTAACTTTATATCGTTTACACTACGCTGTTCTAGCTTATGTAATATTTGCCTTTACCCACTTTTACTCTCATTACTGATGATCATTATTAAAAATCTCATTGTGTAATTATTTTGTGAAAGCACCAATAATCAGCTCTGCAGTATTGTTGCATTAGCAGTATCAAGGTATTTGGTCAAAAATACTGTGACATTTTATTTTCTACATGCTACCCGGCCTTATTGTAGTATTGCTTTTTTTACTGTGATAAAGGATGTGAATGCTTCCTCCACCACAGCTTGTGTATGTGTGTGTGTGCGTGTGTGTGTGTGGCTGCATGTTGGCTCGCACACCAAAGTGTTAAGGCATTTCCCATCTCAGTGCAGTGGACGCTGGTGGACAGCGAGGCGGGCCATTGATAAATTGATCACAGTGAAATTGTGGAGTAGTGAGACATGCTCTAAATCCCTCCCCCCTCGCTACACATCCCACGCACTCTCTCACACACACACACACACACACACACACACACACACGGCTCTGGCATCAATTATTGTGGATTGCGTGGTTGACAGAGTGTAAACCAGGTGCCAGCCCTCAATCCAATTAAAGAGATTTAATTGGAGAAAATAAATGGAGTGTGTCCACAAAGTGCTGGCCTACCCACATTTAGTTTTTTTATTTCTTTTTTTTTTTTTACTGTTTTTTGAAAAGTAAGGTTTTGTTTTTGAAGAACGATTGAATCTAATAAAGCCTCAAGGCTGTTGCTTTTCCCAGACTGCCTTGCTCCACAGGTCAGTAATGCAAACAATCCAATTTCTCCCGTCTGAGAGCTGTTCTGGCATGTAGAAATGGGATTATTATCTAAAATGGGCCCAGCAGGTGTTTCTGTGATACAGTGTAATTTTAGGAGGGCGATAGTGTTTCGCGTGGTCCGGGCTGAAATTCCCAGAGATGCTTTTAAAAAGGAACGCCTAACAAATAAGTCGGAAAATCTGCCACTCCGGCCCATTAGCATTATCACCGCACATCAGGCTTCATAGCGGGGATGTTTCCTGAACCGACTTCCTGCGCGTCGATGGGCTGCAGTTGTCAGCAATCACAGTTTGAGGAGTTCGCCAAGCTAAAGAGAGGCATCTGAAAGCGGTCAGGTAGCGCTCACGGTGGTCCGACTTTTCCACACCTAGCTCTTTTCTATCCAAATTTGTCCCCGGGGATAAGAGAGTGTGGCTCATCCCTGTCGCCATCCAGCCCCCTCCACCTCCACTCCTCACAAGGGACAGACATGCATAATTCAGGATTGTTATCCGTCTGCTGCTAACCTCCTTCTTCCCCCATACACATACACACACACACACACACGCACACAGATCTGCAATGAAACAGTCTGACTGCACATCAATGATTCACCAGACAGCACCCCCACCCCCCTCCGTTGAGGGAATCATATGGAGCCGACAGGGACTCCACAAGCATGCAACTCCATATAATTGGAATGAAAAAAGGGGTGAGCGGGAGAAATGCTGTATCAGGGATCTGGCGAGAGCAGCATAGGTGTTCAAACAGCCATTCAGCAGTGTCAACCAGCAGATGGGCGGCTGGGTGCGTGTGTTGGCCCACTCGTTAGCCACCGGGAGAGGAATCAGGGAGAGGAAGTGAGAGGCGACGCAGCGCCAAGGGGTTTTTAAGAGGGAGAAACACTTCAGAGTTTGGATTCATCTCTGTGAAGAAGACAGATTTTAACTGTCTGAAATGCAGCAGCACTGGGACTGGAGACAGTTGCCTTAGCCTTAAAAAAAAAAAATCCCTCCCAGCTTCCTGCTGCGAGCATCTCTGTTTCCCCAGGTTGCCCCTGCCTCTTTATCCTCTAAGTTCTCTCCCTCTCTTTTCTCACCGCACTCACCTTTTCTCAAACATCACAGGAACAAATCAGCAGACAAGCGATTGTACAAGTTTTCTCAAGCTTCCAAGAATTACCACCATTTCATCATGGATAATCACAGTTAATAACCCTTCTCATTAAGGAGACGAGAATCACGGGTCATTAATATTGTTAATATCTTCTCCCTTTCCTTCTCTTCTATCTCTCTTATTCCCCCTCTCTGCGTGCCAGAGGGAGTGGAAACAAAAGGATGACTAAAAAAGAGCTTAGTGCGACAGTGATTAACCGATAGGGGTAGATGGACTGTGATGAATCAAAGTTATCTCTCAAATCTTAATAACTGGAATTAGCCCCTGATTAGATGAGCTTTGGCTACAGCAGGGAGTAGTCGGCATTTTCACTTCAAAGAATCCCGCACATGTAAACCTGTTCCTCCCTCCACTGCAGAGCAAAGCCCAAAAAAAAACGAAATCAGCGAGGCAAATAGGCCAATGGAATAAATTACAAAGAGGGTCAAAAGAGAGCAGAGAGAATGAGGAAAGACGGAGATAACACAAACAACGTTACACCTGTTTCCTTCCTGAATTTGGTGCTTCTTTTCCCGTTTATCTCTCGTTCGCCTCCTCCTCTAACATGCTCGGGGTCCGGTGGGAGGTGTCAGCGTCTCTGTGACAGGGTCATAATGACAGTGGCACTCTCCTTCATTTGCATATGTTTGCCATTGTCACAGCGGTCAAGGAATGTCATGTTGAGATTCCTGCATGCTTAAGTAATGGCATGTTGTCCCCACGAGGAACTCTGGCCCCCGTATCATAATCCCAGCATGCAAAAAAAAGGACTGAATTAACATGACAATCAGCTGATTCTAAAACAAATGTTGGCATTTTTAGCCCCCACAGAATTTCAGACGCCTCATCTGTAGTCAGAGGAGCGCTACGCGCTGGCATGACGACACCGTGGGATTGATTTACGGGTTTATATGACCAGAATGACAGAACATCCCACTGTTCGGTTATCATTTGGTCTTTATCTTAGTGATCAATAGCAATCTCAAAGACATTGTTCAGTTTGGAGGGGTTTTAATAGCGTGTGTGTCAATATCACTTTGTTGCGACAACTTTAGAAGAAGAAAACACTGAGAAGTAGAAAAAGTAGATGAAAAAGTTCTTTGGTGTGCTTTTGACTGGGTCAAAGCAGCACAGTGCCTGTTCTCGCTAATAAATGAGTCTAAACACCAAACTGGATGCATCCCCACAAGTTAATCCAAATTTTGACACCCAGTCTGGAGTAATTAGTCCCAGATGTAAATATCTGTTATGCAACAAAAGCAGCAACAGCACTGAAACAGACAATTATCTCCTCTTATGGCGTTGGCAAAATGCTATGAGTCTAACCATGTGTAACTGATGGCTTTTTCACAGAGCCTCCAGGCTTATTTGGATGTGCTTTTGCTTCTTTATTTATTTATCTGCGTTTTTACCATGCACAGCCTGAGCTCAGACGGAGCTGCGGCTGAGACAGACAGGTTCATTACATGTCACCGGAGTTCAAAGTGATCCTCTGTCTACTCTGTTTATTAAGTGGCGCTCCAGCGTCTCTGAGGTATAGTAACACTCGCAGTTGCACGGCTAAGAGCAGTCCCATCTTGGTTTGCGAGGGCTCCGCGTGCAGGCGTCTCCGCTGCAACGTAATGAAGAAATCAGCAAGGGATTGAGGAAAATGAACTCTCTTTCTAATGCCTCCATCCAAGGCCGCGGCAGCAAATAAGTGCTCCCAATAACGAGGAAAAATCACGTTAGAGGGGATGAAACATATGTGACATGTGAAAACGATTAAGCCTCTTGGAAAAAAGAGCGGCAGAAACATGCCCGAAATCTAAATTGACTCGGACGCGAGGCGAAGACACCGAGTGTTTATTTCCATGAATTGATTTTTCCACAAATGAGGTGGAAAAATGGAAAGACGGGAGTTTGCAAGGGAGGAAATGTGAGACAAAACAATAACCCTCTCCCCAGCCTATTTGAAATCATAAACCTACTGTAGTGGTGAGGAAGACCGGGGTGTTGCTGAAGTGGGGGTGTGTTGTGAATCTGCATCAAATTGGGCTGCTTCTGCACATCTCCCTCCTCTCTCTCTCTCTCCCTCTCTCTCTCTCTCCCGACATGCTGCTGTAATTGGTTGACTGGGGGGAGGGGAATAGCCGCTGCACCAAATATGTGCCTCATCATGAGAAACTCAGCTGAAGGTGTTTTGTTTTTGTTGTTGTTGTTTACCTCTTCAGAGTTTCTCTTTTCTGGCTCACCTTGGATTCACTGTGTGGCGTGTGGTTGTAATTAACACATGCTGCAGCCTCTGGTGAGTGTTAACAGAGAGACTTGGAGTAAGATCATGTGGCTCGCCTAATTAAAATGGACCCGGCTAGACAGCCTTTATTTATGCGCCTTCAAGACAAAATGAATGCCAGTTGCCTGTGGAAATCATCTCGGGCCGTCTTTTCGCCTGCCTGCCTGACTGTCTGTGTGCAGGGCACAATTAACTGAGCATCAGCGGCAGAGCCGGGGACAACAAGAGGCTTTCATGCAGCTGGCTGAAAACCACTCAGTGTTTCGTTTGTGTTGCATCAACTGATTGCCGTGCGTTGGCCCTCCGCTCAGCTGCATTACACTTTTCACTATAAACTCGGCTCGGCTTGTGCTGTGACGGCCCAGCGGGATTTGTCACAAGTTTGCCACAGTCACTGTCAGGAGGTCATTAAAACCAAATGAGCATTGTTCTAGAGAGGATCGCTTGGCGCACGATGCCGTGCATGAGAACAATTTTAGCACGCTGAAAAAGCTTAAGATTCACTTAGAAAATGTTATGTCATCTGTAATCTGACAAAGCAAGAAGCTTGTGTGCTTTTTCCATGACAGCGATGCTTTATGTTAAGTCAACATTTAACTGTTTGGATTACGCTGAAACACTGCAGCGCTGTTCATAAATCTGTTTGAATTGCTTAGTGTATAGAATCAGGAGGAGCTGCTTGAGACTATTAGTGTCATACAGTAGGAGCCGTGTAAAGCAGGAAGGCCTTCGTTGAAAAATTACCCGAGCCGCGTGTGACCGAGCTGAAGCCATAAAGCTGCCCACTCCATCACGGCAGAGATCGCTGAGATTGATCAGCCCGCTCCCATTTGAGTGATTTCCCTCCGGATTCAATGCAACGCAATTAGTTGCCTGCTGTATTTTGCCTTTGCGCTGCTCCCTGACCCTCCGTCGGCACGTATGAGTCAGTGCAGCACTCTGCCGATATGAGTTCCTCCTAACAGCTCCTGTATTTGCACAGCACCATCTCCTCTTGGCCTCTCAACACCGTCCCTCCCAGCGCCGCTAAAGAGGATCACGGATCACTGGCTGGCGGCCAAGACGTTGTACCTGCTGAGATGGAATACAGCCTTGACCACGTACACTGGGGTTAGCAACCAGTGAAAGTCTCTCTGAATGCTGGGAGTTTTCTCTCAGACTGCCAGCCTCAGCAGTGGGCATCGCCACAAGGCCTCCCTGACCTCCTTGGCTCCTGATGCTGACTGTAAAAACAAAAACTCCGCTCCAAAAGTGATCTCCTTAAGTAAGGGTGTCCAATCCAATTTTACACAAGGAGAGTGCTTAAGATTAGAGATAGTGTTTTTTATTGTGCTCTTCAGTAATAGGAGTAGAAAGGGTGAAAGGAGAGATGGAGGGAAGGAGGGAGAAAGGAATGGAAAGGATGGGAGATCGATAAAGGCTGCTCTCTCTGGTTGCCTTTATTCTTTGTCGTCATGTCCATGGAGACGAGGTTTAGGCGTCTCATGGCAGCGGGCCATGTAAGGGGGGCATTAAAGTGCCGCAAAGGGACCTGCTCTTTTCCCATAAACAGGCCCGCAGGTAGAGAAACACTCGCCGGGATCCCAATATAACGACGAGCCGTTGCGCTCGTTCGCAGCCATAATGAACAGCAATCTCTTTCAGTGGAATGAGATGTGCTGTGTACCTGACTGGTTTGTCATGGGGGGCTTTTCATCAGGCACCATGGATTATCTTGACGACGGCGAGTGAGACCCATCGGAAAGGGCACGCGGCCGCACTGGGGCGAGCACAACTCCCCTGATTTGCACGGGCCTTTTTTCTTCTCCCAGTTCATTTCCAGTCGAATAACTCGTTTGTCACATACATCAGAGGAAGGCGAAGATCATACGAGAGCCAGTGTTACTTTGTGTTTCACTAATGAGGCCTGTACTCTCCGCCTCCTTGCTTTTGCCTTGCTGCTTTTTGAAACAGCAACGACATGGTGCTACAACGCTTAAGTAGTTTTCTTTTCTCCAATACTGAGCTCCGGGCTGTTATCCTGTTTGTGTGTCACTTGGCTCCGTCTCAGTCCTTTGCACTTGTTTAAGGCTCAAACCGCAACAGACCTGACACAGATACGCTGGCCTGGGTGCCCCCTGAGAGCGTAACCATTCAGATTTTGACTGACCCGCGTACGAAGGGAACACTCGAAGGCAGATGATGATTTAGCAAGTTTAGTAGAACACGTCATGATGAATGCAGAACTAAGGCATGGAGAAATAACAGAACAGTGTCCAGCATTGCTAGCGAGGAAAGTAAACTAAATCACAGATTTCCCTAAACCAAGCAACTGTCAGATAAATAGCTGGAGAAACTGGAAGCAAAAACTCTCTTACAACTTGCTCATCAGAAATTGCAGACAGAATAAAGCACCCGACAAAATTTAAATTTCATTTCCTAACCACACAGGGATCCACAGAAAACAAGACAAGAATACAGTCAACACCAACTGCTGATCAATGCCACAGTCCAAGTCTACATTCTCTCACAGTGTTTGTTTACATGTTTACACTAGTGTACTGAGTTTTAGTCAAATCCTGGTTTGATCAATCTAGGCATGTGGCACTAACATGGAACACAAAGGAACATGGTTTTCAGTTTTCAAGCTTTTGACTGCATTGATTCATTCCCCAACCACCTTGCCGTCTTTTTTTTTTTTTTTTTTAGTTACCTCAACAGTTTGTGG
This sequence comes from Plectropomus leopardus, assembly GCF_008729295.1. Classification (NCBI taxonomy): domain Eukaryota; kingdom Metazoa; phylum Chordata; class Actinopteri; order Perciformes; family Serranidae; genus Plectropomus; species Plectropomus leopardus. The sequence goes on along the minus strand of NC_056479.1, from coordinate 6,468,032 downwards.
CAAACCCAATTTGTTCTCCAGCTACTGGAACACTAGTAATGGATGAGAAAAGCAACAATACTATTTATCCGTAGATCTTACCTTTATTTCAACATGTACTTTTTTTTTTGTTTTTGGCTACATTGATCAACTAATACTGCAGGTTGAACTGAGAGCACACCTGTGCATGTTGCATTACTCAGAAACCCTTAAATAGCACTGTATTTGGGCTGCAAAATTTTTAGGCAATATCACGATACATGATATTAATCTCAAAAATCTTCTCTGAACTACTGTAAACTACAAGTATACTAAATAATGAAATAAAATGTTACAATTAAAGTTCTTAATTATTTCTTAATTATTCTTAATTAAAGTTCTTAAAATTAAAGTACTGTTATAGTTGCAGTTGCAATACTGTTATAATAAGGTTTAATAAAGTACTGTCATGATAAAGTAAAGTACTGTTATACTTAAGTTTAATAAATTACTGTTATGATAACGTCAAATAAAGCAGTGTTAAGATAAAGTTAAATGAAGTGCTTTTATGATTAAGTTAATTCACTGTTGTACTAAAGTTAAATAAAGTACAGTTTTAGTAAAGTGAATAAAGTACTGTTATGATAAAATAAAAGTAATGTTATACTAATGTTAAATAAAGTCCTGTAAAGTAAAATAAAGTACTGTTATGATCAAATTAAAGTACTGTTACACTAATGTTAAATAAAATCCTGTTATTATGAAGTTTAATAAAGTACTATTATATCAAGTTCTGTTATGATAGAGTTTAATTAGTACTTAAGTTGAATAAAGCATTGTTATAAGAAACTTAAAATATTGATATGATAAAGTTTTTTAAAAGTACTGTTATGATAAAGTTAAAGTACTGTTGTAGTTAAGTTAAAAAAGTACTGATATAATTCAATTTATTGCAGGACTGTCATGATAAAGGTAACTCACTGTTAAACTATTTTTAAGTAAAGTACTGCCATCAGGGAATTAATCAAAGCTGAACCACTGGTGCTTTTATTCTGAAACAGTGTTTTGCAGCCCTGCAGATACAAAAACATGCCTCACCAGCTCACACAGTATTGTGTCATGTTTTTTTTTGCCAATGGCTTAAAAAATGACCCAAAAATTTAGAAATGATGTTTGTGATATGGTCATTTTAAACATCTGACATGATACAAGCCGTGATACATCAAATAAAATCGATAAATTGCACCATCACCCCCACCCCCCCCACCCCCCGCCCACACATTGTGTTGGTGTGAGTGTGTTGCTTCAGAAAGTGAAATATTTTGGTTTTATGTAACCTTTATTTATACAGATAATCTCATTGAGATACAGTCTCATTCTCACGAGAGGCTGTACTTGAGAACATACAATATAACGACAATTACTTCCAGACAGACAGATTTATCAGTATAGTACATAGAATATGGTTCAGGAAGTCCAGTATGAAAGCGAATTCAGACCACAAAACACTGCACAGCTGCTTATAATTCTATGAAAGAGGTTTTTACATCTTACCAGGACAGTAATTTTATTCTCAGACTCCACAATTGTGAGGTATGACTTCAGAACGTAATCTACCAGCAATGTATGCTTGCATGGATTTGATCGGCCAAAGAAGTGCATTTCAGGATGAATGCCTCACGGAAAAGGTTGAGTCAGGTTCAACCTATCCGCGGCGTGACCCTGCGTTGTTTTGCCGGAGGCCTCTGCGCCCAGACCTCCGCTCCTAATGAGGAGTCTGTGTTTTTGCCTAAGGTGCCGCAGTATCCCGGATTAAATCAGAATAACCCAGCTAGCATAATGAGAATTCCCCAAACCGGGATAAAGCTTCATTCTGAATTCCAAAACCAGGAATTGATGTTACATGATGATGCTTTCCGAATCATAACCTGGGAATTAGTGAAAACGCACTCCTCCGCAAAAAAACAATCAGGACCACGGGTCCGACAGTGGCTAACAAAAACACATAACTGCAGCTTTGATCTCCTTAATGACACGAACAGTGTTTGATGTACAGTCGAGCGCAGCACCTCTGTGTTTCCGGGCTGCTGAGCTTTCCGTCTCCGCCGGACCGCTGATGCACCGACGCGTTGACGGGTTGCTCGGGCTGGTTAAAAAAGGAGGACACAGGATCTGGTAGTACTTTTCAGCTGTCATACCAGGAGGTGCATCTTTTTTTAGGTAACCAACCCCATTCTCCTTTTAAAATGGGCGCTTAGAAGTTGAAAATTGCCAACATCAAGAGCTTCCTTGAATTAGGATGCCCCGCAATGCAAGTGTGTTATATAATGCCATGACTGGAGGGAGAGGAAAAGTAGAGCACAGGGGTAGAGATTAAAAAAGTTTCTGCATAAAAAGAGAAGGGGTGGGGGGGAGGAAGAGATGAGCATGAAAGGGAAAAGTGAGGGTGGAGGGATTGAGGGAGAGACAGAGGAGATAGAAATACAGTATAATGAAAAAGAGAAGGGGGATTAGGTCAGGCAGGAGCGAGGGTCCACTCCTACAGCGGGAGCAGCCTTGAGGCCCCGCAGGCTGCAGGAAGCTGGTCAATCCCTCTCCTCTCTCAAGGCTTCTCTCTTTTTTCATTTAGATAATGGAGCATTTTCTTAATTGGCAGAGCGCAGTTTAGGCCGAGGTTTGTTTGCCAACACGTCAGAGCAGAATTATTTCCACTACATTTACAGCACAGTGTTGCTCGGCGCTCTCATTAAAACCGCAGCCTCTTCCTGCCCAGATAGAGCTTTCTGTGGAAGTCTGCAGAAAGAGGCCAAACACCACAGCAGCAAAAAAAAAAGGGGGTGGGGGGGTGGGGGGTATAACACATTTATCTCCTATCTCACCATCCCCAGCCAGCTTGTAAAGGAAGAGACAGAAACTTCTCTATCTGTTTACTGTTATTGTTTTTCTCCAATCATAAACCTTTACTTCTGTGTGCCTCATCCTCCTTCTCTCTTATCAAAAGAGTTATGCATTGAGCTTCGCATGATCTGTATCTTTAAATTTGATTGAGGGTATTTGCAGGGGGTGTTATTGGATTTCGGTGTTATTGTCTCACCTTTTTCCCTCTGTGTTTTTAATGTTGGGATGGATATCCGCTCCAGCAGCACTGATCTCACTGTTCTGCTCATTAGTCTTGGATTCGCAGAGCCCGGCGCTTCGCAACAATAAGACATGCACTTCTGTAGTCCGGCTATTACTGAGTTTAACAATGTGCACCAGCCAGAAAAGTCCATTATTTCTGCAGCTCATCATCTCAAGCATCCACACGAAACAAAGGGTCTGTGAAACTGCTTCATTGCAAAGGGCCATCTATCACTTAAGTCAGGAGCAGAGACTAAAAAACATATGTGGTGCAGACACCACGTACTGTGTTTTCTGTAAAAGCATATGGAGGAATGTGAGTTTCCTCAATAACACTTGGATTGGTTTTAAACTTTTTTAATAGACAAACTGTGAGTATTTAAAACAGTAAAACCAAAAGGTGGAATCAAATTATTGGTTTCTTAATCTCTTATAGGAAATGTCCTGATTTTGTTAGTTTTAGACATAATTTCATGTTGCCCAAACTATTTCAGAGCCAGGGATTTTTTTAAATTTTTTTTATGACAACAAAAGTTTCTAGTTATAATGTGAAAATGTCTTGTCAAAACACAAAAATATCTTCTAACAGCTAGAGTTTCTTGTCATAACATGAAAACTTCCAGTCAAAACTTTGTTATAACATGAAAATATAGTATAAAATTTTTTTTAAAAAAAATCATCCTGTTATAACTGTTATAAAAGTGTCTTGCTGTGAAAATAAATTGTAAAAATGTGGAGAAAAAAAACCCCATCTTGTTACAATAAGAAACCTTTCATGTTCTTACCTTATACTGATTTTTTTTTTCACTGGCCTGGCAGTTTTATGTCTCTGTATATTTGAGATTTCAAAGAGGTGCATTAAAAAATGTGTTAAGTATCCTCATTTTGGCAAAAAAAAAAAAAATCCAAATAACACTGTAGAAACAAAGGCAGGGGTAGCGAGCGAAAGGAGAGCTCATAAAGTGAGGCACAGGTTAATGTTTAAAGTAGGAAATTGGAGCTTGGAGAGGGAGCAGCTGCTGGTTTAACAGACCTGTCATTGGAATCAAAGGCCCTAATCAAAATTTTATCAATTAATTGATCTTTCCTCTTGTGCTTTGCCATGAGTGCAATTGAGATTCCCCCTGACTCTTGCCCCTCCAACAGCGAGCCATGCTCTACAACATAAACTGTGTTCATTAGCTATGATCAAGGAATTCTCTAATCCGAGCTGAGATGTGATATGATGGCTGTTTCCCCCCTGACTTAGTTGGTTTGCAGGACAACTCTCCCCAGTCGCCTTCCCAGCCGCACTGGTGAACTCGTTCGTCTTTCATGCTGCTCGTAGGAATCAAACAATGTACTTGGACTTTAATCACAGCTAAAGTTCTAACGCTTGCCTCCTGTTGTGTGTTTCTCGCAGGGTAACCAAGAGGCCACCAACCCCCCAGAAGCGATGGCCCAGCCGTACACCCCAGCCCAGTACCCACCTCCCCCACAGAATGGCATCCCCGCAGAGTTTGCGGCACCGCACCCGCTCCCAACGCAGGACTACACCGGGCAGAGCCGGGTTCCTGAACACGCCATGACCCTCTATACGCCCACACAGACGCACAGCGAGCCGGCCGGCACTGACAACAGCACGCCAGCCATCACCGCCACCACGACCGCACCGGTCAGTGTCCTTCATCACCTGCAAACACTGTTCTCAACACGCTGTCAGCAAGTAAAATACATTATTATCACTCTTTTACCTTTTCTTTTTTATAATTAAATGTTAACAGCAATTCAACATTGCCAAATTGTGATTTCTGATATTTTTACCATTAAAAGGATAGTTCAGATCTTTTTGAAGTGGGGTTGTAAGAGTTGCTTGTCCATAGTCTGTATTATTACATACAATGCATGGCAGTCAGTGCGCTCCCAAGTTGGAGAAGCAGGCTGGAGAACCGCCACGGAGCTAAGCAATGTACTGCAGCGGATGGGGGCAGCAGTAAAATGTTTTTTAGCCACCAAAATTAACAATAACAGTTTAAGTGTATGCTATATTAAGAATATTTTCACGGCTTTACCTTGATACAGACAGCCCAAGTCGCTGGTCTACCAGCGCCTCAATCAGTGAGGGGTTTTTTTGTGTGTGTGTGTTGTGTGACTTTGGTGAATCCAAACTTACCGTTTTAAGTCAAACAATAACAAAAACAAACCAACTGATCAAGGGAGCGTCAGATCAGGAGCTCCTTAGTTCAGCGATGTTAAATCACTGTTTTTCTCAATGCAGTCTGGTGGCTTTAAAGAGATTATAACGGCTTTAGTTCCCCTTTTAAATTGTTGTGAGGCCAAAGTAAAGAGGTGAAAATTGTTCTAATCATAGCGTACATTAAACTGATTTTTTTAGGTGTTATATTATATTAGTTGGGGCTTTTTTTAGGTGGCTTAAATTAGTTTTGCTGCTGACCCTTATAAAACGCAGTACATTACTGAACTTCAGTGGCAGTACTCCTGCCTGCTTCTCCAAACTGGGGGCTTGCCATCTACTGTATGTAATACACAGACTATGGAAAATGACATTATACCACCCCGCTTCAAAAGATGTGAACTATCCCTTTAAAGGTATACTATGCAGGATTGTAGATTACAATATGTAAAAAAAAGCTGGCCAGCGAAAGCAAAAGTAAAAACCAGCTGCAGATTCACTCTCATTTTCGGCCTCTCATTTTTGCGTTTTTTATGTGGTGTCTCTTGAATGCCTGCTGCTTACAGTCTGGTACCTGGTCACTACTTTTTATAAAGGCCTGACCTCACCAGAGCACTCTGGGGGCACATTCCCATAAATGTTGTAAACGCAGAAACAAGAGGAAAATAAGAAAATCCAGGCAAAGGGCAGAGTGTCTGCAGATAAATACACCACCACACACTTCTGGTGGGTCACAAGTGATGATTGAGAGAGATTACTTCAATTTGAGTCAAAGCATTTTTAAGGTAAATCCTGCATGGTATATCTTCATCAAAAGAGAGAAACGTCAACATGATGGTGGCTTCTATATCACACCACTTTACCAGTTTGACACTAAAGCTAAGTTTTACCATTTATTGCTACTTGTTTCCCCTCCCTGACTGTTGTTTCACATAGGAAAGTCTTTTTTTTTATCGTTTTTCACTCTTTCCATTGTCTGCCATTTCCTGAAGCCTGAAAGCTACAGCAAAATCTGTGCTGGAAGAAATCTGCACTCTTCCTTTATTTGTGCCATAAAGCAACATTTCTCTGTGTTGTACAGAAACACAGAACATTCCCAGATTTGCCCTAAATTCAACTCGGTTGCACACAGCATTCAAAGCACCTTGGAGGATACATACAGTATCATGCCATCGGTTTAATACTGAAAGTATATAGCCTTAATACTCCCACAAAATTAAAATGATCAATGAATTAATAATGATTACACCATCAATTATACATTGCATAAATTATAATATTATGCAGTTATACATGATTTTAACCAAGGTATGTCAAAAAAAGGCTGCAGATGCAAATGTGTTCCCTGCATTTTATTATAATATGCTGTATATTTAAATGTATAATTATAGCTCCATAATGTTTACCCAGAGTTACATTTGGAAACTTCCCAGTTATGCTTGTAATGTTGTGATGGAGTACATCAAAGCCCCCACCCTAGATATATATACCATAAAAAGTGATTTTCTTTTTTTTTTTTCTTTCAGTTGACAGTTCAGATGTTCCCGGCATCACAAACACACAAAAAATGACCTGTCTTAGTAAAAGTATGGGTTGAGAGTAAAAGTAATACAGTGAGTGAGTTTAACAGCACTAATCATTAGTAAGCAGCCGAAGACTTTGATGTCATGGCAGTGCTTTGTGCTTGACGTGGGAGGTGAATTTGGTTGAAAATATGCTCATAAAATGAAAGTGCATTTCTGAAGAGCCATTTGGGGCTCTCTAAAAAACATGTAAGCCCGCGCTGTTTTATTTATTTGCGTGAAGGAGATGTGACATGCTGTAGACATGAATGATTCAGGATCTTTGAAACGAGGACACGCCCTTCTCCCCTGATCTTTTCAGTCAGTTAGAGGAGCAGAAGAGAGACGCAACTTTTCTCGACCGGCCAACTTCAGTTCAGTCATATCGGCTGATTATTTCTAACTGCATCCAAATGTTTGAGACATTCCTTCAAACTTAACCCATTCAGATCTCCCGTCCATTCCAATGAACATGACTTTTTGAGTTGATTGATTTTCTAACAATACAATCAGCTTTAAATGCATCCTTTTGATTATATTTACAGAATATTCATTTTGGAGGTTGTCCACATACCGTTTTTAGGAGAAATTTTATAAATGGAGGATATTTTGATTCACAATGATAAAAACAATAAAAATATATGTGTAATGTGTTTAAACACATCATTTTATTCATTTATATGAGTTAAGGATCTATCGTTACAATATTTTTTTTGTGTTTGGTAAATAATTGGGTTCTGAACGGGTTAAGACATTATCGTCTGCGTAGCTGTGCCAGCACCTGATTATACTCTCATTTTCCCCTCACCATGAGATTGCAGATGTTTAAAATATTGGCAGTCCTAGTGGAAAAACAAACCCCTGGCAATGCTGCATGTGGAGATACACGGCTTGGGACTGAGTGAAATTCTAAATTATATATTATACATTTCATTCTTGTGTACTGATACTCTGATATGAAATACCTTGACCTGGGATTTACCTTCACAAGAGGCAGATGCAGATAAAAGGGAGGAAGACTTAGCTGCAAACTTTGGAGACGTGTCTAGAAAGACGGATAATGCTGGCAGAGATGAAAAAAATAAGACCTTCAGACCTTCTTTTCTCCTTTAGCATGAAAACACCTGCTGGGAGAGGTCGCAGCGAGGCCACAGCCCTCCTGAGAGAGATCTGGGTCACTCATAAAGAGCATTGTTAATAACTCCATTTGCCGAGCTCCACAATTACCGCGTGGCTACGGACATTTGGTGGCGGAAAAGTGCTTATACGGCAGAAGCGGAGCCATTGCACCGCATGGTGTATTACCGTCAGCCTGTAATGTAGCAATGTTTGATTTGAAGATTTGTGTGACGCTCTCCAACTGCTCCGTGGTTATGCGCTGCACTTACAGTAATGGCTGACACACAAGAGAGTTTAAAGTGAGGAGAGACTTGGCAGGAGGTTCAGCCTCCTCCTCCTTCCTCCCCCCGACACTGTACACCACTCCTCTGCTCGCTATCTCTCACTGCCTCCTCTCTCCCTCTCTCTCCATTTCGCATTTGATTTCATTTCATCTGCTCACCCGCTGTGAAGAAAGCCCAGAGATGGTGGCCATGGAGAGATGAGAGCTTGCCTTGCTTTTCCTTCATGCTTCTCCTCTCTTGCGCCGTCCCTGCTTTCCTCCATCGTCATTCTCTGCATCCACGCTCTCCCACACTTCCACCCATCTTTTCTCAGGGAGGACAGAGGGATGAGATTAGTGGGGTGTAAACAGAGAGTCTAATCCTCAGGGGCCGCTGGTGTAGTGTCGCCCACCGCTGAGTTCCCCAGCTTTAATGACAGACCCAGCCTGTTTGCTCTGGGTGCCACAGACGGGCCCTGGTGCCTTTGATTAGGGCACCCTGCAGAAACACAGATTGAGGGAGCAGATCAGCTACTCACTGCGACTCCCCCCCCCCCCCTCCTCCCTAGGCTCGACTCTGCTGTGCTCAGCTCCTCTACCCCACGAAGACGCTTTACTCTGCACATCTTCTCGACTTAAAGACTTAAAAAGAGTCAAGAGAGAGTGAAAATTCAGTGAAACGTATGGATTCTGTGCGAATTCCCCGCAGAGAACGGGGAGTGTGTATGTTTTAATGAGGCGTGGGGACTCTCTTTGCTTCTCCTCTCTGTTTTCTGTCTGTGTCTACCAGTCCCTTGTCTATACTGGGAAGGTGGCGTTGTCCAGAGCCAGACCTCTGGGACCTCGCTCTGTGCCATGTTCAAACAAGCGGACTTGAAAGCAGGCGACTTGAGGAAGAGAGGCAGCCCCCAACTTTTTCTCCAAATCCTTAGAGATGAGGGTAGCAGAGGGCTGCCAGGGAGCTCTGCTGGAGAAAAAAAAATAGAAAAAAACTGAGCTCGTTATCTGGCTCAGTTCAAATAGTCTGAGGTTTGGTTGAATTTCATGAGTAATCATTCTCTTTTCAGATAACAAATTAAGGCAGTGGCGTTAGGGCAGCACTCAATTCCAGATTTTTCACAGCCCGTGTCAGCGGCATGAAGACTTTCCAAAGGGTATTCTGGGGGACTGTGATAACATAGACGCACACACACGCGAACACACAAGGGCATGCAGAAAAACACGGGCGAGCACATGCAAACATTCATACATCCACGCGCACACACTCTGTCCTCTCTCTCGTGGGCTGTGTGCAAGGGATTGAAACTCCACCAGGGTGTAGCTTTCAGAGGCGGTGCTGATGGCAGCATGCAGGCGGCCATTAAAAAGAGGATGACTGTGTTATCTGGAGGTGGGAGGAGCCAGTGATATTCCACCGCTGTAAATTCCCATTTTATAGATGTAGATACCTGCAATGCTCCTCAACATAAAAACTCTCCTGGCAAATTTAAAGGAAGCTGGTGTTATTCTGTATTTCTCTCCTTGTCAACAAATCCCATGAAAAGACTAAACTAACAAGGTGTTTTTCCATCTCTAAAATTTTTCTGACTTCTCTACCCTCTAAATCTTTAAAAACAGCTCACAAAGTTTCAATTTAATAAAAAAAAAGACTCTTTTGGAAAACCTGCTCACTGTAGTGTTTATCAAACAAACTGGGAAAAATAGTGCATTTTTCAGGGACTATTTTCAGTGGCGGATTAATCTACATTTAGTGCTCTAATGAGTATTTGTGGCAGCGGGACGGTGTATGTAGAAGTGCGTCCAAATAAACTGAAGTGTGTGTGTTCATGGTAATGAAGAAACATGTCAGCCAGTGCAACAGTGTGGCTTATTGATGTGTTTTTGGGCAACTATTGAGCTTTATGGCACAGAGGAAGAAGTTATATCAGGCTTTGATACACACAAGATACTTGTTAGTAAGGTTGTTGCCTTGTTAGGTCTTTCAGTGGGATCTGTTGACTATAAAAACAACTATAGAACACCAGTATTAAAGTGTTACAGATACTATAGGTTGATGATAGTCCATTAATTTTAACTGTTTCATGTTTCTTTCAGTGAAATCATTCTCAGCCACAAATAAGAGCCTGTCATTGATTGTTGCAGTTGGGACCAGGCCCCCAGGAAGGCCACCAAGCTTTTAAGACAATATATCATAGTGGCCAAAAGTAAAACTACACCGTCGTCTGTCACATGATGCCATAGGGCCCAAAAACACTTTTCCCTATAGACATAAAGTTGTCTGTATATCAGTGGATACATTGTTTTGAGCGTCGAAACCCCTGTAAAATTACTCATTTCACGAACAGGATTTGATCCATTAAGTCCAATAAGATTTTGAAAGTCTAGAAGAGATGTAAGATGGAATCATTTTAACCCAATTCAAGTGAGCAGAGCGCTAAACCGGAAGTCAGCATTCAGCTGCTGAAAGTCTCTAGTGCGCATTTTCTGTGGGCCCCATAATGCGAAAGATCCAGATAAATACATACCCCTGTAATGGAGCATTTTTGACTTTACGAAGCACTGAACAACTTCCATAGGAATAAACAGAGGCCTGCCAGCACACAGCTCTGAACATGGAGGTGTCTGAGCCGGCGGCTAGCAACTACAGCTACAGTGCTGACAGAGCCAACAGTGTTTAGCAGGGGACAAGCAGTAATTGCTGCATTAGCACTGTGCAGAACGCTGGTGATTAGATAGACAATGGGATACATACACAGGGACTCACATGCACATGTAGCTGGACAGTCCACCACAAAAACAAAAACAAAAAACAGAGAAGCTCAGATTACAACACAAACATAACGGTAGCACTACTTCATTCTCTGTTCAGCATGCCATTACTCCACTATGCCTCTGCAAAGCAAATAGTGGTTTGCTGCTATATTAATGCTCTGAATATTGTAAAGAGCTCCTTTAAGATCACTAATGCTTCTTACTGTAATGCACCCGTAATTGACTTCTCTTTCTTTTTATTTCTGTCCACACTTTTAATCAAAGAAACAGATATTTTCAAATACAGTTATTAATCTTTTGTATTGACGACTAAAGTGGGAGAGTTTAATGTCCATCCAAGCCATATTGGTGCTCCAACTGTCAATCTCCTAAAATTGTCTACACAGATAGTGTTACAGTTCAGTGCTGTCACCAGAACGCCCAAAATAACTCTTCTACCTTTCTACATTTTATATGAATCAGGGGGAGGAGGGTGGAGGCGGCCCTTCCACTCCACACACCCCACTCTCTCGGGTGATGGAGAGGATATATTTGCTGCTTCTTTAGAAAAAGAAAACAAACATTGGAGGGCCGGGAGAGGAAAATAATGAATTAAAACTCAGGCATTATAATTCTTGTGAGCGAAGACTCAGTATCCCCCCCTATTTAATCGGATGTAATCTACCTGCTTGGCAGCATTCCAATCAGATAGTTTCAATTATGCTCTTGTAATGCCACTCTGTGAGGAGGGGGAAAGTGCTGAGCAGAGCACTTTGCAGGCGATTTGCAAATAACAGCAAGGGAGTCTTTTAGAGAAATGACTGAACAGGAAGCTGGAGAGTTGCTGGAGTTGACAGCTCTCTCACTCTCTGGTTTGCTGGCTTTTGGCGGTGACGGCGTGTTTTGCATCCCACCTCCTCCTCCTCCCCGTGACAGCAGCTGTCGGGACAGTAAAGTGCCACTGAAGGTGGCCTCCTATGGTAATACGGAGGTAATTATTTTCCACTGCAAAACCACCATCTCACAACCAGGCAGGCAGGTTGGAGCCACAGGAGCGGCGCGCGGAGGCAGGCATCCCGGATCTCAGTGACACTCCAAGTTATTGAGTTAGTAGGATGCAGTCTGGTGTGCTCGGGAGTCAGCAATTCAGTATTTGTGTTCTCCGTATGTGTATTTGCCCCCGATGTCAGCGTGCTGCCGGCCTGTCTGAGCACCGAGTGAAAGTTAATCTGGATGTTTGCAAACACGCGACTGCGCTCGCCATGATAAAAAGCCAGACAGACAGAGCTGGAGGACAGCGGTGCTCAGTAGTCTGGCAACATACGCTAAAGGTCGATAGTGTCATGTGTGACCGATGAAACAGATTGACCCGCAGGGCTCTGGTACCTTGTCACCCTCCACGGTCCCAGCATCTGTCTGCAATGTGTCACCCCCGGGGCCCAACATGGCTACTCAGGCTATTAACCTCCAGCGCGCGAGGACACGGCCGAGTTAAGACCCCTCCGCCCGTCTCTCTCAGTCACAAATCCACTCCTTACCAGCCGGCCGGCCAGCTCGGTGCATTTTCCGGCTGCTGTGTCCTTCGCCACTTGTTACCCTCTGGTCCGGAAGCCGTCAAGCCCAGGCGGGACTTAGGATGCCGCCACCAACCTGCCCTACCTGGATGGCTGCAGGGGAGACAAAGTGGGACCTTGAATCAAACAACTGTCACTGTTAACAATGTATGTCACCATCCCGGAATGGGCCATAAAAACCAAATAAATGACGGCCATTACAGTGGAGATTGTGATTATGATAATGAGAATAATAAAGGCGATCATCATTACGATCATGATGATAATGATAATACTGTGATGATGAATTATAATGAATAAATCCCTACCCCATTTCCTAAATGGTGGGAAATGTATCACTAAGAGTGGCCTGCAGCCGTGTGACAGCCTCCGAGCGGGGCGAGGGTTATCAGTGTGTGCGCGTGTGCGTGTGTCATTTGAACCGTTTGTACTCCGGCAACAACCTACTCCCTTTTCACGTCTGTATCTCAGTACAAGATTGTGTCTGTGTATGTGACTTCCCCAGCAAGTGTATAGTGTGTTTGCCATGCTCCAAGAGCACTTCCCAGGAGACCTTGCAGTTTACAAATCACATTCAAACAGCTTTTGTGCTCAATATCTGCCACTTCCACTCTCTCGTTTCTCAGCCTCCCCTCCACTATGTGTTTCTCAATTTAGTCCCTTTCTGAGTCACCCGCACTAAATCAGGGTTCATTTTTGTTCATTTTAATCATCGTAGAATGGAGGCTGTTCCCGCCAAAAAGACAACAACACTGTCTGTTTGTTCAAATGCGACAAACAACCTTGATGTTGTCTTGATGAGTGACCTCCTGTGGTCATGCAAGTAATTTCTGTCCTCTCAGAAGCGTTAGAAGTAGATTAGGTTTTTTGTATGACTATGACACCACTTCTTTGCAACTCACTTCCTGTCTCTGACCAACAGTTAACATTTATACTTTTTAACCATGACATAGTTTGCTTTATCTGCGGAGAAATGCCAGTTTGTGGTTTTTACATGCTGATCTTTCTTGACAAACAGTGGTTTGTCTGTGTGCTCAGGGCTTCTGTGTAGTGTACAGATACAATTGGTACATACAGACTTCAGTATAGGTCTCACGCAACACTGTACCAAACCTAGCAACTTTACTGTGATAACAAGACCACTAGACTCGGCTGTTGTTTGGCTAAAAATAGCAAGTTGTTGCTTATCCATTGTATTTATGTATGGATTAGCAATGTCAGTTTTTTGCTAATTTTGCTTTAGATAGACGGACACCCATTAACTGGTAACTTACAGGTTGATTTTTAAGAAAAAGAAAAAAGAATTCACCTAATGACATGAGATACAAGAGGCCTCTCATTTTATTCAGGTGCTCCATCAACTCACTGAGCTTTAATAACACATGTCAAAGTGCTATCCATTTAAAGTTAGTGATTTTTCTTATTGTAAATGTCTTGCCTTTTATTTTATTTCCTGTTACTTTTGCTGACAGAGTCAGTTAGCTGTGTTAATATGTCAAGATATAGTACCCACTGTCCGCTCTCTAGTTTTTACTGTTTAGCAAACGTTAGCCTTGGCTCACACTACCAGGGCAAGTTGGGAGCCAACTAGCTGTGCAACTCATTTGGTTATTACCGCTAGCAACGCTGTACTAGTGATGGCACAGTGTCGCTGCAGAAACATGGTTTCCACCCTCTGGTCTTGCTCCAAATGGCCCGAGTGAGCAAGTGGCTTCATTTTCGAGCCGTAAAGCCTCTTCAGCATTGCTTTTAACTGCAGTAGCACCACTAGCAATGCCGACACTGCTAATGGCACTAACAGAGGTAACAGTTGCAAGGCTAAAGGGGCTTTGCAGCTCAAAATTGAGCCTCTTACTAAGGGGGTCAACCCCTGGGTAAAACTGGAGAGAAGGCACAGTGTTTCCTTAGCAATGCTGTTGGGTCGGGATGGCTTTACAAACAGTAAAATTAGCTATCTAAGGTTACCCTCGACCAGACCAGAGTGGTGTGCTGTTCAGTAAACTGAGGAGTAGAAAAGTTAACATTTAGACAAACATACATAACCAGTCAAAAAAATTCTCGTCAGTTAACCGTTGGCATCCTTGCCAGGGTTTGCCAATAAAATATTTGTTAATTTGTCAACATTAGCAGTGCAAGAAAGATCAAGGTTAGTGCTTTCAATATTTATGCTAAGCTAGGCTAATTACCTCTTGACTGTAATTCCACATTAATACATGAGAGTGTTGCTGATCTTGTGGTTTTTCTGAAAGAAAGCAAATAATCATACCTTCATGTTATTTTGTTTTTTATTATTGAATTAAATAGCTTTTCAAAATGAGCTAATCCTGAACTACATAGATGGCATGGCGCAAAACATGTAGGCCATGTTTGTATAAATAATTTGCGCTACATTTAACTGCATTTTGAAAGACACTAACCAGTGACCTATTTTTCCCGAATATGAGGACATGTAAGGATAGACTTATCCCACAATGCTTTATAAAAGAGAGGATGAAATATGCTGTTGACCAGTAAGGTTTGTCTGCAGGAAATACATCAGCAAAAGAAACTGCCTCAAAAACAAGGTCCATCTAAACAGACAAGCCAGCAGGCCCCTCAGTGAGATCCATCACCGGTGTCACAGGGAGAAACAAGTGGAATTTGTCATTGACATCAGACACGTCATTTATATAGAAATGTCAGCATAGCATTCGCATAATGATGGAAACAACAACGCTGAGGGCTTTGGGCATCGCACTCTGATGGCTGTGTGCAAACGTCACCAATAATGTGTCTTTAGTCTAGACATGTCAGGGCTCTGTGGGATCTATATCCACGCCTTTTTGTCAGCGCCTTCAATCTTCCCCGTTGCTCAAGAGCTAAGTGCAAGAGATTAATAAGTGGATTTGTAATGCACAACCTCAGGTTTGACACTATAAGTCATCGGCTGTTTATCGCTTTGGCTTTCTTGCTGGATTGAAAAATGGCAGACGCTGAGTAAGTTAGTTAGCCACCCTGCACCCCGCCTCCCTCCTATTTCAAACCCCCCTCTTGTTCTTCAGCACCGGGAGGTACAGTATACTGTAGCAGCTAATGAGCAGCTTGTGTCTTTTCTGTTTGTTTCCCTCTGGCAGACAGATGATGTGACGCAAACAGAGGGCTCTCAGCAGCTCCAGCTCCAGCACTCAGACTCTTCAGAGAAGCAGCAGCCCAAAAGGTTACATGTCTCCAACATTCCCTTCCGCTTCCGGGACCCTGACCTAAGGCAAATGTTTGGGGTGAGTACCTTAAAGCAAAATTCTGATACATTACAACAACTATAGCCTTTTTTTGTATGTATGGCCTTTTTCTATTGGGTAAAGTGGAAGCAGACAACCTTTCATTCTCTAGTGTTTTCAAGTGGTCTTATTGTTTTTGTCCCTGTCACGAAGACGACCCGATCACTTTGTGTTTTCCCCAGTTTCCACAGTTACTTTGGTTGTTCCACTGTCTCCCATTTGAGCTATAGGGCATAGTAACTGCAAAGAACTTAGTTTGATACTTTGGGCCGGGCAATATGTAAAAAATCAGATATCATATTTTTGACCATAGACCTCAATATCAATACAATTAGACTTTTGATAGATAATCATCAGTAATGTGGAGATAGTGGCTAAATGGGTAAAAAAAAAAATAACTAGAGAGAGAGAATCTCACCTTCATGTATTTTTCAAATGGAGACGTTTTACTTATAAATCCATTAAAATGTGTTTCATGTTTCAATTGTAGTAATAAAACATTGGTTCATCCAAACAAAAAAACCTTCTTTTTTCACTCCTTTCAGGGTAATTGTTACTAATAATAGTAATAACTCTATAATACTGTAATGCTGTGGAACCACAATATATTCTGTCACAGTTATTGTAGAGTGAAACTCTCATACTGTAGCAACCCTACAGTGGATACAGTCTTTTACTGTAAACTCTAAACAATCTAACATAAAATAGAAAAAGATTTAAATATTTATTAAAAAATAGTTGTCAGTTAATTTTCTGTCAGCTAATTGATTAATCGACTAACTATTTCAGCTGTTCTTGTACTAAATGTCGGGTAGTTCAGTTGATCACAAAATATCATATTTTATAAACTAAAGTTTTAACAAACTTCCTGATAAATATTACTTAAATAATACCAATACTTTCCTCTGGAATGTAGTTAAGTTGAAATATAAAGTGGCATGAAAAAAAAGACTCTTAAGTACATGTACCTCTAATCCGCACTGAGGCACAGAACTTGAGTAAATGTACTTAGTTACATCTCACCACTGGCACTTGTTTGGAAACATAATTGCATAACAAAAGCAATGCTTATAGGCATCCAATCTAAACACAGATGGTGTCAGTATTCCATAGTCATTAGACTGTGCAATCAACATTTAGTTTGAGTTAAAGGAAAAGAAAAAGTCTGCTTCCACTTTAAGGTAATTCTAAACATGCTGAGTTAATTCCTGTGATCTGGCAACATGGTGACAAAGAAACAACATCAGAAATACAAGCATGCAGGTGACCAGACCCCCAGATGTTGGTTATCATTTTCATTGCCAGGTATAAGCACTGGAGGCGTCCCACCGCACCTAAAACAAAGAGCACCTGCGCTAACGCCAGAAGGAATTATTACACTTTTATAAAATAAAATGTGCAGGTTTTAAACAAAATGAGCAGTGGGGTTAAATCACAAAACAAAGGTTCTGATTTTTTTAATGATGATCTGATTGCTTGAGACAGCATCTAGTAACTGGCATCTGGTAACTCCATTTTCAGGGAAAAAGAAAGCCTCCTGAGTTTCTACAAGTTGGGAAAAGTAAAGAAAAACAGCCCAATCAGTCACAATCAGGTGCTGATGGCTGAGAAAAAAAAATAAAAAAATCACTGCTACTCTGACACCAGACCGGAGTTAGTTGAGATATGGAACGGTGATCATTTGACCGTTCATCTTTGTCCTCTCCCCTCTCTGGCGAAAACTGAGGTTGATTTAAAACCCGATCAAATTGATGTGCTCCAGTTGCTTCCCCTGCCCGACTTCTTTTTAGCAATGTTGCCGTGTCCCCAGTCTCAGCAATTAACTTGATGAGAACAATAGTATTACAAAAGGAATGGTGGCCAAATTTGAAAAAAGAAAACATAGAACAAACCTTAATTTCTTTTATCTTGGTCATTAGCAGTGGTCAGCTGCAGACAAATGCAATCAGATTACATATCAGCACACAGAAGGTCCTCAACGGAAATTCCCTCTTTCTCTCTCCGTCTCTTGCCCAATTAATGAGGCAATGAATAGTTCAACAGCTCACCCTTGTGTCTCACAAAAGCCTCAATAAGAATTGAACCATACATCCCCAATTCAATAACCATAATGGATCTGAATGGAAACGATTGCCAAAAATGTACTTTAAATGTTATGCGCTAATTGGACCATTAGAACCCAGAGGCGTTAATTCTCGTCGTTATGAAGACAACATCCAGCTGATGATATTAATTACTCAAGAGCCCTGGCTGTGGCTTTATAAATTGCAGACAACATGGCTGCTCTCTCTCTCTCTCTCTCTCTCTCTCTCTCTCTCTCTCTCTCTCTCTCTCTCTCTCTCTCTCTCTCTCTCTCTCCCTCTGATTGTTGGCTTTATTGTTCCCAGCTCTGGTGCAGGTCGTGTGGAATCCAAATCGCCTCAGTAATTAGCTCCGAGGCTTTGTGTGCCTGGCCGACGCATGCAGATATACGATACAAAATTGATCACAGCCCACCCAGTCCCCCTCAATCACCGGTTCACCCACGAGTTGCCCGGTCCTTCCTGCTACATGCCCCCCTTCCCCCTCCTCTTCCCTACTTGGTGGTTGGCATAGTAGAGGATTGTGGGATTGATTGTCTTGGGTTGAACTTGGCAAGGAGATAGCTGGTGCGCTCCACCCTCTGACATGGCCTCCACAATGGGCCTTTGTGTGATCAGTGTGTGCAAAGCCTCATCCCTCTAGCTCTAATGGCTTCTGGAGCGCCACCGGCTCAATACGCCATTACTGTTGCGCATGAGTGGAACCCACAGACATGCAGCGGGGAAGACAGAGGAGAGGTGCTGCACGGCCCACTAAAGAAGGCCCTTAAAGCAGAGCAAAGCCTCGCCAGGAGCTCTGAGAAACTCTCTCTGGTGACGGCATCAGCAGAAATCTTTGTAGCAGCACCCTAAAACAAGAGGGGAGGGCCTCAGACGCACCCTGCACGCCACAGGGTTAAGGGTGTGGAGAAACCTGTGAGCCTTTAACGAGGCGCTGAATGAAGGGCTCATTAGGACGACCACAGCGGACCTTAATCAGTAATTAGAAACTGTGATCTCTGAGAGCGAGCAAGTGCGGGGGAAATGAAAACACTCCAAGCGGCAGAGTGAGCTCTGCGCGGCGCCCATGCTGCGCTGCTTGAGGGTGCCCTCGTTTGTGCGACCGGGTTCTTCAGCAGTGCTTCTCTCGGCGCATGTAAGGGCTCTCACAGCATTCCCGGGAGCAATCAGGACCTCTGCCCTCCCCCCCATCCTGCTGTCACGCTGACTGCTGTGCCTGAGCATGCTACACACTGGCACTCTGCTGTTTGAATACACAGCGCTGCTGTAGCGTAATTATAGCTTTCTTGAGAGCTTAAAGATATTCAAGCAAATCAAAGGTGGAGGCGCAGTGGCCTCGATATTATGTGTTGCTTTCAAACTGGGAGGCTTAATGCGTAGGAGATACAATGTCTTGTAATTTCATTTAACAAAAAAGGCCACATTGTATCAAAGGACCATACCAGTGTGTTTAAGCAAACTGCAAATATTGTATACTTTACACCTCTGATGACTGTTTTTTTTTTATGCATGCTATACGTCAATGTCTTTTCTACTGTTACAGGCATCCTTTGGGTTCTGTTCATTTCTGCATAGATATCAAAAATCATGGGCGGGGCGCCTAATAGATCACCTGACCCCAGGCTATGTACAGAGCCTGTGTCCCCGCCACGGGTTCAATCTGTGGAGCTTTGCTGCATGTTGTCCTCTCTCTCCTCCTTTCATGCTTAAGACTTAGCCCTGACTTCCTAGGGGGGGTCTAGGCTAAATTTCAGGGGGTTTTTTTCTTTGTTTTTTTTGACACACAAGTTTATTTTGATGTTTTGGGGTTTTTTTGTTGTTTTTTTTTAATGCACTTGCATCTTTTGTGCCCTTTGAAACTTTTGTATTTTATTTCCAGAATTATTATGAATTTTGATGTTAACAGTAGTAGCAGTTGTTAGTAATTACTATTGAGAAAAAACAAAACAGTTACCTAACAGTTAAGTGTATCAATTTATGTTAACATTGGTGAAGTGTAACAAAGTACATTTATTCTAAACAGAATGACAAATCATTAGGTCAAAGATTTTTATCATTATTATTAGGACTACTCTTATTTTTGAAGCATATGTAGCCTATATATTTAGATCCAGGGCTATCTATAAAACATCTGCTTATAAAAATGACCATATCTCAAAAACTAAAAAAAAATGCATAGACATATTCTATATGGAGTTGTAAAGATACATATTTCTACATGTAAAAATATTTCGGATCTCTTGAAAATACACCAAGATATGACATAATAATTAGTAAAGATACCAACATATGCACTGGTTTACTGTTCTATGGCAGAGTTCAAGGGGTTAATAACCATAATGCAATTGAACCCATGTGGAAATAGCAATTGCAGGATGCCTAGAACGGCAGAAAAAAACACATTAAAATGTCTGAAATGTTGCGGCATGATTTGCAAGCTGTAATATAAGAATTAAATATGTAATAATGGTATGAAACATGCAAAACCTTTGGAATGCTCCTATAGCCTGTGAATGCTTTTCTCATGTATTTACGCTCTGATATTGGATTGTTTTAGTGGTCTGGGATGGATGCATGTAGCTGCAGCCTCTCACATGACGTCAGTCTCCCTTGTCCTCCCTCTGGAGACTCCTCCCATTGAAGCTATTGTTTATCGGTGCTGCTGATGCAGCTGTTTCTCTGTGTGTGTATGTGTGCGAGTGGGTGGGCGGGGATAGCGGCGCATGAGATCACTGGTGAGCAGCGAGCAGTCCCCAGCGCCATGTGGAAATCCACAAAGACGACTTCCTCTGAAACTAATTAATCGACGCCACAAGCCCATTACGCTCGGTTAAAACAATTAGCATCTGCACATTGCGTGGGGGAAGCATTGTCATCTCAGGCGAGAAAAGGGGCATCACGCTGGGATATAAATGCCTGTGTGTGCGATCGAGCCAACGCTTCCCATTCGAATCAATGAAGCTGAGCGCCATATGAGGCAGATGTGGGGATGGGATCTATGGAATCCTTTATATAGGGGAGGAGATACACCCGGCTGGTACAGGGGAGGTTTTTAATAACCAAGGCCTGTTTTTCCTCGTAACTCGTTAGGTCACCGCATAACCCTTTCAAGTGGGAGGGGACATGTGTTTTTTGCTAACCCATAAACTCTCACCTCCTCGAGCCCACTCCACTCACTTCAGCCAGATAATAGCCAGCTCCTCCTAACCCCTATTAGTGGCTCAGTCAAACGATCCATCCATTCCCATTGAGCGTCGACCACATGGAAGGCCCATTTCTTCCCTGTTGTGCCGAAATGAAGGCGATGCGGACCGCTTGACAGGGTAATTACTTTTAATGAAATAATACGGCCATTGTAGACAGCAATTAAAAGTCGCTCTCACTCCACTCATTAGAGGAACTTACAGTTTACTTTCATTCCTCTGTTTTCTAATGATCCGAAGGCAGGCCTTTTAAATCGAAAGGCTGGAGCATGTTAACCCCCGGGGACTGGCCCTTAGGTCCTGTTGACTGTGAGAGCACACAAACAAAGAGCGGAGGAGAGAATAGAGAAGAGACAGCGAGGAATATAAAAGGATAGGAGGGTGTATTCCGCAACTGATCTACCGAACTCTCCACAAGTCGGAGCCCAGTTATCCACACCGGAGACGAAGTTTTTCCCAGGTGATCATGAAGGTAGAGGGGTGTTGCATATCTCAACTTCAAAATATAATGCTTTTTTTGTGTCAAAACAAGCAAGCAAACAAACATCAGAAATGCTGATATGTAATCAAAGATCTAGTATTTCTACAGATGCTGTGATCTCATTTCATATAGCATTGATAGAAACACAAAAGCGCATTAAAGCGGCAGCTATGCGTTGTCTTTTTAA
The DNA here is from genome assembly GCF_008729295.1 of Plectropomus leopardus. Classification (NCBI taxonomy): domain Eukaryota; kingdom Metazoa; phylum Chordata; class Actinopteri; order Perciformes; family Serranidae; genus Plectropomus; species Plectropomus leopardus. Next base: position 6,446,304 of record NC_056479.1, on the reverse strand, counting down.
AGCCAGCCAGCTTCAAGAAGTGTTTGCCGAGCTAACAAATGCAAATTGACCACCATTTCCTCACAAAAGTAACATTTCCATATTGCCTTAATGGTTTTTCTTTCTCCAGTCGTCCTTCTCATGAATTCACAGTCAGTGAGGCTTTCTAACTCCATCTCTGCCCCGCTCTTCTCTTTTTCTTTTCTCTCTGCAGCAATTTGGAAAGATTTTAGATGTGGAGATTATCTTTAATGAGCGAGGATCCAAGGTAAGTGAACTAGAACACCAGCTGCTTCATTACCATGTACTTCTTCTGTTTCCTAATGATGGCATTAGTGTAGTGTGTACATTGGCTGAGAGTAGTGGTCCCTAAGCCTGGTCCTGGAGAGCTGCATCCACCATGCCTCTCTTTCTCGTTCTCCCTCCCTATTGTTTTTGTTGTTGCAGCTCTAACCCAAGTTGTGAATCATTAGCCCTGTCAATCAATTCATTATTGAGCTGTTTCACAATTCACTTAATCCACCAGCAGGCTGCAGGTCCTGAAGCTTATGGAATTGAAACTGCTTGTTTAGGGAGCAGGCGTTTGAAGCCTGGGTGTTAGTCCTATTATTCAGGTTTTCTCATTTTGTTTTTACATATACTATAATTCAGGATAAGAATAACACTCTCTGGGGTGTTTTGCAAATAAAAGTAGTTTAGCAAAAGGAAATTTGAAGGCTAATCCTGCTTTCACCTCATATTTCAAGCTTTGGACAAACGGTGTGTTATGTGTTTCCTATACAGAAGCTTTTACATAATGAATTAATGTCCATGCTTATTTAATTTGTGATTTTAAAGGAGGCAGTTAAAGGAAAAGCCCATGAAAAGACCAAAACCAAAAATGTTTTAGTCTGTCTCTTTGTGACTCCCCTGCTCTGTCTTTAGCTCTTAGTTCAAATTCATTGGTTCCTATTGAACATGTGAGGCTTTAAATTTGGGTCACACATTCACAGATTTATTTAAAAAGGCTCAGTATTTTCCCAAAAAAAAGCTGGGAAATGTAGTTTTTGGTAAACGCTGCTGGAAAAAGACTAAATAAAGCTGTTGCTGGGGACTATTTTTAGTGGCAATAAATGCACAATCCAAGTTTAAAGTATCATCCTGTGATTTGAGTAGCCTTTTAATTATTATAGATTGGTGTTCATATTGTTCCCTGTCTTCATTGTCATTGTCATATAGATCTAGTGACAGTGCTGCTGGCATTTTTGGACGCTATTTGACTTTATGACAGGGTCTATACTAGGATTACTAACTTGGGAAATCCCTGAGTTAAGAGCTAAGTTATTATCCTGAGATTTTCTTCCTAAATACAGTTAGGAAACATGTTTCTGTAATACCAAAAATCCAAAATGTCGTCCTAAACTGAGATAAGTTTTTCAGACTTCCTGTAATGAGGCCTCTGGTCCCAAAAAAACTCTGTGATCATTTTCAAGTTGTTTTAATGCAGCATTTTTAAATAATTAAATACTAAAGTCTTACCCAATATGCATATTTTTTTTGCCAGCAAAAAGTTTGCATTTTCAAACTAATTTATTTTATTTCTTTATTCAGTCATATGGTCATCACTAGGGCTGCGTTCACCAAAGAAAACCTTGATCGACTGATATTCTACCCGCTCTTCAACCAGTTGATTGGTCAATTGGGGCAAAACAAAAATAAAAAAATCTGCATTTTATCTTTGGATTAACGAAATCGTGCTCTCTACCTGGTAGCATCGTGTGTCCACCAAAGTAGATTTTTCCTGTCGCAGGGCCTGGTGTATTTTCCTTGAATGAAAAATAAATGCAATCTCCAATGTTGTATCATCGGAAAATAAACTGCGCACAGTAACACTTTTCCATGTTAGCTGCATATGTGAGTCCATCTCAGCAATGAGGGTTAAACAGGACTGACAAAAAAATCTGGCATACTGGACACTAGAAGATGTCGTATACAACATAACATTACTAACGTTCAATGTCTCTGTAAAGCTACATGCGAGAGAGAGAGAGAGAAGTAGAGACTCAGTATTTTTAGCCCAGAAGCTAATGTTAGCTATTGTTGCTCCAAGAAGCTCTATAATCCAGCCTTGAACTGCAGTGTCTTTTTGAAGACTTGGTAAATTAAATCCATAGTAATAAATCCGACACGGAATGTTGTCTGTGAATATTTATGCTTTCCGATAAAAAACGAGAGCTGAAAAACACTGCGCTTGTCACTGTCACTAGCCGTCCAATCACAGTGGATAAGGGGTGGGATAAATACCACAAAGACCAACCATTACAGAGGACAAATACAAGTGCTGAGCAACATTAACTGCTGTTTCGAGCTGGGAAAAGAAACACGTTGGTGGACACATGGCCTTATTAAAGTTACTACGACGATTGTCTGACCAGTGAGAATTTGGTCAGGCAAGAATACAACAACCAAACCAGAAGTTTACAGCCCCACTCATTCCATATAATAATGTCGAGTAATGTTATCATGCATGTTATCATGAGTTTCTGAAAGCTCATCAATGTGTTTTTAATATTTTGGACAATGATGGAGCTTTAAAGCATTGAGAAGTAAGGGACTGACTGCACAAACAAACGGTTTTTTGTCTTTTCATGGTATTAGATGACATCAAGAAAAATAAAGAATGAAATTAGCCCAATCCTTCGGTCAGAAGTATTCAATATATATATTTTAAAATCTTACTTTAACAGTGTCTTCCTTGCACAGCTTTGATCATGTAGCTATTCCAAAACACAATCTGGACGCCTTAAAGCAAGAATACCAACGAGCCAGCAGAAAAATAGCCACGGCGCCGCAGAGTAACTGCAGTATCAGTCTCCTAACCACCTACCATGGACAGGTAAAGCCCGCGGTGGTGTGAACAGCCGAGTGCTACTCATCCAGCTGTTCATTTAATAGAGTGTACTAAGCTCCACAGCTTTCCATTCATAAAGGAGACAGGATCCGTGGCTGGCTGTTGAGCCATGAATACTATTGATTCCCATTCATACCTGCGAGTAGTTTGGGCGCGTATACAGGCATGCAGGGATCCCGGGAACCAGGCGACGCCGCCGCGCTCAGCCCCCTCTGCCAGACAAGATTGAGCACCGGATAAACCTGCCTCCTCCGCCGTAACAAGCATTTATTGTTTGTGCCCTACAAAGCCATTACCCATGATGCCTCTCTCTCTCCCGCACCCCGTGTGCTATATAATGAACCTACCAGGCCATTAATAAACAATCTATTTTCTATGAAGCTTTGGCAATTTGCATTCAATATGTTTGTCTCCTTTGAAAAATGGTGGCTCCACTCGCCCCTCTTGTAAGCTAATTATTTGTGCATGATAAAAAAAAAAAGAAAAGATAGGGGGGGTAACCACAGTCGGGTGAATGTCCAAAGGATTAATTTTGCCCTCAATTCCTTTTTTGAATTTATTTCTTTATCTCTCTTTCCCCAAGGACAGGTCCAGTGTTATTTATGCTAGGAATAGCAGCCCGGAGATCCTGTGTATGCATACAAGATCACACCGCTTGCCATCTCTCACATGTATTACATCCTCAAGCAATTATCAGGCAGTGCCGGCCATGCTCCCTCTTCCCCCCTGCCCATACCTCTATATGTATATATAGAAACCAAAGGAATGGGACTTGTTTGGCCAGCATATCTTAATGCTTCCGCGATAGAGCTCAGGTCCAGTATCCCAGTCCACATAACTCAAGGAAGTGACAAACCCCCCCAGGGGAGCCAGGGAGTCAGAGAGTTGGGGTGGGGGATGGAAATGAGAGGTTGGGTGTATTTTGGTCAGAAGTTTAAAGTCAATATCCTCGCTCTTCTTGATTGCAGAGGATGGTATTTGCGGTGACACCATTCACTTTTTTGCATCAATGAGCTGGCTGCAATTTTTCCTCCATAAAAATGTCCTACTTATTAGAGCAGTGAATTAGAAATAGTCAGAGATCAAGTTAACATATCTCCTCAGAGGATTCACACTCCTTCTCCTGTTGCCCACGTCTTCAAAGGGAGACGGGGCCGTTTGAGCGGCCGCGCTGCTGCCGAAGTTGTGTAGATAATTATACGACTATTATGGCAGCTAACACAGTGTTTTGCATCCGCTGCTTCCTGACATTCACCCATGGCACCGGTGCTGTGCTGTTTAATTGGGTAAAGCAGGCAGGTTTGTGGGTGTTGTTGTGTGAGGTCATGTCACCGTTATCCTCTCCTCCTCGGATCTCTCTGTTTGCTGTTTCCTGACGCCTCACTAACTGCCTCTAATTAATCTGGCTGCTTACAACTCGACTCTGCCGCTGCTGCTGCTCACCTACTCCTGTCTTCTCACCTCTCTCTTTCCCTTCTCTCCTCCCTTCCCCTTTCTTTTTTCTCCTCTATGCGCGTGTGTGTGTGTGTGTGTGTGTGTGTGTGTGTTTGAATGTGTGTCCATTCTTTCCTTCTTCTCTTCCGGTGGCTAACGTGGTGCTCTCAGGGCTTTGGGTTTGTAACTTTTGAAACAAGCACAGATGCTGATCGTGCACGGGAGAAACTAAACGGTACAATCGTAGAGGGACGCAAAATAGAGGTGCTTTCATTTTTTCCCTTCTCCCATCATTTTCTACTTCCTGCCTGCTGCCTCCTAAACTTACCTATAAACCCATGCATTAGCATGTGGCTGCTGTGTGTGTGTGTGTGTGTGTGTGTGTGTGTGTGTGTGTGTGTGTGTGTGTGTGGATATCTGCATCCCCGTGTCTGGATGCATGCATGCATAATGGTGCGTATAACTTGTTCTCAGTAGAATGCGGGAATCCATACATGTCAACCTGGACACGCCAGTTGTCCATCATTACCTGACAATGCAGAATGAATGCATGCCTTCATCCTCTGGGTTCCTGTCAAATCTGAGAAGACCTGCATTCCCCTGTCACCATCGTTTAGTGTTGCCTGCTCTAATTCTGCTCTTGTTTACGACGAGCCCCCCCCCCCCCACTCAGTCATTCTCATCAGGTCAATAGAAGAAAATCAAAGCACTGTCTGTGTTTTTCTTTTGGAATCCATTTGTTTATCCAACCAATTACTGAATTTGGAGGATGTTATTTTTCATTCATACCTGCTGGTAATTGGTGCATGCTTTCCCTCCTATTTCCAGTAATTTAATAATCTGTAAGAAAACAGAAATGATGAATAAATTCATGAAAGGGTGAACCAATCAAACCAAAGTGCTACAAACATTTGCATAATTTGTTTATCTATTATTTTATGAGTTTGTCTTTATTCGTCGTGGTATGCTGCTTGCTTTTGGCCCATCCTGGATATCTGGATAGTAATTGTAAAGGTCGGTAATAACAGGCTGTGTGTTTTGTTGCTTCGAACAGGTTAACAATGCAACAGCACGAGTGATGACAAACAAAAAAGTGGCCAACCCTTACACGAATGGTAAGTGACAGACTGTGTCATGAAACCTAGAAGAAACATTTAGTTCTCATTGAGTATGTTTGCATGCATCAAATAGTCTGTTTTTGCCCTTATTCCAAAAAAATACAAGACTCCTACAAAGCTGTTTACATGGCTAATGACAATGAGTATCTCACTAATATTCCTGTTTACATGCAGCTGTGCTTACGCAGATTAACCCTTTGAAACCTGGATCAACATCAGGTTTCTTGTGCTGCGTGCAGGAGCCTTTCACAAGCTGTTTGACCCTTTTAAACCTGAGCAAACTGGTTTGATTAGCTTTGTATACATGGGGGGGAAAGGCAGTGACCAACTTGGCAAGAAATATCCTGAAAATTGCGATAAATTAGTGAAAGGTGACAAGAAAATAGACTTAGAAAATACTTTTAAAAAGGGGAGGATTATTAGACAAGTATCAGAAAAAATGTCCAGAAAACTATATTTATATTTATAATAATTTTATATTCAAAATTATGTTACTGAAAAAAATTAAAATATGCATTAAATACACTATTACTTTTGTTATTTTCAGGACTTTTAAGGATATTGTCTTGTTTGTTTGTTTGTTTTTTCTTTTTATCTTCTTAATGTATTTGTTTTCAAGTAATTTTATTGTAAATTTTTATTAATAATTTTGAGTCATGTCAAGTTGCTTGTTGCCTTCTCCCCATGTTTTTTAAAAAAATCAAATCATTCAGGTTTCAAAGGGTTAACATGTGCTAACGTCTCATTTATTACATTAAAATATGGATAAGAAATACAGCCAGAGCTGCTTGTCACATTGTGTAAAAGCAGGAGTGTTTATCCTTCCAACCAGAAAGTTTGGCTTTTCTTTTGGGCATGCTTGCTACATGTCTGCTCCAGCCTTGAAAACTGTTGGCGAGTTCATTGGTGTGTAACGTATCCATGAAAATGCACAGAGCCAACTGTAAACAGACAAAAGGCTATGTGTTGCAAACTGCAGTAACAACCCCGATGAAGGTTCTTATTCAGAATGTGCTGTAAACATGTCAGAAGAATGCTTTTAATACCTGGATAATACTAGCATATCTCACATCTTAATCTGCAAAATGTCACAGTAGGAAAAAGGCCTTGTTTGGAATATTCAAATGGAATAATCTGTCTACATGAGCTGCATTAAATGCAGAATATTGTCATATTTTGAATAATAGTAGTGGAATGTCAGTGTGCATGTAACTGTAGCTGTTGTCAATTGAGTGTTTCTTTGTGTTCACCAGGCTGGAAGCTGAATCCAGTGGTGGGAGCTGTCTATGGTCCTGAACTGTATGCCGGTAAGAGACCTACAGCCTCTGCTGTTTGAATTTTGAGTGTTTTTCTCTACCTGTCTTCCACCACATGCACTGCACCGTACCTGAGGCCACTATCAACCGCAGCCAATCCCAATCTGACCCCGGAATTTCTACAATCGGGCTCATCCTGAACCTACTGAACATGAAATTCCCCTCAAATCAAAGTGAATCTGAGAGCGGCCCAGATAAGCAGTGGATGATCCAAGCCTCTCTGAGTGGCTGAGGGAGCCTGAGCCATTGTTTGCGCGGTGTGCAACTGTAAAGCTGAAAAAAATGATTTCAGGAGCAAGCGCCCCTGCAACTGTTATCAGATTGTGGAGGCTGCTGCTGTGGATGGATTTGCCAAGTGCGCCAGATTGACTTTTACAGAGCTAACCGAATAAGGGAGATTGAGTGAGCGATATTGTTGGCACCTACCCTGTCGAAGGCCGCTATTCCTTCTGGTCTCAGTAATGGAGGAATGAGATGAGCTCAGTGGGGTTTTCCCTATCTCTCTCTGCCTCGACATGCCAGCTTTATTGCTGTATGTTATATGAACCCTTTGCATTTTAATGAGGGGGAAATGGTACTATTTCATTTGGAAGAAGTGCTGAGCACATCGCGCCACTTTAACGGCTTTCCTTTCTGCTCATTAGACTAAAATCTGTTCATTCCCTGGACAGCTTTACGGCGAACCTCTAAATAACTGTCCATGACAGAAAGCAGTCATCTATCATTTTTATTTCATCCCCAACCCCTCACCCCCTCCATGCCTCCTCCCCTGCCTCCCACCCATTTCTTCCTCCACCCCCCCCGCCCCCACCCCCCAACACTCCCTTGGTTTCAACATCTTCTCCTGATAATTATACGCACACATAAACATACACACATCCCTCTGTCAGCGCATGCTCAAACATATATGCCATGGTCAGGTGGAATTTTCACCAAATTAAAAATGTTGATTAAGTTTTCCATAAACAACCGATTTACAGACCTATATAGGCACGCACTATCCCCTGCTCTGTTTTTTACATTCGGACCAAAGCATTCCAGCATACAGAAATAGATAACCTATGTAGAACACAGACACTAATGCATGTCCCCCTCTTTCATGCGCACTTTCTCCCATTTTACACTCACACACACTCACGCACACACACACACTTCCCAAATCATCTCATAAATCAGAGGGAGTGTGGTCCACCACTCCAGGCAGGGGAAGCAGGGGGTTGGGTGATTTATTGGCTGCTAATTTTTCAAGTCGTCTTGACATGGCACTGGAGTTTGCCAAGCCTAAACGACAACATATGCTTGCCAGCTGGGAAGATGGGAAACATAAATAAGAGATACATTTTTGAAACAAAACCGCCCTAATGAGCAGCAAAAGGCCGTTTTAGCTCCGAAAAAAAAAAAACTCTGACCATGGTTTTCACAATGATGTTCCTGCCTTTCCGTGAGAAAAAGAAATAACACAAGAATGAGGTTCGCGTGATGCAGGACTTATTCCAAAATCATCATAGCTACAGTTAATATACTTTTGGTGGGAGTAAAATGGGATATAAAGGCGATTAATCACTGTTTATCAGTCCTCATTTCTGTGCGGGAGATCAGTGAAATTGGGAGCCATAAATCCTGGCTCAGTGACAGCACACTTCGTCTCCATTCGTCCTGGCGCTACAGGTTTATTGTCCTCAAAACCCATTCAGGAGAATGACGGATGAGAGCCTCATGCCGGCTCCCCGCTCTTAACCTCTTCCAGGGTAGATTGGCTCCTCCTACTGATGGAGGACGGGGGGTGGGGGAAGTAGTTGGCAGGGTACAGGCTGGCGGCGGCAACCCTGAGTCCATGTCCTCTGTTGCCACCTATCACCCAAACCTCCCCCAGAAGCTTGCTACAGAGAGGAGGGGGGGTCGTGGTCTGGGGGAAAGAGGAGCAAGGTGATTGGGTTCCAAGTCAAATGGAGGGATTGGCAATAAAAACATGGCAGTGGCACAAATCATGGTGTGTGGCAGCTGGTAGGCATCCAGTATCTGTGCTCACCTTTGTCCTCTTTTACTGTGCGCTGATCTGGTTTACATGAAAAGTTTTGTAGAACAAACCTCAGACGGTGTCCTCCAACACCTCGTATATGTAGGTCTGTCCATATATAACTGCTACCAGCTGACTGTCTCTGTCCTGGTCCATTTTGTTTGCCTGATGACACATGTGCACTTCTGTTTATGCAGTTTATTATTATGTAAACAGTGAGTGGGCGTGTTGTTAAGTTGGTAGAAATGTGACTGTGCACAGGAACAGTTTGTAGTAGGGAAAGGGGAAAAAAATTGGTAGTGCATAATGTTGCAATATTTTTGTGTGGCAATATTTTTATTGATACGGGGGACACCAACTATTGTTGTTTTTTTTTTCTTAATATTATTCATGAATTGCTAACCCTTTGAAATCTGGATTGACAACAATTTTCTTGTGCTGGGCTCAGATGCCTTTCACAAATATTTAAATATTTGAACCCTTGGCAAGAAATGTGCCACACATTTCAAGAAAGTAGTAGATTTAGTATGTCCATTTTCCATTCAACTAGATTTATAGTTATCATAATTAAATGTTGAGAAATAGGTTACACAATTATCGTTATATTTTAAGCACTTTCTTTCCAGGTCAATCCTGTGGCCTTTTTTTTTAACTTTGCTTTTTTTGGCTAATTTTTAGGTCTTTATTTTTTTGTACATTTTTTTTAAACTAATTTTGTGCTATGTGGGGATTCATTTCCTTTTTAGTTACTCATTTCCTTCTTTCCATGTTTTTGAAAGAAATTGAGCTAATTTGTTCAGGTTGTTTCAAAGGGTTAATATTGCAAATGCAAATTAAAATTTTTGCAGCTCACTAGATATATTCTATTTATTTTATTAGACATAAAGATATATATAATACAATAATAATAATACATTTTATTTATAAAGCGCTTTCCACAAACTCAAAGACACTGTACAATAGAACGTTTCAAACGACAACAACAAAAACAAAAAAAAGAAAGAAAACATGCTATGTTACCGCGATACTGTAAATTGCAACATTGTTGTATGGTGATTTAAGTATGACAATAACATTGTATCTTGGGGCCTCCGGTGATTCTCATCCCTAGTGTGTAGGATTCTGTATATGCACATGGAGTTTTAATTAAATATGCATACTTGCATGTGGGTATCTATATATATATATATAAAAAGAACCTTTTTATCTATGTGCACAAGTATTCATGCTCATTGATATGGATCCATGTATTCATATAAATTGGCAATAATTTTGTTTTTTCCATATTTCTTTTACAAAATAACAAAACATTGGCAAAAATATTATTACATCAAAACATGTTCATTTATAATTAAATATATAAGAAAACATTCAGAAAAGGAGCTGCATGCAGTACATTTTGCACTGTTTAGCTCATTTTACAATAATTGGCAAACGTTTCTGGATTATTCCTCCTGTTGGATGTTTTCAGCACCATGGACAGCTGCCATTTAGAAATCCCTTCATATGGCCAGTCCCCTCAGGCTAACAGAGGGAGACTCTCCTCTGCAGCTAATTCCAAGGGAGGCAGGAGACGAGTAGCTTTTCATTCACCGGTTCACATTTTCTGCTACTAAGGTGGAGTTTTCTCGAGGACTTGTGAAAAGCTAGCAGCTGTATAAATGACAGAAAAGAAAGGCTAATTGCCATCTTAATATATGTAGACAGATCCTTTCATTGTTGGAGTGTACGTTAGGGGGATAATTAAGCTCCAGACTCTTGATTAGATTAAGCTGTTTTTGGTCCCCAGTGCGTGGATTAAGTGCTCATTGCCCGATGTATTTGAGCAGGAAGTATTAGAGAGATCAACCTTGTGGAAAATCAGATCTTTCTTTATGGGAGCCGGTTATGACCCCATCATTGGCACAGAGCTGGATTACCTCAGGTCCAACTGGCTCTGCAGGTATTGAGCTTCTCTCAAGTTGACACATATGACATATGAGGTGCAGCGTGACCCCGCCGCCCTCCAACGCATAACTCATATTTTCTCCAGCCCCCCTCCCGGAAAAGGTGTTTGACTTTGGTGGCTAGACCAGGTTTGTGCTCTCATACGCCGTAGCTGTTGTTGCTTTTCACGGGCTTACCAAGGTGTGACAGTGCCTTTGATTTATGGGTTATTATTGAAGCAGTGTAGCCTATCGCCAACTCATTATAAGTTTACATTCACATACATCACTGCATGCATATTGCATACAAATTTCCAAAAAAGAAAGAAAGAGGCAATTGGACTTTCTGGGGCCCAGAAATAGTAGCAATTTGTTAAGAAGAGGGGGGGAAGAAACACACCTCGGAAAACTATCAAAGAGGATTGTTTTTGCCCTTTAGCAACTACACTCAGATGTCCACTGCTCCAAAAAAAGAGACTAATTTAAATGTCAAGGTCAGCATTATAAATCACTTGGGGGAAAGGGGGCACCCTGCGAGTCCAGGCAGTCTATTGGTACGTTGGCAGCAAACAAAGCACCATGCACCTTGGTGGGTGTGTGGAGGAAGGCAGGGGTTGGGGGGGGGGCTACATGGGCGTTACCTGGCCAAATGAGACGCAGAGTTTGAATATGTGTGCGAACCCACTAATGGAGCGTGATGTTAATGGCAGAAGACATTAAACCTGGCTCTCTGTGTTTTTAAAAGCACCACTAATCTGTCTCCCTGTCAGCTTTATTGAGGCAGTGGGGCTAGGGTGTGCATCGTTCATTAGGGTGTTCACTGGCCTCGTCTACCTGCAGGGTTAACGCCGCGCGTGGCACAGTAACGCCGGGGCCGTCGCTCCCCAGGCAAAAAACCTATATGCCACCGATTATATACGAGCTACCATGGATCTTCATTGCGGTCTAGTTTATCTGCCATTGCGAGGGACTGCCTGGTGCCGGCGGGTTCATCTAAAACACATTGGATACATGTTATTAACCTGTGTTAGTCACCCCCCAACAAGACCAGACAGGAGCTTCACAGCTCCCCAGTCACACAGTGATCTCTGATTGGAGAAAGTGAAGTGGTCTGTGATGAATTCGGCCAAAACATGTCATGGAAATGAATAAAGAATAATAAGGTGAGGGGAGGGTGATGAGGGGGCGTTGCTGGGGATGGGGATGGGGATGACTGTGTTGTGATGAACTAGGCATTGGGGGAGGGTGAAGAACAGTGTGATGGGGGTGTGAAGGAATTTCGATTGCTAGAGGAGAGGAAGTCAACTTAATCATGTCTAGAGATCGGTGTGTTTGTATGCACCTCCACAGCTTGTAATCAGACAGCCACTGGACTGATTGAAGGTTAAGTAGGGAGCTGAGGATCACGTCGCTGTCCTCTAATCTGTGACCGGGGACGTTTTGCCGCACCATCACGCTAACCCCTTGCTACCCACCCTGAAGCCTTTTACCACAACCCTCCCTTTCTTTTTCACCGGTTTAGCCGTCAGCAGAGGACATATGTAAGGTGTGATTGGTCAAAGATGGTCACAGATGGGTTAGTAGATAGGGGTCATGCTGCGGTTTGGGCCTTGGCTGTCCAGCCCATCTGCTCCATTTCCCCTTGGGGGAAGTTCTGAACATCTAGTCGGGTTGCTCAACAATGTTCACCTCCCTTTTGACTGTAGCCCACACCTAGAAACGCCCTCTACCTCTCCCCCGTCCACCCTCCTGCTGTTCTCCTCGCTGCTAGCCCATTGTGTCTAAACTATGCAAAAGCTGTGGTGCGAAACTAGTGGTATTGCATCCATTACCTGCCTATGCTTCAAGGCTGCCCCTCGCCAGGCATCAGGAAAGGATGCGTACAGCAAATGTGGATCCTTGCTGAGTACGGCACAAAGCAGCGAGCTGGGAAAGGGGAGAGTGCTCGATGAGGCGCACCTAGAAAAGATTAAATCTATTGTTTCCTTGTCTTCCCCATAATGCATTCTGTCATAGGGAAAGCAGTGCCACACGTCTCTCTCTAATGTATTCTGTCATAAGGTAAGCAATGCCAAGTCGAGGATGTTCTCTGAAAGTCATTTTCTCTTCTCTTGTGTGTTTTCTTCCATAGTAACAGGGTTTCCCTACCCTGCCACAGGCGCTACGGTGGCCTATAGGGGTGCCCACTTGCGAGGTCGGGGGCGGGCTGTGTACAACACGTTCCGCACAGCTCCACCGCCACCACCAATCCCAGCTTACGGAGCGTGAGTATCGAATTTAACTTAAATCTAGAAAACAACAGTGAGCACTTCAGACAGTGGCTGACTTTTAGTCATGTCCATGACTACAAGTGTGAGTGTGTGTGAATGTGCATGCAAGACTCTCATGCTCCAGTTATTTGTTCGCATGCACATGCTGGAGTTATATTTGTCTGGTATTGTCAAAGAAGTGATATCTATGTGATCATCAGGGTTCCCATGGTCATTGAAAACCTGGGAAAGTCACAGAATTACCCAGGTCCAGGCTTGGAAAAATCATGAAATCAGCAAAAATCATTGGAAGTGCTGGTAAAAAATAATAATAAGTGCTGGTAACAAAGTATGTCCCCAAATGAATAAGAATTTTGTTGTGTGTAATGAATTGTTACAATAATTTTCTGTGGATGACCTTCCACATAATGTAATGTATTTTGTGTAGCTTTCAGTGCTGATATGCAATTTTGACCAGTGTTTTGTTTACAAACACATATGTTTCTTCATTTTCTCCCCCACGTGCATTTCTCCTTTCAGGCTTGCCAGCTAGCTAAAAGTATGTGTGAATTCAGTTTGAAGCTGAGATGTTCGAAAAATGCAAGGGAAGTGGGTCAAGAAAAAAAAAAAGATGGGTCCTTGAAAAGTCATGGAAAAGATTTTAAATTTTGTCCATGAAAATGTGTGGGAACCCGGGATTATGTATCAAGAATAGGTACTTTATGCTCTATACAGGACGTGTCATAAAACTGTTTTGTCCTTATTAGGACTGTCAGCATTAACGCATTATCACAATGCTATTAAGGTCTGTACATAACGTGTTGCAAATATATGGAATTGAAAACATGTGACTAAATAATGCGATTAATCGCAATTAACTTTTAAAATTAAAAATAATAGTTTGACAGCCGTAGTCCTTACATAAGAATAGATGACATAATGTCATTAAATATAGAGTCTGAACTAATGGTATTTACAGTTTGTTTGAGTAAAAATACTGGCCATTAGTTGTTGTCCTTTTATTTTGTTCTTCTCGCTAGAGGGGTCTTTGTTTGGGAATAAAATCATTGTTGCTATCTAGGTATGTACATGCCCTAACTCTGCCCATCCTTATATTTGTCAGTTGTCTATTGACAAAGGAGAGACTAACAAAGCCACAGGGAGAGCTGTAGAGAGCTGAGATAGCGTATTACTGGGCAGATCTCACTGGACTGTGACCAGGGTCTATGCTGATCTCCTGGCTTTGTGCAGCCCTGCCTCACACTCGTCTCTTATCAGCAGTGGTCTGTGTGGCCGTGGGAGAGGTCTGACGGAGGCCGGCCGAGGGCCCAGTATAGCTGTCTATCTGTGATTAGATCAGGATCCGTCTTACTGCAGAGAGACTCGCTTGCCGAAGCCCGGACTGGAAATCCCACGTCCCCTTTCCCCTCCCTCCCACTCCAGGGCCTTTTGCTACTGATGGCAGCTGTTTGATTTATACAGCGTAGTCATGTGATGGAGCTCCTTCGCTGCCTTCTTTTGTCCTCCCCTCCTCTCCCCCGCCACTAGCAGCCCTCCTGACAACACTGCAGCAACTGGAAAGACAAACAATTTTACCAGAGCAGAAAATTGGACGCGGATGTGAAACGGTTGCACTTTTCGCTTTAATGTGTCATTCATTATTTGTGGTACAGTACACGTAAGCTGCTGAGAGCTGACCCCGCAGACCCCTCAAATGGTCGAAGCAGTAGCACGTTCACCAAATCAACTAACGGCGCTTTCTATTCTCTAATTTCGCAGGGTGGTGTACCAAGATGGCTTCTATGGTGCAGAGATCTATGTAAGTACAGTTGGCTTTTCTTCTTGCCTGCTTAGATGAAACAGAAGCAAAGCAGACAAAAAGCCCAGCCCTGGAGACAAAAACGTGATCTCCTCAGCCCCCAGCGTTCTCCCGGCCTCGCTGCCAAGCCGGCGTCGATTAGGCCTGTGTCTGCTGTGCCAAGAAACCCAACAACAAAATTTAAAACCCCCACAGCTCCTCCCTCCTCTCTCTCCTCTCTCTTCATATGATCTCAGACTTTGGCAAAGAGGCAGACCCGGGCTCAGTGTCCCGTGTCAAGTTAGGTCATTTCTTACTTTAGATTTGTCTGGGTTTTTGAGGTGGCTTGTCTTCTGCAGCCCTCCTTCCCCCCTTCAGCGCTACCTCTTTCCTCCACTCTCCTGTTTTGTGTTTGTGTACACTCAGAGGGTTTGGCTGGGATATCCCTGCTTGCCCCAGGGGGTCTACGCAGGCCTGAGTGGAGCCGGTTCCTCCCAGCCATCACCATGTGGGAGATAAGACGAGCGGCAGCAGATAAAGGGATTAGCCGTCCCTCTGGAACTGTCCGTGCAGGCAGGGTCATATCAGGGGTTGGCCCTGCTGCACGTCGCCCTTGACAGAGAAAAGCATGGACGCTGTGGAGATAATGCTGAAATTACCACGCTGCCCCACTTTGACATTAGTCCAAACGTTTGCGGGGGGATGTAATTTGTCCCTTTGATTCTGCTGCTGCTTTTTTTTTTTCTCTCTCTGCCGCCGTCTGCTGAGATAGCGAGATGACAGTGGGCGCAGCAGCAATGACAGTTGCCTCTCACTTTCACCCTGACGACTAGTGTCTGGGAGCCAAACGCTGAACCCCGGTGATATATGACTTACACACCGGCCCACATGATAGGACTGTATTTCACTGGTTTTTATTGTAGCGACATCCACCGCCATAGACGAGACCCGGGCTGTGCTCTGAGTGATATTGTTTGTCTCTCACACTCGTTCAGCCACCTCCAGCTAAGTCCTGCACCCCAGTGTCCCCTGACCAAGGCCTGGCCAGGTTGGTCCATCACTCAACCCGTCACGCTAGCCCCTGGTGCTTTAGTGCCATTAGTTTTGGCACTGGCCACTGCACTGCTTCAGACTGGCTGAGTGTGCGTGAAGGTCTCGAGTGACCAAGAGGAAGCCGTCCCTTAGCCCTCAGTGTCCTCCACAATCATTCAGTGGACAGTGGCTCGCTGTCAAAACCAGCCGGCAGATGTATCGAAGCTCCCTTTTGGAAATAGATTACCTGCCAGTACATTAAGGGGGAAACTAGATGCATACGTACGTCGCCTGTGCTTATACATATGCATGCACGCACCGCCATGTAGGAGGACACACATCCACGACTGCACAAATGCACACTCCGCACGACAAAATAACAAATGTGCTGCACTGTTGTGTGCAGGATTTGACAATGTGGGAGAGTGATTTATTGGCCGGTGTTTGTTCAGGCTGTTGCTGTAATCAGCGCAGTCCCAAGGCATGGCTGTCCCACAGGAAGTCATCTGCCTCGAGTGTTGTAACTTCCTGCCTCCATAGAGAAACCTTAAGGGAAATCGGGAGGAGTGAGATCCAATCGCTATGGCCCCTGACCTGATTTCACACGCAGCCGCGACCATCACAGCGCTGCCTCTCTGCACCACTCTCCATCGGATGTCTTCCCCCTTGAGTTTAAAAATGAATGAAAACATGCATTATTAAAAGCCACCTATCCACGGTATGGACGCAGATGGGCACACACTCCACTGGCACTAATAGAAAAACAGTGGGAGAACGGCTTCATTTTTCAAAGAGAGTAATAGCAGCACTCCACAATGAGGTCTTTAATTCCTTCCCCACTCTGGCAAATGAATACAGCGGTCCTGACTCCCCAACGGTCCGACCGTCTTCTGCCTTCGTACTTCATTTGTGAGCCAGGGGGGTCGTGTAAAGGAAAAAGGGTTTCTTCAATAATGTAGCAGCAGAGTCTCCTCAATCTAAAAATGGGCTGAATTTGGGGAGTTGGCTCACGTGGGCCTCTGTTATGCTGTTGCTGCGAATGGTGTGACAGTGACCCCCCCCCCCAAATATGCTCGCAACATCATTCACTCCCCCCTGTTGCCACCACTTGCCTAATACACCATATATCAAACAGCACCCTCTGGTGTCTGGAAGGGACCCTGCAGCTGGGGAATGTGGGCAGATGATCCAAACACTGTGCAGTGACATTTAACTATTAAGGCAATTTAAAGCTCTATGTCTGCATTGTTGTTTCCGTTGCGTCTCTGAGATCTATAACCTTTCTCCACGCAGGTTGAGCTTAATCATTGATTAACACTGTGGTATTTTTACAGGGTGGCTATGCAGCATACAGATTTGCCCAACCCACCACCACCGCTGCTTACAGTGACAGGTGAGAAGCCCTCTCATCTACTCTCTTTTGCATCATTATGTTGCACAAAATCTAGCGATTGTTTATGTATGATCTATGCTTTAACCGTCCCAGATGTAAAATTATATAAGATCAGAAATCAATATATGTATATATGTGACTACAGAGGTCTTAAAGGCAAAGTCCATTTAATTGGATTGATTTATGTTTAATTGATCTTTTTATTGTGTTTCTTGCACATGTTCAAGAAAACACAGATTATAGAGTAGGAATTTTTCCCCGATCAGCAGTAGGCAGAAGAAACAGAATGTAATGCTAAATAAATAAAAGACACGCTGAGTTTCGAGAAAAATCACAGACACGTCTGCACTGTGTTCAACAAGCTATCTTTGTTAATCTGAACTTCGATTTCAAGCAACAAGTTGATCCTGCAGGCTGTCAAATAGAGGAAATTACTGACTGGAGTAGAAATAGATGAGGAAGACTGAAGGAAACAGAGTACATTGCCAAACACACTTCATCATAAATAAGTGTCGGAATGCAGTAAACATCACAAAATGAACAAAGTAGCAAATGGTGGATTTTTTTGGTTTAAGCAACAGAAGTGTTTCCCAAACAAAAAGCAACACATCTGTGAGCCAATCACAGGCAGAAGATGTAAGTGATGAATGAGAGGCTGCTGCAACAGCATTGTATAATATTCTATGTAGGTTATTAAAGGTTTCTTGTTTTTTTTTCCTCCCCAGTTATCTTATCTATTAGGCAGACCGCCATATTCTTTTTAGCTCGGAGCTAAAGAACACAAAAAAAGAGACTAACCTTGTTGGACTGGATGAGAAAAGCAGTGATATATGTCGTGACTCTCTGCTTGTGATGGGAGAGTGGGTATATCACTGCGGTATTTATGAATGGCCTCAGGTCTGTGGAAGGGAGGCAGGGAGACAGAGCGAGGGAGAGATGGACCGGCAGGAACTCTATCACTTCTGAGTGATGTCACTCTGGTTCAGGTGTGCTCCGTTTGAGGAGGCGTCGCTGATTCATTTCGGCCCCTGAAAGCCGTTGTCAGCCGGGATGTGGGCTGGTTTGGGAATCTAATCTGGGAAGGATTGAGCATGTCACTTGTGATAACGTACACCCTGCCTGAGCGCCTGAAGATCATATCGATAATGTAAGATTTATCAGGCCTCGCCGCGGCTCGAATTATGAGCAGCCGTGCTCGGCGAGAGCAGAAATTGGACAGCGGCTTTTTTTTTTATCTTTTTTTTTTCCCTCTCAGAGTGATTTAATTCCTGTTTCTCTTGCCTATACTTTTCCCTGAGATTTAATGTAATTCGCCCCCAAGTTGTTTGTTTTGCTTTGTCTGTTTGTTTCCTTTTGAATAAGCGGTCATGCCCATTGGATCAATAGGGGTTTGTTGGTATTGTTTCAGCAATACCTTATCAGACTTAACTGTGGAGCAGTCAGCCAATCATAAAAAGAGGTCAGCAGGATTGTGGAAAGGCGTGTGAAACCCCTGCAAAATATGAAACATTTATTATCTGAAAAGCCTACAGTGCTCACAGACTGCATTACCAAAGCCCTTTAAGTAACTAAACAGAGTTCATCCCAGCGAGTGTGATGTATCAAAGAGGCCTTGTGAGGAGCCAGTCACATTGTAGAGTCGCTGCTGGCTTCCAATCAGCTCTGTCGAGGCTGGGTGACATTGTACAGGGTGGTTTGACCTGCCGGTCGTCAGCAGTGCCACTCTGGTGAGAGTCATTTTGTAGATATATTAGCCTTAGAGGGCCTGTGGGGTTCGGTGCTCACTGAAGATAAGAGGACCATGGAGACTTCCCCTGACCATCTCATGGCACTGGGCTCCTCCCCAAGGAGCCTCGACAGCCTTTCAGATTTCACGTCCTGCTCGCTGACCTTGGGTGCTGCTGGACTTAAACGGGCCGAGCCATATTTAGATCTTATATAACTAAATGTAGCTCATGCAAAAGGCATGAACACTGTATGTCTTGTTGTCTCCTTTAGGAGAATTTCTCCCTCTCTCCACTTTTTTTTTTTTTTTTTATTCCTGGTTGATTTGGTGCCCTCAGTCCTTGGCTGGGTGTGCCTTATCTGCTCCGTGCAGACCCTCATTTGCAAGCGAGCATTGAAGAAAAAAAAAGAGAAAGTAAATAGAGGAATATGTGAAGTCGAATAAATAAATAAATGAGGCAGACACATCTTGTCCTGTCTCAGAAGGAAATTGGAAGGATTAGTTCCAAACCAGCAACAATGAAAAGACAGGGGCGTGCGCCCAGTGTGCAGCCTGGGTAAACAAGAACAGGGTGAGAGACCAAGCCCTCCAGCACCAACTGTTTCCCTCTGCATCTTTCTCTCTCTCTCTCTCTCTCTCTCTCTCTCTCTCCCTCTCTGCTCATTACCTATTCCTTGCGCCTAATCAAGATGACAATGAAAAGACAAGTATAATTCACCAACCTTTGAACTCCCCTTTTTGAACCACCTTGTATAATGCAGGAAGCCCAGGAGGCCGAGGAGGGAAATAATTGATTGTGTTAGAGACTTGAAAGAGTTGACTTGAGGGGTTGAGCATTAAACAAGCATGCATAAATGTTCTGCTCTCCTCGTCAATGATAGATCAATGACCGTGTTCTCTGTGCCTCCTGTTGTGCAGCTATGGCAGAGTCTATGCAACAGCAGACCCCTACCACCACACGATTGGCCCTGCCGCCACATACAGTGTGGGGACTATGGTAAGTCTTTGAGACCGCCGCCTGTTTCTGTCTGCACCCTGTCTGAAAGATCACAACACGAGCTAGCACACACACGCACACACACACCACATACTTCAAAATAAAGACCAGAGACTGCAGCAGTCACTGGTTTTTATTTATGTATTTATTCATCAATTGATTTAGTTTTTGTCATGCTATCTGGCACACCCTAGTGGAGCTGAGCAGTAAAACCCCAGCATGTGGAAACTGGCTCAGACATTTAGTGCAACAAACTTATGTTATGCCACCTCATGCAATATTAATTTGACACAAGTTCCTCCTGATATGAGAATGAGTGATTACTGCAAACTTTTCATCTTAACATACATTCTCAAGCTTTCTGTTCGTTCTACATCACTCAGCTCACTTAAGAGTTGGATCACCTTTGTTTTTGTTTTTGTTTTTTTTTTCTTCCATTCAGACAAACCAAACTTTGAAGGGATGAAGTTGAATTGTTAATGTCTGTTTTTAGCTAGCTTTTGCAGCCACTGTAACATCAAAGATGAAAAGTCATGTTAAATAAAAAAGCATCTTTTTCAGAGAGAGTTTCTCTTTGCTTTTGTTTTACGATGACGAGGGGATGGGACCGGGCTCACAGACCAAACCTAGAGATTAAGGACCATCAAACGCATGCAGCAGTGTGCCGTGGGACATAAAAAGAGAGAGAGCGAGACGGAGGGAGGGAGCTGTCTCGCCCTCCCCTCCTGCCCACAAGCTTGATCGGAGGCGTGCTCTCAGCTTGAGAAATGGCTCAAATTTACCATTCCGGCATGCATGCGATTTTTCAACAACATAAAAAAAAAGGCGTACAGTTCCCCGGTGCAGCTGCTAGCTAAAAGCTTTCATTAATTAAGACATTTCTTTTTCCTCTTCATTTACTTAATTAAAAAATGTGCTTGAATGTTTTTTATTCTTTCTCCTTTTTCCTCCAAATTTCCTTCCATTTCTGTGACACTTTGATCCTCCGCTCAGTGAAAGTAAAAGACTGGATTTGGCCCCTAAAAATATCAGAGCTAATGTTGTGTGTGTTGGGAGCTCAGGGGAGCTAACACAGACTCGAGAGGGTGTGTGTGTGTATGTGTGTGTGTGTGTGTGTGTGTGTGTGTGTGTGTGTGTGTGTGTGTGTGTGTGTGTGTGTGTTTTGGTGTGGTGTTGAACAAATGGCAGGGCTACTGGGAGCAGGGCTGCGCTGAGGCCAACATCGAATAAACTCATAGGCTGAAGAGAAAAGACCAGTTTGGTTCCTAATTCTTTAATCATATTTGATTAATGGTTCTGCAGCAGAGAGGAGTCATTTTTGCATTTTAAAGCTATACAATAATTAGTTCCTCTGAGGTTGAGGTTGGAAAATTGTCTTTACTCATTTCCAGCGTACAGAAGCATCTTGCATGGATGAAAGTTTCACACAAGCAAGAGGGCTCCCCGAAATTAGGCAAAATTAGCCTTTGAAGACATTCAGTAGCCTTTGGAGTTTGTCTGAATTCCTAATTGCAGCAGAGCCACTGAAAGATGAGAGGAGCGTGTGTGTGTGTGTGTGCGCGCGAGTGTGTGGGTGCATGTGCAGGTGTGCATGCATAGGCCCACTTGCATGCTTTATGTGTGTGTCTGCCCTAGATATCTTGAGCATGGTGCTAAATCTAAGGGCTAATATCCTGTGGTGGTTTGGCCCTCCAGAAAGGTGCAGACACCTGCACTAGACTTGAAAAGGAGCTGTGATTAAACCTCTCTGAACTTATTCAGCTTTGCTTGAATCTCTGATATTGTTACGGCCTGAAAAGGAATGGTTTTGCTCCGATTAAAAAAAAGCAATTTAATTTATTTCTTAATGAAACTAATTAAAGAAAATAACTAAGCCCAAGCTTTTTTTGCAATAAAGTGCTCTATGCTACTATATTAACAATACTTTTTTTAAATCAACTGCCCCAATTGAGCTCTAAGTCCACCAATCCAGCTTAACTCCAGATGACCCTGTTCCTAACACACACACTGATTATTGGCTTAAATACATCAAACTGCCATGATCACTCCCATATGGAAACCGTTAGTCCGATATGAAACCCCATATAAAAAACTTGCATGGAAAAAGGAAGGAAATTTGTGGAAAAAGAGAAACAGACTAAAGCTGTCACCTGAATACTGATTGGTACTTTTTCATCTTTGATGTTGCAGGCTAGCCTATACAGAGGAGGGTACAGTCGCTTCACTCCCTACTAAAAGAAAGAAAAAAAGCGAGAAAAGACAGAGACATTACCCCAACAAACAAACAAAAACTATCTTAAAAAAAAAAGACAAACACAAAACAAGCAAACGCCCGGTCCTTGGTGGAGAGCTAAATCAAACTAAAAGCTTCCAGGTCCCCATGCTGAGCCCCTCCCCTGACACCCTCTCAAGCCGATATTTCTACAACAACCTATTTGATGTCATCATTGGTCTGCTCTTGTTTTGTATTCATTTTGTGCTTTTTCTTTTGGAAAGTTTTATGCACATGTGCATTATCTTGACTGCTGTATATGGGTGCTGTGTCACCATAACCAATGTGAGCCTACTGCAGCACGCATGATGCATGCTCAGAGGTGTGTGTATGCAGCCGCTGTCATCTGACTAAGAATATACTGGGGCATTTTTTTTAATGATATATACATGACAAACAGGAAACATACCAGGTCTGATCAGGTTGACAACGATCACTGATCCATTCCAATTAATTTTCTAACCTTCCTTTTAACACATGTAGAGCTCAGTCTACGTGCTGACTAACATGCCTTGGTGATTCTTAGTTCAAAGACAGCACTGCTCTGATTGCTTTCTTTTTTTTTCTTTCAACGTTGGAGTGTCCTACTGTTGTGCACTTGCAGTGGAGCCCTACAAGCTGAACTATGTGGTATGACAGCATGCAAAGTAAAGGGTCATGGAGGTCAGATATCTGTCTTGGACTCACAATACTCATACGCCGCCAAGTCTCCTGCAAATTACTGGATGTTTATATGCAACTATTCTGCACAGGTGGACATGTAATGCTGACTGAGTACAACCAATGGGAGTAGAGTGTTAGGTGTTCCTAGTAGCAGCCCAGGTTTACAATTCTTCTCATGCTAGCAGTTGGCAATGGTATGTAAACTTCACAAGACCAATTTCAAGTGAACACACACCAAATTTACTATGTGCTCTTAGCTGCCTAAAATGACTACTCTTAAGGGTATTTGTCTTTCATACACCCTTCTTGATAAACATTTTTTTAGTACAGGATTTCTGAAAAAATGGTAAAAAAAAAAAAAAAAAAATTCCAGACTTAATAGAATTCCTCCAGAAATCACAGAATACATTATATATGTTTTTTCATTGGTTAAATAGCTTTCTAAATCATTTAACTCAACCTTATATATAAAAATGGCAGAGTGCCCTTTTCTAAGTTGCCATCAGTTGCTATAGTTGATTGGAATTTTGTCCAAAATTCTGACCTTACTTAAAAAATGCAGTATTTTTGTGTTAGTAGTTGTTTGTTAACCCAGCTCTGTGGTACATTTTGTAGCTATTTTGGAATGTTGTACTGGGATGCAACAAAAGGAGCAATAATGTAAAGCAGTCCTATGGAACATCACGACTAATAACCATCTCAGTACAAACTGTAGCTCGTAAATAGGATTTATTACAAGAGTGTCGTAGCACAGGTAGAGCTCCCCATGAGTTCTTTTTTTCCTCAGCAGCAGTTTGTGACTCTGGGGTTGGATAATTGATCCGTCAATCAGGCCTAATCTGGCCTAAAATTAAGTAAAATGCCTAAAAATTGCTGGTTTTAGTTTTTTATATATATTTTCTAAATATTATTGTTAGTGCAATCTCTTTGGTTTTGGATTGTTGACACATTTCACAGACACCCAGTTAGGGTGACCAATTAATCAATTTCTGTTTGTCTACAGAGTTTGTTTCCTTAAAATCTAATCGCGAAATAGTTGGATATGAATGCAATTTGCAGGAGACATGGTTGCATAATGTCACTAACATACCACAGCAAACGAACTGTACTCAAGGCTCACTCGTACACCAAACATTTTCCACATAAACTCACACTCACTAATGACACAGCACCGAGGTGGGCGAACCCGACAGAGGGCTGTTCTGCTACGAGTCACTGGTCTCTTTTTTAAGCATTGCACAAAATGTTTTACCTCAGGATAAGCTAACTGAAACTCACAAACTGGAATACAGTGCTATTCACTCCTCAGCAGGCAGGATAGTTTTATTTCTAACACAACCAGCAGGTTTGTCCTCTTTGCAACGCGGCTGTCTACAAGAGATGATTTTTGTTTAAGCAGAGGCCCCGAGAGAGGATGATAAAATAAGACTGTACTGTTCTTTATTAAAGCTACTGTATTATATATATATAGACATATACTGTATAACTAATTTTACACAGCATACACACACAAGTACAGTTAGATATTATATAAAAGCACCCAGGAGTTAGGAGATGTAATGTAAATGTGTGTAGAGTGCAGCAGTGCTCGCCTCTTAGTCGACATACAGTGGTTGCATTGGCTTCTATTACAATTTTGTGCTACGTGAGGTGGGTTGAAAAGAAAACTCTCTGTGTAGCTGTAAGCTGTCAAGATTTCAGTGCAGCTATGGAAATACAACTCAAAGCTAATGCCAATAGTATTTAATTTATATGTACTCACAAAAGTGTTTGTGGTCTCAAAAGAAAAGAAAATCTGTTTGTTGCACTTTATTTGTTTTCTGCTTTTTCAAAACTTTACGAGATGTAACATATTTATAAAAGTATCATATACAGCTAGTTATGTTTAGTCAAGATGTTAAAATGATATAGAGTAATGTTGTATATCAAAAAAAAAGAAAAAGAATATTAACCCATTATCTCATAAGTCAAAGAAAATCTTTATGTGGGTAAACAAACATCGTTCTTCCTTTTATATGCTAGTACGTACGCACCATTTGGGGTTTTTATATGAGTCAAGATGAACTTTGAATATTATTTTTACCATTTTCAAACGGGAGAACTGGTTTGTGCATTTACAAGAGTTTAACGTATAAACTCTGCACCAGAGTACATGTGTGGGTGTTTAGCTAGTGACCACTATTAGAAACCTAGACTGGACTGAAATAGATTTTTTTGTTTTTCTGATCTGAATGTGTATGCCTATGTGCTACATATATATGCATTAGAATGTGTGTGTGTGTGTGTGTGTGTGTGTGTGTGTGTGTGTGTGTGTGTGTGCACGCGCGCACGTGCGTGCGTGTGTGTTGGGAAGAGAATGAAGGAGGAGGTGAGTGCAGAATGCTAACACACCGTAGTTAGCTAACAGTTAACAGCTAACAGTTATACGTGGCTTTACTATTAGTCCCTGTAACAACATCACAAAAACCTCAGATATGTCAGTGGCAAGATTTTTAACTTTAAGTTGAGCCAAATTGTCATATAGATACAAAAAAATCCAAAAAAATGTCTACCTTATGTAAATTTATACCATGTGAGGAGGAGCAACACAACATTACCATAAACTAAAATCTCAAACATAATGTTAGAATGTATCACAGGACTGAACCGCAATTCATTTAACTGAGTAGTCAAGCAAGAGAATAGAATATCAGTTTCGTCATCAGGCATTCATCATACACTACACTAATTTGAATAACAAATTTTAATATGTAATTATGTATTTGAGCTCTTTAATTTATAATTTGTGCTTACAAATTAATAGCGCGTGATCTCAAATTAAGAATAACTATCGTAATTTAAAGAGATGTCACAGATCACTTGGTATTATTTAAAAGATCAAATCTGAAGAACAAAAACTAAAGCGCACCATTTTTTTAATATATTTCTAAGTTTGGTCACAAATTTGTAAAAATCCAATTCAGCACTTTTCCTTATCCAAGACACTCCATCTACAGTGTTTCCAATATTTTGGCAGTACATCCAACCAGCCTCAGAACCGCACCAGTCTATTACGATGATGAACCGCTGTCAGGTCAAGACCCTGGTGAGGACAATGAGCATGCAAATGAACTTCCAATCGACCATTTTTGACAGTTTGTGCGGATTTTTTTTGGTTGTTAAGACTAATTATTGCATCAGTTATTTACATCATTGCTGGTGCTGCTACATGTGGTCTGCGGTTGTGAGACGGTTGGATGTACGGCCAAATTAATGGAAACGACATTTGAGACAAATTATGGTAGTAAAATGCACATTCATTTCATGGCTAACATCTATGGCATTGTGTTGTTTGATCAAACAGCACATTTTTGAGTGGCCTTTCACTGTGACTGTCCAGCACATCTGTGTAGTAATGACACTGTTTATTCAGCATCTTGATATGCCACTCCTGTCAGGTGGATAGATTATCTTGGAAAAGGAGACGTGCACACCAATACAGCAACCAAAATTTGAGAGAAATATATCTATTGAGTATGTGAAAAAAGTCCAAGCCTTCAATTTAAACCTGTAAAAAATGGGAGCAAAAACAGGTGTTGTGTTAAAATTTTTGTTCAGCTTATATCAGTGTATCTCCAATCAAGCTCAGTTAATTAAAACCACAAAATACGAACTTATGTGCAAAAAAAATCAAAACAAACAAAAAATGCACCAAAACAAGATTATCCATCATGTTCTATTGGACATGTTCTTAAGTCCTTTAAAATTGTTGTAATTTGCTTTTAGTGATCACACTCTATATTAAAGCATAACATATGCAATGGCAACAAACTGAGCTGCTACTCACAGATTCTACAGAGTAACCAACAGTCCTCACTCCTAACAAGTTTATTCTTACAAAATAATAACAGACATCTGCAGATTGTTAGTGCCGGTCAACATTAATGGAAACAATAACAAAATAAGTAGAGAAATGTTTGTGGCTGCACACAGTACATTGCCATGTCATGTTATTACAGGGACAGGTTTGAGTATTGTCATCTGGAATTGCTCCTATCAGTCTGCACGGGTTTGTCTACAGTTTACAGAAAAAGTTTAGCAATTAGCATTGTTTAACTGTCTCAGTGTCAGCTTATCAAGGCTTAAACGTGAAAGACAAAACATGTAAATAACTCTTGTAGTCAGTACTGTAGAGGTCTGAGCCGTTTAGTTCTGCTTACAGTTTGTCGAAAGTAATTTAAATGTAAATTTATTAAAAAAAACTAAAACTTTGATATTTTTTGGTTTAGTTTGTCTTTGTTGTATTCCATAACCAGCTTAATATGCAACCAGACCTCTATTTGATCCAAACATTTGTTTGTACTTATTAATAGTAGTATTGAAATATGTTTACATATCAGCAGAAAATATTCTTTATCCATAATTTATATTTAATACAAGTATTTACTAAGCCCTGATAAGCTGGCAGGTGCATTTATTAGTCCACCTAAAAGATTTGTACAAAAGAGAACCAAGCAAAAAAGTTACAGTACTTGTAAATACATTTAAATGTATATACACACACTATATCGCAATTCTCTGAGTAACTGTTTTATATGTATTCCTATATGAAGTGGGGTTATCTGTGTATTTTCAATTCAGCTCAACTTGTTCTTGAATTGTATGTAATTTCTATAATGAGAATATATTGTCTGAAAGGTGTAAAGTAACTTTCATTTGGGTTCATTTCATAGGTAAAAGTATACTATTATGACTTTTTCTTCATTCATGAATTATTTTTGTTGTCGATATGTGACATATAAGTAATCTCTGATTGTTTTGAGTGTCAGAATAAAGCAGTTATATGAACATTATGTCTGCCTTTACACATGGATGTTGTTGATGCTGTTGTAAGGGTTCTCCATCATATTTTTTGTTGTTGTTTTGTTCTTTGGTTTTGTTTTTTGTTTGTTTGTTGTTGTTTTTTTTTCCTTTTTGTATGTAAGCACCTTATTTGTTAGTTAAAAGTGTTTTCTCACTTAGCCCTGGTGGTGTCTAGCCATACAGATGGATACAAAACTGTATTTCTATGGTGGCCAAGAGAGCTTAACACAATGTGACTTAAAGCGATGGTTCTTCCCAAAGTCAAAAGTATGTTCTCTTGCCTGTAGTGCTGTTTTTTAATATTGACTGTTTGTTGTGTGAATTGGTGCTCAAAGTGCCAAAATAACGCATTTGAAAAACTAAAAAGCAATGTCTCTTTCCAGAATTGACAGAACTGTTTCCGCCAACCATATCGTTGTGGAGAAGTATTTACAGTATCGTTAGCTCATTCAGCTCAGTTAGCTAACGTTACAGCGTAGCCTAAGAAGATGCATTAATGTTACAATGAATGAACAGTTTATGAGAACAGTCTCTAGAACACCCTAGATTTTTGGAAAAGATGGTATAAAGCTTGGCTTTAGACGATAACTGAGGGGTTCCAAGATTGCATTTCGGCTAGTAAATTTTGCTACAGATGTATTGGACTACAGATAGAAAGCACTTCCATTACCAAAAGTTTAACGTTTTAACTTTGAAGTTTAAAGTTGTTTGAAGTCTCAACCGCTATCATAGCTTCTTGTTAATTGAGGGTAACATTAGCAGAATGGATACATCACTTAGACCATTTGGTTGGAGTTTGAACAGAAATTGGCAAACATAAATATGACGTTGTTGATGTTGTAAGTGGAAACAAATACCAATTGTCTTATTATCAAGTAAAAGTTGCATGTTGAACTCTTTTTGCCACCACAGTCTGACAAAAGACAAGAGTTTAGTATGTCAGTTTTTAAGAATTTGAGTGTTGCTAGCGCCAAAAACTCAATTTACCCTCATTGTATTGGGGTAGTAGTAGAACTCTCAGAGACACATCTAAAACTATCTGTATGGCTCGATGTTACACGATGCAAGTTGACAAATGCATCTTTTTGTAATCTGGGTGAACTGAGCCTTTAATGGGCTCCCGATTTAATGCCAAAAGAGACTTGTTTTAACAAACTATGACTGAAAGGAGCACCTGAACTAACCCTCCTCTGAATCCTTCACGTCTGTGGGTGATTAATATATTTGTCTCTGCAGCCCTTCCACTTCTAGGCTGCCTGTCAGTGAGGACTATATGTAGCTACGGCGCTATTGTGCTCCCTCCCCGCTGAGCTATAAGACTGTGTGTGGATATTTTTGTATGGCAGTCCCTGGCGAGCGCTCAGTAAATCCGAGGTATAGGCTAGATAGGAGATGTGGTGAGGCCAGTTCCTCCACGAGACAGATACTAGGAGAGACAGGGCAGACGCTGATTGAGCACGCCACTTGTTTGACTGTTTGTCTCTCTGGATCGGGGGGTGGTTAATGCACTACAAAGGCGTTTCTAAATTAAAGCTTCGTCTTCTTTCATTTCTTTATTTATTTCTTTGTCAGAGGCTCCACGGAGCTGCTGGAGATCACTCTGAATTAGCGAGCATCTGTCATGACGAGGGTCCTGGGACACTCGCCTCGCCTGCCCCCGACACCCACACACATCCCAACCCCCCCCCCTTCCCTTCCCTGCTTCCATCTAGCCCCATTACACTGAGATTTTCACTTTGCACTGCCAAACTGCCGATCTCCACTTGTATGATTACAGAGCACTCTGATCTTTATTCTGGGGAGAGCAGCAATACTAGTTTTGGCAGGCGGAAGGCCTCTGCTCCCGCTACTTTCATGCCACATTACAAGAACGCGATGAAAAGTGAATGAAGCTGTTGTCTCTCTGCTCTCAAACTTTTTTTGCAGTCGAGTTTTAAACGTTGTTTCCTTTTCGGCTGTTCCGTCTCAGTCCGTGTCTTAACCTTACATTGTGAACATTTTCTCCTTGTACGTTACGTAGACAGAGAAATTTCGGGGCGGGAGAGCTTTACACAAACTCTGTGTTTACTCCGTACATTATCCCAGATGTTTACTTGTATTTTTTTTTTTCAAAGAACTATTTTCTAGCGTATTCTTTCCTTGACAAGCAAGAAACTTATTCGGAAAGGAATAAACTTGCTGCTCCGCATTGACTTTTAATAAGACCTCTCATTTTATATGCCTATCATAACATCCCATTCTGCATATTTACCAGTCTCCCCACTTGTCTCCCCTGTTTCCAGTAAATACAAAAGGAAGAGCTGTACTCAGTATTGATGGACATCACAGATGAAAACAACGAAGGGAGGAGAACTAGCTTTAAGAAAATAACACAAGAAGAAGAAGAAGACGAGAAGGAGTCCCTCTACTGAGGCTGGCGAGGGAAGACGGGAGGCGTACAAAGTGGCGCCGCGGCAGCGGTGTCAAACCAGCCACAAACTTGACAGACGGAGTGAGCCAGTTTCCACCAGGGACCACCTTTTTGCCGGTTAGAAAAAGACAGAGAGAGAATGAAAAGTGTCCCGTTATTATAAAACATTTTATTTTTCTATACTTTTGTGATTTACAATGGTAAAAAGTGTGTATAAAGCAGTATATATGTACAAATCTGTTTTTATGTTTTTTGGTAAGGGAGATGAACAGTTGGCCCTTGATGCTGATTCTGTGGTATGCAGGAAGGAGGAGGGAGGACCCCCCCCTCCTCTCTCTTTGGCACACTGCTCTGTCGCCGAGGTCGTGTAAACAAAAACATAAACAGAAAGGTGGCAGGGAGAGCTCGGCATCCAGGCAGAAGCACTTTCTACGCTGTACTTCCTGTGGGTGGAGTCAAAGGTCAGCCTCCTGGTCTCACTGCTCCGCCTTCTTCCTTCCAACCCCCCCACGACCTCCTTCCTCACTTCCTCCCTTCCTTTTCGGGCTGGTGATGTCGCTCCTTTCTCCTTGTTGCGGTGTCACCGGCCGGCAACGCCTACTGTTAACAGCGTCCCCCGTGGATACTGTCGTGATGTCACTTTCTTCTGGCAGCACCATTGGGCATCCCCGCCCTCCCCAATGGGCAGCGTCACTGGTTTACAACGTTGGGGAGTGGGGGGGTGAGCCACGGCGGGACGGTGAGACGGTATAAAGCCGAGCCTCCCCGGTCTGCCCCTCTCCACGCCCCAGCAGAGGTCAATGACTGAGGACTAGTTTGAGAAAAAAAAGCGCAGAAGTCACCGACTTTACTCACCTGCCAGACTCCGAGCCCCAAGCCTTTGTGTCACTCTGCACCGACGGACAAACTATCAGACCAACGATGATAAGGTGCATACAAACTACCAAGGATGCACGTTTCCACCTGACGAGAATAACTCATCAACGTCCATGTAACAAATTGAATTATAATCGAATAATCCCATTGTACTACATCAGCAGGTGCATAACCAAAACACAAGCCTGAGGCATATAGACTATGTCGCTAGATAAAACATTATAGAAATACAGTAGTGCCCATCCAACGGTAACAAGGAACGAGGGCTGAAATGTCAATTTTTTTCTTTTCTTTTTTTTGTCAATGTATTCTAAGAATATTTATTTGTGTGTTTTTTCGTTTTTTGCAGCACTGAAAACTTTTAAAGAGGAAAAAAAGTTTTAATTTGGTGGAAGCGAAAACCTTAATTCTTTATATCAGAAGAGTCACTGTAAACGTGTTTAAACAAGAATGTTGGTTCAGTTCTTTGAATGTACATTAATGTCTAGGGTGTCCAATAAGTATGTATTCTTTTTCTGTATATAAATATATATACATATCTATTATATGGGCTGTGGTGATGTCAGGGAGTAGAGGGGGTGGGCAGGAAAGCCTCTGGCCCCCGAACATAGATATCAGACCCCCTCCAACTAAATATGTCCCTGATATTTACTGTAACATGTGATCATGTGTTATATGATTGAAAGTGTGATGGTGATAGTGTGAACTGATCTCCCCCCGATTCCCCCCTTTTACCACACAAACACAGCAACACACACACTGTGCAGATACTCATAGACTGACAACACACAATGTTTGCCCCATCAAATGCAAAACATCACATCCTACTTTTTTACCCAACAGACACTTCAGGAAAAAGAATCACATCTGCAGTAATTTCAGCCCTTCATTGGAGCTGGGAAAGACTTGCTAATTAGCGCAAGGTGTTGTGGGTGTCAGTTAAAGGAGAAAAAAAAAAAAGTTTATGAATATTGATTTTTCTTTTCTTACTTGAACCAAAGTATGATTTGAACACACAGTCTCAGTGCTCTTTGATCAGGAGACAGCGAGACTCTGTGATGACAGTGGAGCCCGGATGTGTATTGACGTGACCCAGATTTCATTCGCTCATCACTGCTGAGGAAGAGCTCGCTCTTCTGCTAATGTACGGAGCCCCGCTGATCAAGCGCAGCTCGCAGCTTCCTGCAGCAGCCTCGGTTTCTGAACTGCTGTTCTCATGCTGACCCTGGTGGGCAGGCGGTTTTATTGCATATTGGAAATAACCTGCTGGCCCTGACAAGAAACTTTTTTTTTTCTTTTTCTTCTTCTTTTTTTTTTATCAGAGGCAAGCAGGTTCGGGTGAAGCACAACTTTGAGAGTTCAGGGTACACTACTTAGTTGGTAGTGGTTTTCTGTGAATCGTTCCGAGAAGGTAACACTAGGTTAAGCTCCCGACTTCCTGTACAAAACTACAGTGTGTACTGTTAATATCCTGTACAGTAAATCTCACCTCACACTTCTTGATTAACTTCATCTTATTTCAGGTTAAAAAAAGAAACTTGTTCTGAATCAGGGCTCCTACCCACGCGACCTCTGTTCATCTGTAGACAGCTTCTCATATATTACAGAGTATCTATATCATGGCAACTAACTGTTGTGAAGTCTAATTGGGGTAAAGTCGGTCATTTGTTCTCCCATGCAGCGATCATATGCAGGCTTAGCATTTTTTATACCTGTAGATTTGTTTCTGAGAGTCACATGATTCATCTGGCCTACTTACAGCAAACTTGTGGTGGGTCAGAAACGACTCAGGAGCAGGTTGGAGTTTTACTTTGACAGGAACTTCCTGGGAGGCAAAAATCAGCTTAATGGTCGAGTTAAGTGACAGAGATGAAGAACCAAAGCTTTTATTTATTTATTTATTTATTTCTTGGCTTACTAGCATTATGGGTTGGTCACATGGTCCGATTTTGTCCACTGAATGATCTATGCACTTATGCAACAAAAACAGATATGATGTCACATGTGAAGACACCACCGTTATCTACTTATTCTAGTTGTAGTTCATAAAATCTTAGGCAATGAGGCTGGCGCTACTCTATATTTTCATTGTCGAGAAAACCCATGAAAACACTCAAACCAGCAATGTGTCAGTCTGTCTCTATAATACTTTCTACTTCCTGTTTATGGCTCAGAATTTGTGGAGCTGTTGTTTTAGGGAATGAAAAAAAAAGAGCTCCTGTTCTAGTAGCTTCCATTGCATTACTGTAAAAAAAACAAAGATGACATGATTATTGTCTTACATCAAAACGACTACAGCTCCCATGAGGCTTTGATAGTGCTCCGTTGGTAAGGCCTCATGGGAGCTGTAGTCATGTACTGACAAAATAGTTAAAAACACACCT